>NC_140238.1:31431538-31436538 GCF_949987555.1 Borostomias antarcticus | reverse complement strand
TTCGTTCATTCAAAGGCCTCCCAGAAAAGTAGCGTTTTCAGTCTGGATTGTAAACTCATAGTGGTGGGCGCGTGCCGGAGCTTATAAGGAAGTTGGTTCCAGCTCTGGGCGGCATAAAAGCTAAAGGCTGCCTCGCCACATTTACTTCTGACTCAAGGGACGGTTAAAAAGCCTCTCTCCGATGACCTGAGGGGTCTAGTGGGTTCACACGGTTTTAGCATGTCGGAGATGTACAGTATTTCGGGCCCAATGCCATTAAGAGTTTTAAAAACAAGGAGCAGGATCTTAAAATCTATTCTGACACATTTAGTTATTTATTTAAATCCAGTAGGGAGTTGACTGGTATAAAGTCATCTTGGAAGATGGCTATATAAATCTGTTGTCTGCATAGGTATGATAGGCAATATTGTTCTTTTGAAGAATTTTGCTTAATGGAAGCATGTATACTATAAGTTAAATAAGAATGGACCCAGAATGGACCCTTGAGGGACTCCACACTTGATGCTTGTACGATCAGATGTGAAGCTGACTAGGGAAACAAAGTAGTCTCTATCATGCACTGTGAGAGGATCTGAACCACTGAAGTACTGTTGGTCTAATCTGTCCAGGAGTATTTCATGGTCAATGGTGTCAAATGCTGCGAAACTAAAGTCCGATAGGACAAGGAATGAGACTTTGCCTGAATCTGTGTTTAAGTGAATGTCATTTAAGACCTTGTTAAGAGCAGTCCCTGTGCTATAATCTAGTCTAAAACCAGACTGAAAATGATCGAAAAGGTTACCTGCCATCAAAAACAAAAAAGTTGTTTATAAGTTTTCTCAATTATTTTACCTATGAAAGGCAGATTAGAAATGTGGTAGTAGTTCTTCAATACAAAGGAATCCAGATTGTCTTTTTTAGTAGGGGTACGATGACAGCCGTTTTTAGGGCTTTTGGAAAAGTGCCTCTTTGAAGCAAACTACTTCCTATTAGCAGTAGATCAGGTGTAAGGGAGCCAAAAACTGCTTTGAAAAACTTAGTGGCTAGCGAATCCAAACAGCAAGTAGAGGTTTTAAGCTTAGACAGTTTCTACAAGAGCCTTAAGACCAATGATTTCAAACTGTGACATGTTAGTG
This sequence comes from Borostomias antarcticus, assembly GCF_949987555.1. Classification (NCBI taxonomy): domain Eukaryota; kingdom Metazoa; phylum Chordata; class Actinopteri; order Stomiiformes; family Stomiidae; genus Borostomias; species Borostomias antarcticus. The sequence continues at coordinate 31,435,423 of NC_140238.1, read as the reverse complement.
ATGTCGCAGGTTCTACTGCTACTGGAGGGAACCTTGCTAGCCGCCATAAAAGAATGTCTGATTTTATTTATTTTATCGTTAAAGAAGAACACAAATTCGTAGCATTTTTCAGTGGAGAGAAGCTCTGGAGATATTTGAGATGTCGGTTTGGTTAGTCTAGCAACAGTGACAAAGAGAGAACGCGCATCATGAGCGTTCATATTAATAGTATCAGAGAAGAAGAGTTTTCTAACTCTATTTAACTCAACATTGTGAGAGTGTAATTCCCCTTTGCACAGCTTAAAGATGAATATTTTGATTTTCGCCACTTGTATTCAGCTTTCCGACACTCTTTTTAGCATTGAGACTTGAACGGCATTTCTCCATGAAGCTCGTTCATTACCAGAGATTAACTTGGTTTTGACAGGTGCAATATCATCTAATATGTGGTCTAAGTGACAAACGCATGACGGAATAGTGACATTAGCGACGAAAGCATGCGACGAAAGCAGCGGCGCTCTCGCTGTGGTACAGTACCGCTAACCGCGTCACCGGTGTTGTGGATTCCAGGCGTGCCCGGCGAAGGGCGGCATGGAGACCATGGACGGACCCGAGCTCGCCATGCGCGTGAAGCTGGCGGAGCTGCAGCGGCGCTACAAGGAGAAGCAGAGGGAGCTCGCCAAGCTCCAGAGGAAGCACGACCACCAGTGAGCACGTCCTCCTCCTGCACCTCCACCCCTGTCCCATCCTCTCACCTCCTCGTTAACCTCTTCCTCCAGCTCCCCTAACTGGACGACCTTCTGAACTCCTCGCACAATCTTCCATAAGCAGACGGACCTAAATCAAAACAAACTCCGTGACTCACTTCCTCTCTATCTCACAGAGGATTCCTTCCTCCGCTAATGCGGCTGATCTAGTCTGCCGTGTGCACTCACACAGAGTGTGTGTGTGTGTGTGTGTGTGTGTGTGTACAGGAGGGAGGAAACCCCACGCAGCCCAGCGCGTCGGGGGCCGGGGCGGCCCAGGAAACGTAAATCCACCCCCGCCACGGGCCTCGTGTCCTCTTCAGACACCCAGAGGAAAGTCAAGTAAGTGTTGTGATGTTGTCATAACCCTGCCTAGCCGGTCCTATTCTAGCCTAGCCTTGTCTAGCTTGTCCTATCCCAGCCTAGCCCCGTCTAGCCTGTCCTATCCTAGCCTGGCCTACTGTAGCTTAGAATAGAGCTGTTTAGACTGTGCTAGCCTAGCCCTGTCTAGACTGTCCTATTCTAGCCCTGTCTAAACTGTCCTATCCTACTCTAGCCCTGTCCTATCCTAGCCCTGTCTAGCCTGTTCTATCCTAACCTTAGCCCTGTCTAGCCTGTCCTATCCTAGTCTAGCCTGGTCTAGCCTGTCCTATCCTAACCATAGCCTGGTCTAGCCTGTTCCTTCCTAGCTAAGCCTGGTCTAGCCTGTTCCTTCCTAGCTAAGCCTGGTCTAGCCTGGGATTTCCTAGTCTAGCCTGGTCTAGCCTGTTCCTTCCTAGCTAAGCCTGGTCTAGCCTGTCCTTTCCTAGTCTAGCCTGGTCTAGCCTGACCTACTGTAGCTTAGTGTAGCCTGGTCTAGTCTGACCTACTGTAGCTTAGTCTAGCCTGGTCTAGCCTGTCCTATCTTAGCCTGCTATGTCCTGGCAGCAGCCCAAGGAAAGCCCAAAGAAAGCTGCTGATAAGCCCCCATATCACTGGCATCCAGGAGACCGCCTCTCAGGGCATAAACAGGAAGTGGGAGACTGCCTCTCAGGGCATAAACACCCTGCTGACCCAGTCAAGGAAGTCCACTTGAACCCGATCTTAACCTAATCAGCACTGTGGCTGAATTGTATTACAGTGTGATCTGTGTCAGTCGTGTGGATATGTGTGTTTGAGTGTGTGTGTGTGTGTGTGTGTGTGTGTGTGTGTGTGTGTGTGCGTGCGCGCGTGCAATCGCGTACGTGTGTCGCCATTACGTGTGCTTCTCATATCTGTCAGTGCGCCTTTGTGACTGCGTGCCTCTGTGTGTGTGTGTGTGTGCATGCGTGCGTGTATGTGCGTATGTATCTGTGTGTGTGTCTCAATGAGTTTCCGCCCGGCTAATCCTAAGCCTGAATGGCATGACTCTGTGTGCAGAGCTGGGGGGTGCAGGGGGGCTCGTTGGCTGTGAGGGGTGGGGGTTGACAGGCAGAGGCTGTAATTAGAGTACTGTGAATTCTCCTGTAATCTGCCCCAGCAGTTGGAATGTGACCCATGCCTGCCATTAAGCCCCAGGGTCACCAGGGGTGCAGCGGGGGACAGTGACAGCCACATAGGCCAAGCGGTGGCAAAGACAAGACAGACATACATTGTGTGTGTGTGGGGGGAGGGGGTGGGGGGGGGGGGGTGCGTGTGTGTGTATGTGTGTCTGTAAGTGTGTGTGAGCATGTGTAACCAAGTTGAATTAGTTAAACTCGCTCCTCAGTATAAATAGCGCCCGTCGAATCGAGTTGCTTTTCGGCGGCGTAGCTGGTTAAGGCGGCGTTCATGACAGGCGGCCACGTGCGTTCGTAAGCCAGGGGACCCGGGTTCGAATCCAGCGAGGGGCAAGCGAGGGTGGAAGCTATACTGACGAGCGACGCTGTGACACCTTTTGGGGCGGCCGTGGTTCAGTAGGTAGAGCGGGTGGTCCAATGATCGTAGGGTCGGCGGTTCGAATCCCACCTCCTCATGTCCTCATGTCGAAAGACACTGAACCCCAAATTGCTACCATTGAGCAGGCTAGCGCCTTGCATGTCAGCTGCCGCCATTGTTGGGTGAATGAGAGGCCATTGTAAAGTGCTTTGGATAAAAGCGCAGTCCATTTACCGTTTACAAACGGTGCCGTGACCCGGACACACAGTCGGGCTCAGCTGAGGTCGCTGTGGAAGTATTTTCGGGGGGGTGAGTGTAACCGAATTGAACCGGTTTAAACTCACTCCTCCATACCGCCCACCCGCTCCATCGAACCGCTAGCCCGTAGCGGCTCTTCGCAGCGGTGGTCACGCGTGTTGGTAAGCGTGTCACGTGCGTTCGCAAGGGCGGAAGCTACACTGACGAGTGCCGCCGTGACACCTGTTCCGCACGCGCGCCCGCCTGCCCACGTCCTGTCGATCTCAGACAGAAACGCCGATCGCTTCGGCTGCGCGCCGTAGAATCGCTCGCCGGTTGAGTCTCCAGGCTGGAGAGGCTGATGTAGCTTCGCCGTTCGCTTTCAATCAGTCCCGTCATCCGAGGGGTGGGGGGGGGGGGGGCGGGGCAACAGCGAGGGCGGTGGTGGGGGGGTTACTGCCGCCCTTCCCGTCCTCAGGCCCTCCCCCCCCCCCCCACTCCCGGGCAGCGGTCCATAATGTTCCCGGCTGTCCCACTGTGCTGTCACCTCCGCTCTCCTTCCGCCCGCGTACCCCCCCGCCCCCCCATTTGCCGGCGGAGGCGGAGCCCGGAGGGGGACGCTGATGCCCTGTGACAGTGACACCCAAACGAAAGGACGCCGGGCTGAGAGCGGGGTGATGGTGTGGGGGGGTGTCGGAGGGGGGGGGTCCAGCACCAGCGTCCACGGTGTGTCAGACACGAGCTGCCGCCTGCCACCGACCGACCACGACGCCGCCGCCTGCCTCGCCGTTCGCCACCGCGGAAACCGGCGCGGGGAGCGATGTGATGTTCTCGAACGAGGAGCGCGCGGTACTGGGACACGATGGCCCCCGTGTAGCGTCACACGGGGTGGAGGGGTTGGAGGGAGGGGAGGGGGAGGGGGGGAGGGGTTATGTAAAAGCATGTTCTGTTACCTGTCACTCACTGGAGTACATGAGTACATGTTCCCTCCCGTCATGGAGGCCAGTGGGTCAGTGGATAACAGAACAGCTCCCCAGACCCGGTTAGT
>NC_140238.1:31426538-31429038 GCF_949987555.1 Borostomias antarcticus | reverse complement strand
ACCCTCTCTCACCCTCTCTCTCCCTCTCTCTCTCTCTCTCTCTCTCTCTCTCTCAGATAAAGACGCAGAGTTGCAGAAAGAGTGGTCTTCACGGCGTCCTGGGCTCCAAGCTGGCCAATGACGTGGCCCAGCTCAAGCAGAAGGGGAAGAGGACGCTGGCGGGGGGGGCGGGGCCCAGGGAGAAGGAGGCCTCGCCCCCCGGCTCCGCCCCTCGGCACGGGCACAGGGGGCAGGGCTCGCCGAAGGTGGAGTCCAGGCGAGAGTCCGGCGGCCAGAGTGACACAGGTAGATATCGCCGCCCTGGCGTTCGTCCTGCGTACCGCGGCTTTTGCTCAAGTCGAGCGCAGCAGCGAATCAGATCGCGTATTGTCCCTCATCCTCACTTGGGATGCGTGAACCTTCTAAGACGGTTCTAGCGGGTTCTACCAAGCTTGGCGCGGGGCGGATGAGTGACGTGTGTTCTCCCCTCCCAGCAGCCAGCGCGGACAGTGGCGGCGTCCAGGAGAGCTGGGCGGGGCCTATGCTGATGATGCCTCGGGCGCGGAGGAAGGGATCCGGCGCTCTGGTCCAGGGGTCCGCCCGCCTGACCCAACCCAGGGCCCGCGTCCTCCGAGCCAGGCGACAGGAAGTGACCGAAGAGGGCGAGTCGACCGCGGCGGAGAGCGACTCTTCGGATCAGGGTGAGCAGGGAAGAGGGGGTCAGGGGTCAAGGTGGTCAAGGTGAAGGCGGGTCAGGTACACAGGGAACACGGCCCCACTACCGCGTCCAGCCACGGTGGGTGTGGACAGCAGGCCTGACCTTTGGCTGAACTGGAACACGACCTCTTAGGTCCCTCGCTCGTCTAATACCGCACTTGTCTCCGTTCAGTCAAAGTCAGATTGTATTAGTAGTGTCAATGTGTCTGAGGTCGCCACTTGAGCCCCCGTGCAAATTTTGTTAATTTGTCGGCTACACCGAACGTGATCCCTTCTCAGAGGTGAGGGAGAGGGTGTTGATGAATGTCTCGTAAATGACAAGTGTGTCAGCGGCACGCGGACACCTGATACCTCGGCGCCGGGCCACGTTGGCGGGCCGGACCGGGGCCGGATGTACGACCGCAGCTGTGGACAGCTGCTCCAGAGAGAGAGAGAGAGAGAGAGAGAGAGAGAGAGAGAGAGAGAGAGAGAGAGAGAGAGGACCGGAGACAAGCAGGCTGGGCCGCACTGCAGCGAGAAGCCACAGCACTGCACACACACACACACACACAAATGCATGCAAGCATGCATACACACACACCCAAATGCACGCACGCACGCACGCATATACACACACACATACACACACACTCTGGTTCATGCACACACACACATTGGCTCTCTCTCACACACACACACACACACACACACACTGGCTCACACACACACACACACCCAAATGCACGCACGCACGCATACACACACTGGCTCTCACACACACACACCCAAATGCACGCACGCACGCATACACACACACCACACACACACACACACACACACACACAAACACACTCATTTAGAACGCAAACATTCCAGCCGCACATGTAGGACCCAGACTAGAAAATACCAGCGAAACAAAGCCCATCATATTTCATTTTTGCGAATGCTTATTTGTTTAACTACAGGAAGCCAACAAGATAATGAGGTGGTCACCAAAATGTCAGGGTAGAGAAAAGCACAAAGAACGTTTTCAGAGGAGCTGGAATATAAACATCTCACTGATCTAGAATGATCAAAAGACATATGCATTTGATAAGCGAAGGAAGTATGTGAAATAAACTCAATATGCTAAAATTATACCCCGTGTATTTTTCTTCTTCAGAAGAGGAGGAAGAGGACGGCAGTTATGACAGTGACGAAGGACAAGACATCAAAGCCCAGCCCTCCAGGGATTTGTCATCGAGCCTGGCCATGACTAGCCCGTCTCCCTCGTCCGTCGTGAAGCTGGAAGCCAATCAGAAAGCCAGGAACAAAAAAGAGCGTCAGGAGCTCTACGGTGCGAGACGGGCCTTTGAATATGAGTCACTAGTTAATACACTACACCCCCTGTTTCCACCAGAAAGCATCTGTTCCCTGTCCTCCGGGGCTGGCTCGTTACTAAACCGCTTTCTCCTAACTCCGCCTTTCAACTCTCCCAGGCTCCCAGTGTCTGTCAGGAGCAGAGGGGGACGTGAAGGTGAGAAAGAAGCCCGCCCCCTGTAGGCTTGGCCTGGGCGCTGCGGTTAAGAAGCGCCCGGAGGAGGAGGAGGGGTCGGAGGTGGGGGTGAGGAGAGGGCCGAGAGGAGGGCCCAGGCCCCAGGAGCCTCGCTGGGGCGGCCTGGGGACCCGAGGGAGCTTCTATCGCCGGGGCGTGGGCCTGGCCGCCTGGCCGCCCTCCACCAGCGAGAGGCTGAAGAGAGCCACGCGCAAGAGCACCATGCTGAGAGGGCCCATCAACAAGGTTAGCGCGACGCGGGGGTCACGTGGGGTCGCGTGGGGTCGCGCG
>NC_140238.1:31406538-31421538 GCF_949987555.1 Borostomias antarcticus | reverse complement strand
GCCGAGAGCGCAGTAAACTGTCAACACGCTAACTGCTGCGCATGCGGGTTAAAGGGGAGGGGGTTGAAGTGTGAACGGTCAAAGGACACTGTGCGTAGTGACAACTGATCCCGGAACAGTACCTAGGGAGACGGCGGGGAAGAATTCACACGGCTATACTGACCCTGGCGCCGCTTCGGTAACCCCTCCCGTGCTACTGGGTCGTTTCGGAGGTCTAGGGCAGAGGGGAATGCGCACAGAGGACAACGGCGCACGGTTTGCTCAAGACTCCCGTTCCTCTCCCCCCTCCCCCCTCACGCCGGTTCTTCCGAGCGCTCTCTCTCTCCCTCCCGACACGTCGCGTTGTCTGGGGCAGCGCCGAGGCAAGCGGCCAGCACATCTCAGCCCGCGCTTTTATCTGTGTTTATCAGCCGCTCGTTTCACAGAGGACGACTCCGCCACTCACACCGCGGAGCGTGTCGCCGCCTGTTTGCAGTTTCGTTTCAACCTTTTTCTGTCCTCTCAACCGTATTATCCCGAATCACGCTCTCTCGGTTGTTTTTTTTTCCCCTCCGGAGGAGAGTTTTTGTTGCCGCCGCCGCCGCCGCCGCCTCCCCTCGGACACAGAAACGTTTCCCAACCGTCCAGCCGTGTTGCGCGGCGATCGCAGCAGCTGGGCCCGTTGTGTAAACGGCCGTCAGATAGCAGCTGGCTTTGATTACGCCGTACTTCCACTTTCTAGTCTTTCGCCCCGCCGAGCAGTCATTTATTTACTTCTCTGACACAAAATATCCCCCCACACGCTCTCTCTATCTCTCTCTCTCTCGCTCTCTCTATCTCACTCTCTCTCTCTCTCTCTCTCTCTCTCTCTCACTCTTTCTCTCTCTCTCTCTCTATCTCACTCTTTCTCTCTCTCTATCTCACTCTCTCTCTCTCTCTCTCTCTCATTTTTACTCTCATTCTCTCGCGCACTCTTTCTCTCTCTCTCATTCACTCATACTTTCTCATTTTTACTCATTCTCTCTTTCTCATTTTACCCTCTCTCTCATTCTCTCTCTCACACACTCTTTCTCTCTCTAGCACACACACACACACACACACACTTTTCTGTCCTAGCCACACCTCGTCAGTCAAAGGGGTCCCTCTCCATAGCAACAGTAAATTAAAGCGACCTGGAAGGGCCCCTGTGTGAGTGGCGGATGCTGGCCCTGCTGCATTGTGGGGGATCTGGCAGCGCGCAATCACAGGCCCTCTATTCAGCCACTCTTTAGTATTACTCAGCAAGTCGGGATTTACTGCATCATGGCTTCCGCTCCTTTCAGCCCTGACTGGCACATTGGCATGAGATAAGTGCCGCTTGGAGACGCGGCACGGTGACTGGCCATGCACACTGTGTGTGTGTGTGTGTGGGTGTGTGTGTGTGCGGGTGGGTGGTCTGTAATGAATTTTAACTCGTCGGTTTTGACTTCCAGGTTTTGGACGTGCGTCCCGACTCGGAGGCCTTTCTTACCGAGGGGACCAGGGTGTGCGCCTACTGGAGCGAGCGCTCGCGCTGCCTGTACCCGGGCTACGTGCGCCGCGGCGGGGCCGCGGACGACGGCAAGCAGGGCGGCATCATGGTGGAGTTTGACGATGGCGACCGAGGCAGGATCTGCCTGCCCAGCATCAGACTCCTTCCACCGGGATACCAGATCCACTGTGAGTGTCTCTCCTGTGAGACACCAGCGTTGCGTTGTCTCTCTGTCCTACTATAACCTTGCAGCCATTTCACAGGCTCAAAACTATTTAGGTTAATGTGTATGACCGATATTAAGTCAAAGTCAGTGTTTTATTTGTCAAGTGCCCAGTAAAACACGAGTTCATAATGAACATGAAGCTCTTAGGAAATGCATCTGTAGTAGGCATAGGAAAATATTACATTAGCAAAAAGAGTCATAAATAAAGGCAGGAATAGCAACAATTTACAGCAGTAAAATACTAGTAGCAGTTCCAGAGCCAGTTGTGGAATATTGACAGTATTGAATATTATAAATACAAAGAAGTGTAGAAGTGCCAATGGATATATATACATTAAATTGTGCTGATGTACACAGAATCAAATCAAATCAAACTTTATTTGCAGAGCGCATTTTATACACAGAGGCAACACAATGCACTTTACAGAGAGCAATGGGGGGGGGCATAGGTCCCACCCCTACATATTCCAGAAGGAAGAAAAAAAAAAAAACTGTTTCACCCGGGGGCCAGAAAAGTGAGCTGTAAAAATTCTTACCTGACCTCACTGTACATACAGGCAGGGGCGTGGACCCTGGGAGGGTCAGGGGGGACATGTCCCCCCCAATATTTGAGATCATTAAAATTGTCCCCCCCAATATTTAGATTGGGGTAGTGGCATTCAAATGACCATACAGCCACGTAGGAAGATGTCCCCCCCCAAAAAAATACTCAAAATTTCTATGTAAATGTCCCCCCCCCCCAAAGTTGGATACAGATCCCCGCTATTGCATACGAGTAACTAGAGTATATATATATATATATATATACATACATTGAGGTGATCGATGAATGTGATCATTGACGTTCATGTTGCTGGTTGAGATCCTGCTGGCCTGGGTGGGGGGGGGGGGGGTAATAAACAGCTTGTGAGTCTGGTGGTCCGCGCCCAGAGGCCCAGTTAACGTCTGCCAGACGGAAGCACCGACCTCATCCTGGGTGTCTGTAGTCTTTTATGATTTTCCGTCCTTTCCTAAGGCACTGCTTGCGGTAGATGTCTGGGTACTGTATGTTTATAGGGATAGATTTTAGGAATAGATTTAAGATTTGGATTTATTTATTTGCACTTTTGTATAACAGAGAACAACAATAACAACAGAAAGTAAAGAGATTGTGCAGATGAAGCAGATATAGAAAACCCCAAAGGGCTTATAAAATCGATGTCACCTCTAAATCATTGGTACATCATTAGTAAAATAATAAAAAAGCACAGTTAAAAAAAAGCAAAATAAAAAAGCACAAAAAAACAATAAAGTCAAAACAGAAAAAGAAAAAGACATTAAAAGCTGTGATAGTTCTCAGTAAGGGCAGCTGTGGCTGAGGAGGTAGAGCAGGTCGTCCAATGATCGTAGGGTTGGTGGTTCGAATCCCGGCTCCTCCTGTCCACATATCGAAGTGTCCTTGGGCGAGACGCTGAACTGTAAATTGCTCCCAGTGAGCAGACTAGCACCTTGCATGGCAGCTGCCGCCATTGGTGTGTGGATGTGTGTGTGAATGGGTGAATGAGAGGCAATTGTAAAGCGCTTTGGATAAAAGCGGTATATAAGTGCAATCCATTTACCATTCACCTGAATAGCAGCAGTCCTATCACATTAAAGATGCCATTGTATTAACCCCTATCCCTCTCTCCATGTCCCCCTCTCCATGTCCCCCTGTAGGCGTGGAGTCGTCCCCTGCCCTCCTGGTCCCCGGTGGACGAGCAGCTCGGAGAAGCTCCAGTCTGGAACAGGCCCCCCTCAGTGAGAGACCCTCCGACAGACAGACCAGCACAGACTCCAACAAGACCCAGGAGAAACCAGTCCACCGAAGACCAGGTGAGAGACTAGCGCCAAGTCCCCAAAGAACAGGTCCCCAAAGAACAGGTCCCCAAAGAACAGACTCTTAAGCTCTTCTTTTTTCCGCAAATTTTTCCGGCCGCAAGGCGAGTTTACATAGAAAGTCAATACAATTCGCGCAAACTGGGTGGCGGGCGGCACGGGCCGCACGAATCAGGCGAACCCGGCGGCGCGGCGGCCAGGATTCGCCGCACAGCGCCATTTGCAAAAGTTCTTTTTTTTTTTACTTTCTGCGCGCGGATTCGCGTGGCAACCGCTGGATCCCGTGGCGAGATTGGGGTCGAACTGGGCGGTGTGAATTTTCTCGCCGCGCCTGGTCTGAACACAGTATTAGTCACGACACAATACAAGCAATATTACCTCATTAAAAGCAGACAAAGTGTTTATCATGTTGTTTGTTTATCAGTATTTATAAGTGTGCACTTGTTTCCAACTAACTACGCTAACCAAGTATCATCGTGTATGTTTGGTATCCTAGGGAGACCCAAAGGTTCAGGGAAGAAGAAGCAGGCTGACACCGCCAACAAGACCCCCGTCCCCCCTCTCAGCTGGCCTGCGGTAGCCATGCCCAGGAAGAGGGCCTCGGACAACCCGTTCCAGTTCAACGGGACCCCCAGGAAGACCCCGAGGGGCCGGGAGGTCCACCTGTTCCCCCAGCCCCCGGCCCAGGCCCCGGCCCCGACCTCCGCCCCGGCCAAGGGCCTGTTCAGCAGCAGCTCCTTCGAGGTGGACTCCTTCAGCAGCATCGCTAACGGCTACTCCTCCTTCTGCGGCACGCAGCCCTCCGGCCTGGCCCTGGGCTCCCGGGGCGGGCCTTACGGACCGCGGCGCAGGCAGGAGGACATGGGAATGCCGCGCGGCAGGAAGACGGGATCGGAGTTCCTCGTCAAGCTGGATCACGAGGGAGTGACCTCCCCCAAGACCAAGAGCAGCAAGGCTCTGCTGTTGCTGGGCGGGTCAGGGTTCGGCGCTAAAAGCGTAGGTGGGGCTGGGGGTGGGCCCCCCAGGCCTGAGGCCTACTCCCACCCGGTCCTGCTGGTCAAAGACAACAGGAAGGAGGGCGTGTCGAGGGCGGAGCTCCTTCTGAAGGGGGCCCCTCCCCAGAGAAAGCCGTCGCCCTCCCTTGGCATGGCAGAGTACGGGGAGCTGGGCCTCAGCTGCCACCGGGACTGCCACAGCTCCTTCTCCGACCTGGACGACGACGACGAAGAGGAGGAGGAGGAGGAGGAGAGGAGGAGGAGGGGGGCTGCGCTGGCCGCAGCGTCGGGGGGTCTGAGGACGGCCGGCCGCTTCCTCTCGCGCCTCTCCGTCTCCTCGTCCTCCTCCGGCTCCTCCAGCTCCTCCTCCTCGGGCTCCATGTCCAGCTCCAGCCTCTGCTCCTCGGACAACGACTCCTCCTACAGCTCCGAGGACGAGGAGGGCTCCACGCTGCTGCTGCAGAGCTGCCTGTCCTCCCACCGCGGCCTGCTACAGCCCCCCGAGCCCCCCACCACCACCACCACCCCCGGATCCCAGCAGCACTCCTTCGTGGCCAAGGCTATGGCCGTGACCAGCGCCAAAGGGGGGCTTGCGGACCACGGCTCCGGCATCAAGCAGATGAAGAGGAAGGAGTACGGCAGCTCCCCCTCCAAGCCCTCCAGAGAGCTGGTGAAGAGACAGAGGCTTCTGTCCGACGACGGCCCCGGCCCCAGGCCCAAGATGTCCTCCTTCCTGTCAGGGAGGCAGCTGTGGAAGTGGTCAGGAAACCCCACCCAGGTGAGACACTTAATAACACTCTTACCTATATAAACAAATCATTCAATTCATATTATGGCACTTTTCCTGCCATTTTGTACTGTATGTTACAACCAAAATCATTGTAGTATTTTTTTTTTTGTATCTTTGTAGTAATTGTAGTATTGTGCAAGGGGTTTTCCCTCGTTTAGTCATGTGGCTAAGAGATCCTGTGCGGTCCCCTGTGGCTCGTACACACACCCGGCCTCATGGAGCACTTGGTCATTGTGCCGACTGACTGACTACATCAACATCCTCCGCAGAGGCGGGGTCTAAAGGGCAAGGCCAGGAAGCTGTTCTACAAGGCCATCGTGCGCGGCAGGGACACGGTGAGGGTGGGCGACTGCGCTGTTTTCCTGTCGGCCGGCCGGCCCCACCTGCCCTACGTCGGACGCATCGAGAGCCTCTGGGAGTCCTGGACCTCCAGCATGGTGGTCAAGGTTAAGTGGTTCTACCACCCCGAGGAGACCAAGCTGGGGAAGAGGCACCGCGACGGCAAGGTAATGGGGGAACCTCATGGAGGGGAACAAAAAATGACGGCGGGGGAGGGAGGTCTATGGCGAACATTGAATGAAATAATTGGGAAGTCGTCATATCAGGCAAATTAATTTATAGAAACAAATGGTGCTTTCTTAACAAAACCAGTTGAAATTGCTAATTATTTCAATAATTATTTCATGAGCAAGGTTGATAATCTCAGAAAGAACTTGACACCCACAGATGGCTCCTCCTTATGTACATAAACTGAGAACTGTAAAATGAAGGATAAAAAACAGTCATTTTGATTGTGTGCAGGTTGACACCTCTGACGTTGATAGGATGTTGCTGTCTTTGCCTAATGAGTAGCTGACTGATAGACCTTCTACTGTAGATGGCAAACTGTTACAAATAACTTCTGCTCACGTATCTTCTAGTTTGTCACGTTTTTTGATAAATGCTTAATGTAAGGAGTTTGCCCTAAGGTTTGGAAAGAGGCAAAAGTAATTACAATAACTAAGGATAATAAATCAACCTTTACCGGCACGAGCAGTTGACCAATAAGCATACTTCCTGTCCTGAGCAAATTGTTGGAGAAAATAGTTTTCAAACAAATCCAAGATTATTTCACTAAGAATAGACTGATCACTAGTTCCCAGCACGCATAGGGAGAATATCACTCTGGCTATGACTGGCCTAAACACTATGACTGGCTGAAACAAATGGATAACAAGAAAATGGTAGGCACGGTCTTACTTGACTTCAGTCCCGCATTTGATGTAATGGATCATGGCATTATGATTACGAAACTAAAGAATTATGGATTTAGCAGAACGGCACTCTCTTGGATGGTCAGCTATCAATCTGGGAGATCGCAGTCTTTTTGAATGGTAGCCTATCTGATTGCATACACAACAACTGTGGTATTCCACAGGGAAGCTGCTTGGGTCCCTTACTATTCTCTGTTTTCACAAATTGATTTTCCCCAAGCAATTGAGAATTCCTGTGTGGAATTGGCATAGCAATGATTAGAAAGTGATCCATGTATTTAATACCCTCTATTATCAATCAAGTAATACAATCAAACAAAAGCGCATTGTGTTGTCTTTGTGTATGAAATGCGCTATATAAATAAAGTTTGATAAGATTTGATTTGGTCTTTTGTCACCTGCAATACTGTCCAGTTATATGGTCAGCGGCAGCTAAGAAAGATAAATAAACTACAACTCGTTCGGAATAGAGCTGCCAGATTGGCACTTAATTGCACTACATGCACAAATATAACATTCATACACACTTGTCTGTCCTGGTTCCCAGTTGAAGTTAAACTCAACTACAGCCTCCTTATGCTTTATTTATTTATAAGAAATTTAATATTTAATCAGACACTAGACATAACCATTACGCCAGGAACGCCAGCTCAGGTCACTTGATACCTCCAACCCCAAGAACAAACCTTCTCAAGCACACAGTGATATACCGTTCAATAATGTCCCGGAACCTGCACATAATATCTTGCACACAAAACAAATTGTCATTCAAAGGACTACTAAATGCACACCTAATGCTACTGACCACATGACTGAGAAACATTTCTTTTCATTTCCTTAATACATATGCTGCCTTCTGATCCTTCCTCCTAAAGTGTTAAATGAAATAACCATTGTCTGTAATGAGACTTCACAATATTACATACAATATTAACTACAATTTTAATTGTATGCTTCGTGTTAGTTTTTTTTTGTATGCATGTGTTAGGTATGTATGATTGTATGATTGTATGTATGTTCTATGTCTTACTGTACTGTATGTGCTTTTATGAACCCCAGGAAGATTAGGGGTCGCCAAGGCATCAGCTAATGGGGATCCATTCAATAAACATAAACATGAACGTAATAGCAGTTAGCTTAGCTTTAGCATGCTAAGTGTTCAAGGACTAGGTACGGTTAGCTTAGCTTTAACATGCTAAGTGTTCAAGGGCTAGATACGTTTAGCTTAGCTTTAGCATGCTAAGTGTTCAAGGACTAGGTACGGTTAGCTTAGCTTTAACATGCTAAGTGTTCAAGGACTAGATACGGTTAGCTTAGCTTTAGCATGCTAAGTGTTCAAGGACTAGATACGTATACTGTGGATGAAGACATAGACTTTGATAGACTGTTTCTGACTTCATCTGGTTTTGAAGAGTTTAGACTAAATAAAACTAAACTTCGGCTCCTTGTATCTCCCGACCCCCTAGCACGCTTTGTACCAGTCGTGCCACGAGGATGAGAACGACGTCCAGACAATCTCCCACAAGTGCCAGGTGGTGAGCCGCGAGGAGTACGAGCGTCTGAGCCGCAGCCAGAGGCCTGGCTTCCCCCCACAGGATCTCTACTACCTGGCCGGGACCTACGACCCCACCAGTGGACAGCTGCTCACTGCTGAAGGCCTGTCCATCCTCTGCTGAGCCTCTCTGCCAGCCCACCGGGAGGATACTACTGAGGAAGGTGTCCATGGCATTGCCTGAAGGACCCCTGGCATGACCTGAAGTCAATATGGGTTAGTCAGGGTCCAGAGCAGGGCTGTTCCTGGCTACACACTGGAGCTCATGACCCTTATCCTGGATGGTGCAAGGCACAGCCATGAACTCTACCCACTCCGGGGGTAACTTTAGACAAGGGTCTGCGTCCACCTGAATAAACAGAGATCAATGACATCTGACTTGACTTTCCATCGGTCAAACACTTGACTTCACAGAGGATCATATATTTGATTGACAGTTTCACGCTTGATCTTTGCACCACTCTCCCCCGAGTCCCATCGTACAGTAGGTCACCAAAGGAAAGTGCCGAGCGTGGGTTTGGATTGGACAGTCCAAGGTACCATGAGGCCCGTGGGTGGTCCCAGACCGAGCTGGGGGCGGGGCTTGCCGAGGGAGCGATAGGGAGACAGTATGGTAGGGGATACAGCCCCAGACCTCAACATGATTCCAGGGATGTTTGAAGATAACGATGTAGATAAAGTTGATGTATGTAAATATTTTTGAGATCTTTCCTATCAAGCCATACACTTCAGTACCTCTTGCCTGTCCTTATGGTTCAGGTGTATATTGTACAGGTCAATTATCTGTTTTATGGTTGTCATTGTCTATATTGTACATAAAAGCTATTTTATATAGAAGTATATTGTATATATGAAAGGTATCTTTCCATGTTTTTCGATTGATTTATTTTTCTATGAGTGTTGAATATGTTGTTGTTTTTCGTTGTTGTTTTCCTTTGGGAAGATGAGCTGAAGATGTAAAGCATTGCACTGCACATGCCCTGCTGAGAGACAGACATAAGGACAGAGGAGGGGGGGGGGGGGGGAGGGGGGACAGGAGGGGACTCACTTTCTCAGAGAGATGGGTCATCCTGTTAAAAAAAAAAATAGGTCAAGTGTCTTTTTTGGGGGGGGAAAACGTGTCCTGCATTTATCATGTTTTATAGAACACCTTTATTTATTTACTTTTCAGTTGTGCATCGCTATGAAGCAGATCCAAACGGACTGCAATCACGGGTTACAATAAATTTACGATGTAACAAGTTAAAAAATTAATTCTAACAATATTGTTATGTGTGTGAAGGGTGAATGTCCTGTCCCATTATAGTTATACGGTCTCCCCATCCTGAACCAGACTGGGTCTGGGGAAGAACGTGGGTTGTGTCCGCAAATCGGGACAGACCTGTAGAAAACCAAAGTGTGTGTAAGATCCTTATTTCTCTTATCTCAAGCACCTGTGTTAAAATCCAATCGGAGATCGCTAGGAACTCACTAATCAAATTGTTGTGCATTCCTGTAGAACGTGTCCTACATTATGTGCATATATTGGCTTTGCATTGTGACAATGGTTTCTTGCACATGTACCTGCAGCTTTGTGAAGTGCTAAGTAAGTGGCTACGAGCCACCAGGTCAGTCCTGTTACCACAAAGCCACCACACTGGCAATGGAGTCTTGACAATTTGTCGGAGATGAGAAGGTTTTGGCTTTAGCTCAATACTAGCTGTGATGGACAATCAGATTCACAAAGCAATGGACAGGCTAGTCTTATAGGCTCACAATCAAATTGATCAAAATCACATTTATTTTTGTGCCAAATACATTTTGTCTGTCTTTGTTTCAGTTATTTGATATGCAATCCTGACTGTATTCTGTGTTTCTGAAAGTTTTTATCTGATCATCAATTTTTATTTATTGTCAACTTTGCTGTTTGCTCACCATGCCAAGAGCGCTTTATGAGAATGTGACCTTTTTTTTTCTTAGTGTGATGTCGCATTTGGATTTCATATAAGAGTCTGGCCTTGTAGAGGCCGCATAGTGAACAGAAATAAAGCAACACTGGATTCTTGTCATCCAAATCTCTCTGAATGCCTTGTGTTGTTTAGCAGTGTCCCTCACCGCTCACTGTAGCAAGCAGCTCAAAAATACACACCCGTTTACTGCATGTACCTTCATCCATCCCAAAATCAACTTTTCTGAGCATCATATGAGTGTGTGTGTGTGTGTGTGTGTGTGTGTGTGTGTGTGTGTGTGTGTGTGTGTGTGTGTGTGCTAGCGTGTGAGTGTGCGTTCACATTCTGTGTGTATGTGTGTGTGTAAATGGGAGGGCTACTAGATGTGGGATTATATGAATGTGCCAAGATTTGAAACTTGTGTGTTATTTCACTTGAATGCCTGTAAAGGCTACCGAGCCAGACTCATTCTAAGTTTCAGAGAATATTGGCTTGGGGTAATGTAATTGTTAGATTTCATCTATTAAAGTAATAGTATCATTGGACGACACAAAAACTAAAA
Organism: Borostomias antarcticus; assembly: GCF_949987555.1. Taxonomy (NCBI): domain Eukaryota; kingdom Metazoa; phylum Chordata; class Actinopteri; order Stomiiformes; family Stomiidae; genus Borostomias; species Borostomias antarcticus. The sequence continues at coordinate 31,410,889 of NC_140238.1, read as the reverse complement.
TAACGTGGTTGTGCAGAAGGTCCAGCAGCTCCAAAGAAATACATATTTCATAGCTAATGGACTTATCTGTTAGTAATGTTACAGGTGCAATACTACTATGGTCCACAGAACTGTACTGACGTTCATAGATAGGGCAGCGCATTACAAAGATGTAGGGTCACTGGAGGTGGCCAAGGGTCTTAATCCCACTTAGTTTTTACTTAACAATATAATGGACTGATAAGAAAATTTGTCAAACGTACCAGAATTTAGAGGTGTTTCCAATCCAATGGTTTTGTAAATATCAAGATATTTAGCAGCCAATGGTAAAAAAAATCATTCATGACGGTGTTTTGTGTTTTTATTTGATTGATTTCCCTCCTACATTGTGTTAATGTTGTAAAAAAAACCTGTACATGTGTAAAGTAAGTTGTTTTAAGGGTAACCATTTTACAAAAAAAATGCTTAAATGATATCAATCTGTAAATGTGTTTTAGTATCAATATTTTTTATGGATGGCTTATGAATAAATATCAGAATTAAAACCTTTTTGATTAATCGCCAATTCATGCACTGATTGGTTGGTATCCATGAATGTAGCTGATGATAATGACTGATTGGTAGTCTTGTGAACGCACATGCACACAGATAAGACAATTCTAATCAAATCAAATCAAACTTTATTTATATAGCACATTTCATACACATTCTAATAGTTGCCCTTGTCCTGTGATGAGACTTGCAGATGGAGGTTGGGAGGGCGCCCTCTAGTGGAGTTTGCAGCATCCTGCATCTCACCACATGGTCCCCTGCTTCTGTCACTAGTTCTGTTTCAGTTTATCCCACTGGAGATCCATGGGATTCCCTAACAAACACTAACAAAACTGTTCCAGACTCACTGTATGCCTTTTCTCTGCTGTCTCTCAGGATCCCTAAGTATTGGATCGCCTTTTTTCCAACACACCGCCCATAACATAAACCTGCTCGTTGGTGTTTATCCACCGGCTTGACAGATGTAACGGTAGTACTCTGGTCTGCGTTGTGTTCTCTCAGTTCGACCCATGTTAAGGGCTTTCCCAGGGCAGGATTCGAACGTACGCTCTTGCGAGCTCTCCCACTTGCGAGGAGGTCACACTGACAGTTGCGCCAATAAGCCCCAATAAGCCTGACAGTTGCGCCGGAGGGACTGTCAGCGCTGCTTTTAGGAGTGAGTTCACAGCTACTCGCTAACCCTTACCTCGGACTCACTCCGTGACGGGTTTGCGAGGACTCGCGATGCACTCGGTTACACTCGCCCCCCTCTAAGCTCACTCCGCACCACTGGGCGTCCGGGTCACGGCACCACTGTAACGGACGTGATCTTTGCAGTTCGACCCGTGTTAAGGGCTTGCCCAGGGCCCGACTCATGATTGACTCGGTTACACAAAGACGGTCTCTTCCAGCCCAAATCGGTGCGATAACCCTGCTAGCGTCGCCGCGGGTGGGGGTGGGAGGGGGGGTCGGTGAACTTTCACTGCAGGCCCAGGAGTATCGCTGTCCTATGTGGACGCCAGCGACGGAGCCCAGACGGGAGCTAATGGGCCTATCAGTCATCTCCAGCGGCGGACTGGTGACAACAAACAGGTCTGTTTACCTCTGCATCCACCACGTTGACCATGGCTACGGCCCCGTGTCCAGGCCATACCCTGCCCCTCACGGGGGTGGGCGGGTTGGAGGACAGGGGGGGTGCCCTTAATTACCACAGGTCCTAGAGGGTTTATCGTGTCAGTGCTCGACAGAAAACGATAAATTGCATGTCCTCTAAGTGAACGATAATGGTGGTGAATTTTTAATTATGCTGACTGTTAGCGAAGTGTCATCCACTCTGCTTACTGTCTACAAACAGACCGATCTCTACTTCTCTCGCCTCTACATCTCATCCTCTTCCTCCTCTTCCTCCTCTCTCCTTTCCTTCCCTCTCCCCTTTCAATCCTCCCTCCCTCCCTCCCTCCCTCCTCCTCCTCTCAGCCTGCGTCCAGACTCAACGTTGCCCAGTGTCAACAGGAGGAATGCTTCACTGTGCAAATATCTACACCTCATAAATGTCGCGCCCCCCACCTGACCCCGTCTGGCCTCTGACTGGTGGGGGTTGAGCAGGGGACAGGCCGCTCGGGGGGCCAGGAGGGGGCCTCGGAGAGGGGGGGGGGTCATAGCGAGGGCCTGGTGGAAGCAGTGCAAACAGATCACTCAAACGCTGACACGGGACCTCTCCTGAAAAGCCGCTATTCAGCCTCGGTCAGGGGGAGACACCGAGGCGCGTGACACCTCCGAAACCCGTACGCTTCCATGTGTGCGTGAGTGTGCGTGGCGCGTACTTGTGCGCGCGTGCATTTATAGTATACTGCGTATGAAATGAAGACCGACTGTAGTAGAACCACCTGCTGTTACTAAACGAGAAGGCTTTCCCGTAAGCCAGAATACACTGAACGAACACTCCTCTGGCTGATAACAATTGTCTGCCATGGCCCACATCCAGCCATTGCACCCTCTAATCCATTTCTCTGCTGCTCATTACCAATGGCTTGTAAAGATTCTGTATCAGCTATGCTAGAGGAGCTTTTCACAGTATTACATGGGATTACTGTCGATCCAGTCTGCATATGGCGCTCGCTATGCTTTGGTGGAGTAGGCTATCTCTGCCTTGTTTGCGCAATGTTGACAAAGTACTGTAACAACGGGGGGATACACTGATAATCTGTCATGTTTTCTCTTTGTTCACAGGTCAGTTTTTAGAAACACGCGTACACGCACACACACACACACACACACACACACACACACACACACTGTTAGGGTTGAGACCCAGCTATTCTAACTGAACGATGAATGACAATGAGAGCCGGAGGACAAAGAGAGGAAAAGTACAGGTACGGGAACAGTCATAACACAGTTGCGGTATTTATGAATAATTGTCTGCTCTGCGGTGTCCTAACCTTGAGCTAGACAACGGAATGGGAAATGAAGTAGGGCGAACGGCCTCCGCTATTGTAGATCTGGTCCACGTCATCATAATCGGAGGTAACAACATGACAAGCCCATTTACTCTGTTGCAGCTGTAGTGATTCTATGAGAATGAACCGCTAGCCGTGGCTATCATGGTACTCCGTCATGCTAGCTGTCGCTGGGCAGCCGAGGCCAGGGAGCTCCATAGGGCTTGTCCTCGACGGAGCCCCTCCAGCGAGGCCCCTGCCCCACGGCTGTGCTGTAAGTGGCCCCAGGGGGGCGACGTGGAGCTCCGGGGTTGGGGGGGGGGCCCTCTCTCCGGACGCCTGCAGGTCAGGGCTGCTAGGTTATCATGGGAAATTAAAGACCTGTTCTTTATGAGGTGGCTCGGGGCGTCGGTGGGTGAGCTCTCCTGTGGCAGGCGTGGGGGGGTGCGTGGCTTGCTCTGCTGCCCTTTCCACCTCTCGGGGCCTGGGTTTGATCAGGCCTATTTAGACCCCCACCTCCCCCGCCCCCCCCCCCTCCCCCCCCTCGTGCCTCTCTGTCAGCAGATACCGGCTAACTAAAGGGCCCCTACAGACCAAACTCCAAAAATCTGTCACCTGCGCAAAATCTATCCGCGCCCCCCCCCCCCAGTCCTGCAGTCCCCAACAATGGCAGGAAAAGTTACAGCCAGTCATAAAAAAAAAGTCCCAGTCCCCTTCTCATACTGTCCCCATCTGCGAGCGCGGGACAGCTGGTAAAGCTGCCACACCTCGTAAATAACAAGCTGAGATGTTAAGGAGGAGGGACTTCAGAGCCGCCCAGCGACATTTGGGCCAATTAGCGGCCGGCGCCTTTATAATCAAACACGCTCGGCATCAGGTCCAATTAAACCAGGCGGTGGATTCTGCTCCTATAGGCTCCGGTAAAGGTTCTTAGGAGGACCGTGTGGACGCTGTGATCGGTGTTCTGGCAAAAGGTCAATTTTTTTGCGGCCATCATCACGGCACGTATGAAAGAAGCTCAGTACATAAACGGAGAACCTGGAGGGAACGAAGGACGGGTCGACGGGACGAAGTGAGGTCTCCATGATCACACGGGCGTGGGTCATTTATGACTGTGCAGGTAAGAGGTATGTTAGCACCCTGCCTCTCTTAATGCCTCTCTCTCTCCCTCCCTCTCTCTTCCTATCTCACTCTCTCTCTCCTTCTCTCTCCTTCTCTCTCCCTTCTCCCTCCCTCTCTTCCTATCTCCCTCTCTCTTCCTATCTCCCTCTCTCTCTTCCTATCTCACTCTCTCTCTCCCTCTCTCTCTTCTCCCTCCCTCTCTCTTCCCATCTCCCACTCTCTATCTCTCCCTCCCTCTCCCTCTTCTCTCCCTCCCTCCCTCTCTCTCTCTCTCCCTCTTC
>NC_140238.1:31349038-31401538 GCF_949987555.1 Borostomias antarcticus | reverse complement strand
CTCAAAAAACATCAATATCGTCCCCCTCTCTCTCTCTGTGCTCCTCACATCACAGCTGAGCAAACAATTGGGATAGCCAAACAGTCCTGATCCGGATTACACATGCACTTATTAACCTTTGGAAATAGTTTTTTTTAATATATTTTTTTAAGAACGCACACAGACATGTGCCCGCACGCACGCTCTCTCTCTCACACACACACACACACACACACACACACACAGTGCATTCAAACATTCATCATTGCTGAAATGAAGTGAAACCCCCAAACTCTGTATTGAAACCGAGCCTAAACATCTAACTAGCATGCAATCAATGAGTGATGGTGGCATCGTTCTTTCTCTCAGAGGGCAGCCAGGATTTAATCAAAAACAGACTGAATGATCAACAAAATGGCCTTTATTTGTGAAAGAATAGATCCCAATAGCACATAAATTAGGGTGGAACAGGCAAGGGGAGTGTGAATGATGTTCTGCAACGAGCAGCAGCCAAGCGATTGTCTACTGATGCCAGATGAGAGAAAGCCAAGCACTTGCTTCTGTAAACAATGTACAGACAGAGGAGAGGGGGGGGCGGGGTATCGCTGGAACACAACTCGAGGAGACAGAGGGAAGACCCGGGTTGCTAAATTAGCATTTCCCCCATAAACAGATTGAGTTGAAATTGTCGGAGCAACCACGCTGTGTCTGTGTGTGTGTCTGTGAATCCGTGTCTGCACATGCGTGGGTGTGTGTGTGGGTGGGTTAGCTTTGCACTGCTACAGTCACAATATACAATAAGGTTATTCTCTCTCTCTCTTCCCTCCATCCCTCCCTCCCCTTCCCTGAGTTACAGGCCTGTATGCTTGTCTCACCCCCATGTCCTCCGGCCAGTCAGATTAGCTCACGGTGACAGTCCCTAAACTCACCTGTCGACACCTGGCCCTACCTCACAGCCCTCGGAACAATTATGTCACCACAAAGCACGCTCTCATCTTACATTATGGCAGTCGTTTCATACCTTCCCCCTGCAATTTGACACAAAACCCATGAGAACATATCGGCATCGACGTTCTAAATTACGTCTGATTAAAGTTTGAGACACCGAAAATGTCCTCACCTTGTAATGTTGAGGGTATTTCTCCTCGGTGTTCCACAGCCGGGCTACTGTACTGTGTACTACTCTAGTGTACTAGTGCGTGAGCCTTGCTAACAGCTGCTCCAGAGACACTAGCTAAACAGGCGTGGGTCTGTGACCTCCCCATGATAAACCCTGCAGCCCTGGAAGCCAGCGTGAGGAGTAACGCACCGTATCGCTGGACAACAGAGTATTTCTTCACTGTAAATCATTCCGTTTTACAGTCTCTGGGAACGCTGTAAAAGCAACGGAGAAATACCGAGCAGGGCATGTCCCCCCCCCCCGCTCCGTAGCCGACAGCTCGTCATAAACCGGTGAATGTGGAGACCAAGATACACAAAGACATTCGTGTAGCCTACGAATGAAAAACATGCTCTCTCATACACGCAGGGCACACACACGCAAACACACACCTGTCACTGTATTTCATGTGGATGTGGTCATTCCCCGTTACATGAAAGAGACAGGCCTTTGTCAGAGTTGGAGACGCTGAGGTCGCACATTAGCTTTCCGGTCGAGAGCCAGAGAGTCATGGATGACATTTACATCAGGCCTGTCCCCAACCCTGTGTGACCGCCTGCCTGCCCGGCTCACTGGGTTCCAGACCCTTGTCTCGACACGACGGAGGGCGAGGCAGCGGCCACCAGTCAACCATTTAATCATCCATTTCATAATCATTTACAAACGAATGGTGTTTTAGGTTTAGGCATAAAAAAAAGAAGATATTGCATTCAGGCTAGACGGAAACCTAGTCACATCACCTTCTCTCACTCCCCAAAACCATGTGTCTTCACACGGTAGGCTATATATCCAGAGAAAGAGCAGGAGGCATCGGTTTAACAAGTTGGCTCATACGCTAAAAACAAACGACAGCTCACAAAACAAATGTGGCATTACAACTTGGCATTAAAATGGCTGACATTTACCAAGGCTCATTTATATGGCCGCCCGTACTTAGCTCGCTGGCTAACCCCCATTAACACAGGTAGAGCATGAGAGAGGGGGTGGGGGCATGAGGGAGAGAGAGGGGGGGGGGCGGGGGTAGATGGAGGACAGAGGGAGGCTGGGCTGGAATGGGCAGTACAGTAGGCCTACAGCTCAGAGAGTCTTCAGCAGTTGGTGGATTGTGGTTATGGTTAGGGTTAGTAAGTGGGTGGGTTAGGGTTAGGGCTAGTCAGTCGGTGGGTAACGGCTAGCTGTTGGGTTAAGGTTAGCAAACCGGTGTGCTAGGATCAGGGTTTGTCAGTTGGTGGGTTAATCAATCAATCAATCAACTTTTATTAAGCAGACTCATGGTCCATTACAAAACACATACAACAAAAATTAAAAAAGGCAACAATACCAGTGTTTCCACATAGGTGACTGGTATCTCACCGCACTAAAAACAGGATTTGACAGCAGCACAATAATGGAATTCTGAGAACCATTCAGTCGGCATATAAATTTGTACATCAGATTCCTCAACAGGGCATGAAACGTATTGACGCCTGCACTACAAAACAGTTCACTTGCACTGTACCACCTTGGCTTTTTAAGCAATATACGCATGCAGTCATTATAGGCAACCTTAAGCTTATGGATGCTAGCCTTTTTAAACTTTATCCACAAGGGAGCAGTGTAGAGAGGAGTACAGTACGCTCTAAACAGGCTGATCTTGACATTGTCTGAGCACCAGTGGAATTTCCTAACCAACATGTTAGCTTGTGCATATAACATGCGGCGCTGTCTATACAAGTCATCATCGTCAGACATTTGATCTGTGATGATATGTCCCAGATACTTAGCTTTACAGCAGACAGATAGAACTTGCCCTGAGAGGTAAAATGATGGGAAGATTAGATCTTTGTCCCCTTTTGTTTTACAGATCATGACAATGCTCTTTTTAGAATTGTATTTCACATCAAATTGGACACCATACTCAGAGCATATATTCAACATCTGTTGGAACCCAGCACTGCTAGGAGAGAAAATAGCCAGATCATCGGCATACATAAGATGGTTTACCAGGGTGTTACCAATCATACATCCTGTTTTACAGCCTCTTAGCTGGTCAGATAAATCGTTCATGTACACATTAAAGAGGGCTGGTGAGAGTAGCCCCCCCTGGCGAACCCCATTACCAACACCGAAAGGTCCAGAGACTGCATTACCCCATTTGACCTGCATGCTCTGGTTGGCATACCAATATGCCAGGACCCTAATTATACTGTTAGGCACACCTCTTTGACTCAGTTTTATGAACAGCTTATGATGGTTGACTCGATCAAAAGCTTTAGAGGCATCAATAAAACCAATTAACACAGAGGAATTCTGTCTTCTATACATTTCAACAGTTTCCTTCAGGGCATAGATACATAAATCAGTACCATGCTTAGCCTTGAAGCCAAACTGGTTGTCTGTGGTACCAAAATAAAAACATAATCTGTCTAATAAAATTCTTTCCAGGACTTTGGATAACACACTAGCTAGAGCAATTGGTCTGTAATTATCCAAGCTCCCCACCTTGCCCGCTTTGTCCTTGATGACAGGCACCAGAGTAACAGACAACATGGAGTCCGGCAGCAGACCATGATTCATAAGGCCAGTAAAACAGATGGCGAGAAGGGCAGCGACCCTCGGACTTGCAAGTTTGAGGTGCTCTGCAGTGATCTGATCTAAGCCGCTAGCTTTGTTATCAGCTAGCTGTGTAATAGCTTGATAGACCTCATTGGCTGTTGTTCCCACTGTGTCACTGTTGGCAATGTTGCCCACTTTGTAGGGGTCACTTTTAACACAATTGAATAGCTCAGAATAATGTTGTCTCCACAAATCAGCTATGTTGTCGGCTCCCGAGACTCCTTCTATGGTACATGGTAACGATGTACTGCCTCTGTTCAGAGCTCTCACCTCCTTCCAGAAGCCAGTAGCATCGTTACCAAGGAGCTTTTCAGCCATAGAGTCCGCTCTCATTACTTGTTCGTGTTTGCTGATATACCGAACTGCATATTTATATTGAGCGTTAGTACGCTTTTTGTGATCCAGGACAGGCCCCTCTCTGGGCCTACCTGCCAGGACCCACTCCTTAAAGGCATTCTTAGCTTCAGCATGATGAGCAGCCACATGTTTATTCCACCCTGGCTTAATGCTGTGTCTTTTATCAGAGTGAGTAAAGCATGGCCTACTAGCTTCATACACAGCTCCCACAATACAATTATACATGTGACAGATGTCCTTACAGTGAGAGCTTTTGTTACAATTCACATCAGGACACATAATTGCATCTCTGGGTAGATATACATTACTTAGAAGGACATCAGTTCTCCCGTAGTATAACATCACATCCTCATCTGTGAGTTTAGACCAATCCAGTTTAGCCTTACAGGCACTATTAACCTCCTGAGACATCTCTGGGAGACTGTCACAATCAAGTGACATGACAAACGGAACATGATCAGACATAGATGCCTCATACACAATCTCCATAGATCTTAGAATAGCATGAGCATCAGCAGTGCTAATGCAGTGGTCAAGCCATGATGTAGAGTGCCAGGCCTCACTTATGTAAGAATAACTATCTGCAGGTAGGAGCTTTTGGCTGGATAATATAAGATTGTTATCATCACAAAACTGCAGCATATGCTTTGCAAACAAGGAACTTTTGTCTGATAGATCAGCATTCATGTCACCGACTACATAGATACTTGTGGAATGATTATCAGAAATAAAAGAATTTATAAAAGCTAGACGATTCAGGTATTCGTCTTCATTTTGTTGTGACTCATACGGTGTGTATACATTGAGGATAGTAGCCTCTTTGTTATTCATTTTTATCTGTATAGCGATACACCAGTCAGCTTCTAGCCTAATGACATTGATCGCAGAGTCCATCTTTTTGTGCCAAAGGATGGCCACGCCCCCTGCTATCCTTCCTCTCACTATCCCCATAGATAGGTCAGTAGTGGACTCACCAGCCCCATGGAAATTGTCATTAAAAGAGTTCAAATTTCCCAAGTCCTGTTTAGATAAAAAAGTTTCTTGTAAACATAAAATATCACAGTTTTTCAGCAGGTTGTCAACTACTATACGTCGGGCTCTGTCTCCTGCGTTGTTGCCCAGGCGTAGCCCGCGGCAGTTGTATGATCCAACCCGCATAAAGTTTAACTGGGCAGGGTGACCCCGTTCGGTGCTCTTGCACCTAGTGAAGCAGAGATCGGCCTAGCTGTGCTGGCTCCCGTCTCTCCCGCTTTACGTGGCTCATAATATCGCCTCACAACAGAGCCTTCAGGCCAGAGTTCTGGGTTGTACATGTCCGCAACTTCATTGCACTCAACACACACTTTAAACGAGCTATATCTGTTGCTCGCAGTGACAATACGTTCACAGTTAACGACACGGTCAAGTTGAGGGTTAGAGTTAAGGTTTGTCAGTTGGGGGGTTAGAGTTAAGGTTAGTCAGTTGGGGGGTTAGAGTTAAGGTTAGTCAGTTGGTGGGTTAGAGTTAGGGATAGTCAGTTGTTAGGGTTAGAGTTAAGGTTAGTCAGTTGGTGGGTTAGAGTTAAGGTTAGTCAGTTGGTGGGTTAGAGTTAGGGATAGTCAGTTGGTGGGTTAGAGTTAGGGATAGTCAGTTGTTAGGGTTAGTTTGCGAGTGGAGGAGTTGTTTGGAGGTGGCTCTTAGATGAATGTGGATTAGCCTAATGGGGTCAGAGACCCACAGAGCTGCTGAGAAGGGAGAATCTCAGCCAAAATACCCATTTCCTATTAAGTTATAGTGTCTCACAGAGACAGTTCTCAACTGCTGGTGTGGAGGGGGGCGATGGGAATGTCTCCAGACGTGCAGGAAAACCAAGAATGGATCTGAGTCCAACACTCCTTCGCAGCTTTATGTCAGCCTTACAGAGGGTCTCCGCCATTCAGCGGGAGTCGTTACTGTTGCGTTGGATTTATAGCAACACAGAATGCTGGGTAAACTGTAAATGTCTCTGAGGGGTTCAAGGGTCACCGTGTGTGACGCGTCAATAGTGAAGTGATTCATGGCAGGGATCCACACACCCGTGTTCTTACGATCCTCCGGGAGTAAGTGACTGGCTCCGGGTGCTAAAGTAGTCCTGACTTCAGTGTTAACCGCAAGAACCTGAACAAGCAGGAGCTCTGGCCCTTTAAATGGAGCCATGTGTGCTTGGCAGCCTAATGGATGCAGTCTGAAGGTGCTAATGGCTGGCAACCTGAAAAATGGTCTTATCTGAAAAGGTCCAGGACAGTTATAAATGAAATAATCGCACTGAACACATTAATCCGTGTTCTGGCCCTAGGGGAGGACCTAAGCCCACCATTTGATCTGCGTGCGTGCGTGTGCGTGCGTGCGTGTGTGTATGTGTGCTGCGTAGGCCTATACATGTGTGTCGCTTCTGCATGTAAGAAACCCTTCCCTCCATCCTCCACTCTTCTTCTGTGGGAGTGAACAGCAGAGGTCCTTGTTATTCTTTCTGACTTGCTTTGAACCGGGAACCTCAGCGGGGGTGCTTGCACATACTGTAGGGGATGAGAGAGGGGGTGGAGAGAGAGAGAGAGAGAGAGAGAGGGTTGGGGGGGGGGGGGCGGGAAGTGTGAAAATGAGACAAAGGAATTAAAGCAAGAAAATGAGTCATACACTGCATATGACTTTGGCAAGACTAAGGTCTATCTGACACCTAAAATTGCCATTTCACACAAGATTCCACACAGAGTTTCCCCCGTGGGGAGGGAGGACAGGGGAGGAGAAAGACTCAGTGTCCCCCATGGGGAGGGGGGGAGAGGACAGGGGAGGAGAAAGGCTCAGTCTCCCCCGTGGGGGGGGGGGGGGGAGGACAGGGGAGGAGAAAGGCTCAGTCTCCCCCGTGGGGGGGGGGCGGGGGATAGGACAGGGTAGGGTAGGAGAAAGGCTCAGTCTCCCCCGTGGGGGGGGGGGCGGGGGATAGGACAGGGTAGGGTAGGAGAAAGGCTCAGTCTCCCCCCTGGGGGGGTGGGGGGGCGGGGGAGAAAGGCTCCCTCCTCGCCGGGTCATTAATACCTTCATCTGTCAGCACGTCACTGCTCCTCTCCTCTCTGGAGTAGCAGAGAGCACACAACACATCCATCCTATATCTGAAGTAGCATAAATTCTCTCTCTATCTCTCTCTCTCTGTCTCTATCTCTCCATTACCGTACAGCTGTGTTGGTTGAGACAGCAGAAAATAACTACACAGAACGATCCTAAATGTATTAAAATGTGATCATTATGTCACTGTTTAGGTAATGCCATATTCATGGTTACTGTCCATGGGGGATTATATCATTTCCAAAGAAGGAGAACATATTTGATTACAGCAGCGCCTAATTGGAGCAGATATCCAAAGTTGAGACTAGATAATTCACTCACCCTTTACCTAATTTTCAGAGTAAATTGAATTATTGATCAATAAACGCAACAAATTGCCAAATGATCTCATATCCCACGTGGGTCAGGGATACAAGAATTCTTCCATAATACAGAGTAACCAATAAAGAGCTAGTTGGGGATACATCTGTCTGTGGATTGGTTGTCTCTGTGTCTACCGCTAGAAGATCTTGCCATGACCGAATAAAGTACCCTACTATTGTACTTTATACAAATAGACTTCGGTCAAAAAAGAGAGAAGATTTTGAGTAAATTATTATTATTATTATTATCATCATCATCATCATCATCATCATCATTATCTTGATTTTAATCATTTATTTTCTCAAATGCCCCCTCATGTCAAGAGAATAATATTTACGGACAGTCCTGCCCCCTAGCGAGAATTTACTGACCACATGTTCTTGCAAGCCTTTCGTGCCCGCTGGCCTACTGTATGTCTGCTGCCTCCTACCATCCATCCACATACCCGTGGTTCCATCGTTCAAATTGAACTCTTAGCTGTCATCTTTTACAGGGCGAAGGCCTAATGGCCATAAAAGCTGGACTCCTTTTTCTAATAAATAGGCTACACGGAGGCACTATCAAAACTTCAAATTACCCCGAAGTTGTATTTTTCCAGCTAACGTAACATGAATTAAGTAAAAAAAAAAAAAAAAATTACACTGACAGTAGCATTTTCCAAGACAATATACCTTCGTTGCATCGGGAAGTAACGGGTGAGAAAGGCAACACTGCCACCTAGTGAGCAAAGGGAGGAATTGAAGTAATGGAACATTTACTCCATACAGTACCCTTCAGCAGTTGCTGTATCTAATATTGCACGCGATAAAATGCCTCCATGTAATGATATGCACCACTCTGTCTACATAATCTATACAGTTAGACAGGTATAGGCTAATGAGTTTAATATTGACCCTAAATTTACTTGCACAAGCGTCTTCCGTCTATATTCCATGCAGGCCGATTCTTTCTATTTGTTGTCAGCGGATCCAGATGATCGACAGCCGTCCACCTGCGTTGCAGAGTAAGTTCACACAGAGTGCACATATGGATTATGGGGTGCAGAATGAGTAAGCAGTCTATTGTTATAGACTGGAGCATTCCCCGTGGTAGCCAGACTCAGGAATAAAGAAGAGGCTTTCAGCAAACACAACAATAGCCCTGGAGCTGAAGGCCTTTCTCTGTATTAGTAGGGTTAGGGCTATGCTTTCGAGAGGGCCAGGCCTGCCATGGGAAACCCCCTCATGGCCCCTCCAGTCCTCCCACACCCCGGGAGCTAGCTCACCTCTGAACGGCTGACAGACTCAATCCCATTAGAGAGACTGTGCTGCTCACGCCATGGCTGGATTAAGTCTGGTGGAAACACCAGGAAAAGCGTGGAATAGGATGGAATGGAGCAAGCTGCCTTGAAGAAGATGCATGAGAGTGATAAGATTACCTTCATGTTTTTGACTGTGGGTGATGTGCTATTCAAACAATGTAGGTAGGTAGGTAGGTACTGTAGGTAGGTAGGTAGGCAGGCAGGCAGGTATAGGTAGGTACGTACTGTAGGTAGGTAGGTAGGTAGGCCTACTGTAGGTAGGTAGGTAGGTACTGTAGGTAGGTAGGTAGGTAGGCAGGCAGGCAGGTATAGGTAGGTAGGTACTGTAGGTAGGTAGGTAGGTAGGTAGGTAGGTACTGTAGGTAGGTAGGTAGGTAGGTAGGTAGGCAGGCAGGCAGGTATAGGTAGGTACTGTAGGTACGTAGGTACTGTAGGTAGGTAGGTCGGTAGGTAGGTAGGTTGGTGGTAGGTAGGCAGGCAGGCAGGTATACTGTAGGTAGGTACTGTAGGTAGGTTGGTGGTAGGTAGGTAGGTAGGTAAGTACGGTAGGTAGGTAGGTAAGTACTGTAGGTAGGCAGGTATACTGTAGGTAGGTAGGTACTGTAGGTAGGTAGGTAACAGGTAGGTAGACAGGCATACTGTAGGTAGGTCGGTAGGTAGGTTAGACCGTGGGGCGCATCCACGAATACTTTAGCCTACAGTAGTCTGTGTAAACTAAGGAACAATCATTCTTATATTGTCATCTGGTTACTGGTGGTATTGCTACTGTAGGCTACGTGAGGTGACCAGAAAAAACGAATTGTTCAATGCAATGTGACAATGTCAAGGTACTTTAGGTTAATTTCCCCTTTGAAAAGTTCACCTTAACCATCATCGCTCCTGGGAGATTTGTCAGGAACCGCCACCCCCATGGCGTGTGGCGTGGCAAAGGTCATGGGTCATGTCTACAGTATGTGTCCTCATCACTGACAAGCTGTTAGAAGAGAGAGCAGCGGGGATTAGTAGTAGGCTAGTCTGACATTGGAAGGCTTTAAATAAAACGACCGTTAGTGTATTATGAATGGCTGAGGGGTTTGCAGTCAAAGGGACAGTTTTAACGAGGCGAATTAACCTGATTTGTGTGTATTCAAATAGGCACTCCTGCCCATTTGTGATTTCTTTTATGGTTTCTACCAAAGTCTTACGACTTGACGAAAATGCTCTGCTTTTCAGTGTTTGGATTAATATGTGACTCGTCCTATTGTCTGAATCCTGGCCGCAGCTGAGTGAATACCCTCTGCATCCTGTGAAAGAGGGCTTTGTGAACGAGATTCAAATCTCCACGTAAAGTCTTTCGGTAAACACACGGAAGAGCTTATTTGAATGAAGGAAATCTGGAAATTCAAATGGTGTTTATCGAACCACATGGTTGGACTTATGCAACCCAATGAATACAAGGCAGAGGGCGATTGGAGCAGGAGGGTGAGAGAAAGAGAGAGAGAAAGAGATGGAGAGAGTGAAGGGAGAGAAGAAGAGCACCTTTACTCTTTTTTTTTTCCAGTCAGGCCGTGGTTAGCCGGCAGATCAGGGCAGGATAATCCTGAGGTTTGATGGGCCGGCCGTAGTGGCGCGAGCCTCAATACGGGAGGGAGTGACGGCAGGGACTCGGGAAGAGAAATGAGCCTGTCAGAGTGAGTGATAGAGAGAGAGAGAGATTGGGAAAGTGAAAGGGAGGCGAGGGGAATGGTGAGATAAAGGAAGTGTGTAGGAGGTGAAGAATGAAGGTACAGTATGTGAAGCGTGTCTAGAGAGAGAAAGAGAGAGAGAGGGGGGGATGGGGATGGGGTTAGTGCACTAGTATGTGACGTCAGCGGCTTGTTGGATTTGAGGTTCTGTGTCCTGCTGACTTTAATCCCGACTGATTAGGGAACAGAGAGCAGACGCCCGTGTGAGCCCTCTGGGGGGAGAAAGAAAGAGAGAGAGAGAGAGAGAGAGAAAGAGAGAGAGAGAGAAAGGAGAGAGAGGAACAGAAGAGTCCTGAATATTCCCTTTAGGCAGAGCACTAAGTGGGGGTCATTTACACCTAGAGCGACAGAAGAAGGTGGAGGAATCGAATATTTTGTTCCCTTTTTATATTCTGTGCCAACTTCCCCCCTTTACCCTCCCCCTCGTTTGTCCTAAACCTCCTCTCTCCTGTTCCGCTGTGTGGACGGACCGACCATGCCCACCAACGGAATTAACAAGGCCCTGAAGCTACAGTTTGGCCTCATTAACCACGAGAACCGCTACTTAACGGCCGAGGCCTTCGGTTTCAAGGTGAACGCTTCGGCGTCCAGCCTGAAGAAGAAGCAGATCTGGACGCTGGAGCAGGAGGACCAGGACGGCCAGGTGGTGTTCCTGCGCAGCCACCTGGGGCGCTACCTGGCCTCCGACAAGGACGGGAGGGTCAGCTGCGGCGCGGAGAGGCCGGACGCCGGCTGCCGCTTCCTGATCGCCGCCCAGCCGGACGGGCGCTGGGCGCTGCAGTCGGAGCCCCACCTGCGCTACTTCGGCGGCTCGGCCGACTACCTCTCCTGCTTCAGCCAGGCCATCGGAGAGCCGGAGCTCTGGGCCGTCCACTTGGCCCTCCACCCCCAGGCCAGCCTTCTCAGCGTGGCCCGCAAGCGCTACGCCCACCTGTCGAGCAAAGAGGGGGAGATCTCCGTGGACAGCAACATCCCCTGGGGCGTGGACTCGCTGGTCACTCTGGTCTACACCGACGGCAAGTACGGCCTGAAGACCTGCGACAGGCGCTTCCTCAGCAACAACGGCAAACTGGTGAAGGACAACGTCCCCGCCACCTCCTTCACCCTGGAGCTTAAGTCCGGCAAGCTGGCCTTCAAGGGCTGCGACGGGAAGTACCTGACCCCCATGGGCCCCACCGGCACGCTGCGCTCGGGCCGCTGCTCCAAGCCCGGCAAGGACGAGCTGTTCGACCTGGAGGAGAGCCATCCGCAAGTGGTTTTCCAGGCCGCCAACAAAAGATTTGTCTCTGTCAAGCAAGGTAATCAGCCAAGAGTTGAGACGAGGCACATAAGCTTTGATGATTTAATGTCAATCTGCAATATGATGTATATTTATTTTAATTTTTTTTTTTTTTTTTGACGCATAGTTTTCATCCTAGTTCTTTTTTCTTTAGAAGCCAGTGGCTGAGCGTCGCCACATGGTTTAAAGCTAGTAGTTTACTGTAAACACATGATGTTCACCGCATGAACGTTTTAGAGAGGCATTGTCTTTCATGTAGTGATTCAAGCAGTGATTGCCAATTGCTTTTCCATATTTTCTCTCGAAACTCCTCGCAGAATTGAAGAGACGGTCTGCAGTGTCGATGCTGAACATGAAAAAGCGTTGTAGGATCGCTGCCCGATAAGGAGAGGAGAAAGGAGAGAGGGATTTGGTCAAATACTGAACTCGTACTGAACTTGATGTGATCTTTTTCATTCTGTGTGCTTCTCTCTCACTGAGCTATTCATATTGAATTTCTAGGCCTTTTAATTTGGCTATTTTGTTCTGCAATCCAACATATTGCTGTGGAGTAGCCTACTCAGGTCAATGCACCCAGCCATTTTTATTCAAATGTCCTGTGTTGCAATACAGCATCTTCAGAATAAAGCCAGTGAGGGTGGAATTGCATCACCACGAGTTGGTAATGCTGTAGCTCAGTGATGTACCACCACATTTTCTTGCACTCAGGATGACAGGAGATCAGTGCATCCTCTCTTGGAAAAGTCTTTTGTTTTTCTCCCCTGGGTCCGGTGTGGAGGAGGAGGAGTACCCAGGGGAACCAGACCCGGGTAGGGGCACCATAGAGGCCACACGTCTGGTTCTAGCGGCTGTGATTTAGTTTAGATAAGCCACATGCTAAGGTCCTCCGAGAATCTTCAAGGTGAAGATACAGTTAGAGGACATGATGTACCGAAACAACTGAGTGTCCTATTGGTGGGTTGATGTGAAAAGGTGATGCATATTCGCCCATGCATGTCTTGAATATGAATATGATCTTTGTAGGCCAACACAGCCAGGGACAATATAGACCAATACAAGCATATTAAAGCTCTGAGGCGATAGTGGAGCTCTAACTACAGTGCACAGGACAAGACCAGGGGTGCGTTCAAATTCAGCGAACGTTAGAGAACTATTTTCCGTTAGCTTTGTGTTCGCTGCAAACGTTTGCTAACAGAAGCTAACAGTCTGGAGAGGTAGTTCGCCAGTAACATAACGAGGATCACAATGGACCCAGGCTTACTGGAGATGTGCTCCCATAAGGATTGTTGCGTTTATGCGAACTATTTGTAACGTTCATTAAAAGCCGTTCAAATGTGACCGTTTGGAGAAAACATGTTTGCGACGAACGTTCGCCTCTGTTAGCTGAACCATGAAGAAACTGCCTGAACTGCCTTTTCCACATGGACAATGGAGCAACATGTGTCCCTCCCTGTAAACCTGAGAGTAATCCATGGCTGCCCACACTCGCCACCGTGGTTGATACAGTGAGTGGCGGAGAGCCGGGCCACTGAGGGGTAATCGTGGTAATGGGCTTTGTCATTTCCACTGTGTGTCCATTGAAGATTAAGAGGAGGGCAGATGACCACCATTAGACGTGTCCTGGGGGGTGTCTCTTAATTACCAGCCACCAGAATCGGGATTGCAGCTTTTGTTAGACAGACACTGGCTCTCAGACCTTATACCTAGAGCGAGATTGAATTTATTGTCTCACAACAAGCGGTTGTAATGAAAATTCCTTCATAGTGTGTAGAGCGACCGGGCCTTTAGACTGGATAGGCGGCGATGAGGTAGCTAAAATAGGAGCGGTAGCAAGGAGTGGTCAGAAAGACCGGTCATCTCTGAGGACAGTCCTGGAGAGCAGATATAGAGACAGTGGTCAGTAGACCAGGGAGAAATGAAATTTGTGGTCTACAATTAAGCTATACAATCATCTTTATGATTTCTTTCTGTGCAGCATTGACACTCACAAAGACTGAGAGAGACCTGTATGACGTATGATATCACACCAATGACAAACTATGTCACGATGTCACAGCATCTTACTGTAGGTTACATGCATATAATATACTGTATAGGCCTACTGCTGCAATCAGATTCCTCTAAATGGAAGTGTTTAGCCTGGTTGCCGCTCCTACATTTTAAAATAATAAATAAATAATAATAATAATAATAAATAAAAAATGAGCAAGGCACACAAAGCTACTTAATGGGCCCTGTGGTGCAGATTTGCATTTCACCACTGAGGGAATTACAGTGAGTGAACGAGCAGCAGGATGAGTGGGTGTGTGGGATTAGGGTGGTAACTGGCTTAAGAGAAAGGTTGAGGGATATTTCTGTGGTGTCTAATTTGAACGACAGCGAGCAGATACCGTCTCCTCTGTGTAGCCTCTCACTGATGCATTTTACCAGACAGACAGAGGTTCTAAAGAGGAACGTGGAGTGGAGCGTGGAGCAGAACTATCTTTGAGGCTACAGGGGATGTAGGAGAACAGTATCAGAGTGACCTGTTGGATCGTCAGAGAGGTGCTCAGTGTTTTGAGCGCTGCCGGATCAGGATATGGGTCATGTTCATGAGTATACTTGTTGTTCAGGTTCGTAACAGGTGTTGATAAGTGTGTGTGAGGCAGGATGCATGCCAGACAGGATGCCCATATGAGTCATCCAATAATTGCGTCATGCATGGACAACACTTCACTAGGCCTCCTCAAGCTCAGACTGCTACGTCTAATGAGACACATCTTCTCCTAGTCGTAGATGTAAATTCGACGTAGTATTGCAGAATGGCCATAGGCTTTAATGAACACACATCGTGAACACACAGCAATGCTCTGACGAAGGCTACGGCCGAAACGTGTTAGCATTAAAGCCGCACTTTTGATGTGAGCCTCCTTGCATTTTATTTTTGGTGTGCCGCTTTCTTCACCAGCTCCCTGGTCAAGTGTTTCCTCCTCATATTATTATTATTATTATTATTAATGGTAAATGGACTGTAGTTATATAGCGCTTTTCCACCTTAGCGGCACTCAAAGCGCTTTACAATGGCCTCTCATTCACCCATTCACACACACATTCACACACCAATGGCGGTAGCTGCCATGCAAGGTGCTAACCTGATCATTGGGAGCAATTTGGGGTTAGGTGTCTTGCTCAAGGACACTTCGACATGTGGACAGTCGGAGCTGGGATTCGAACCGCTGACCCTTCGATCATTGAACGACCCACTCTGCCAACTGAGCTACAGCTGCCCCGCCCCCCATAAAATGATTTTGTGTCTATTATTTTATGTAAATATTCGAGTAGTGCATGTAGCTGTAAATGCAGCTTTCTTTCTCTTTTGATCATCCATGTTTTCTTCTTGTGTTAGGGAGCTACGTGACATCTAGTTCTACATTCCGTCACGGATGATGGCAAAAAGTTTAAATATTTTAACTTTGGTCGGCAATGCCGTCTACCGTTGTCATCGCTGGTATTTTCTGCCGGCCTGCTGTCATCCACTAAAATGACATCTTGTTCCGTTATGCATCATGGGTGGGGGACGACAGGTTCACTATGCATTTTATGGGCATTATAGGTCATTGTCTATGAGCATTTGAGCTATGTGCATTTGAACACAGCTAAGTGATGCATTGTGTCTTCAAACCAGGCTTTTCTTCTTTCTTTTTTCAACCTACTTCCTTATAATACATTCTTCTGTGCTTATGTCTCCTTAAACGCTTGCAAGTTTAAATGGTCTATGAGACATCAGAACCGTGATCCTCATCGTCCCCCTCTCTTTTGTTCGTCAGGGGTGAGTATCTCCGCCAATCAGGACGTAGAGACGGACATGGAGACTTTCCAGATGGAGATTGACAAGGTGAGCAAGAAGTGCACGTTCAGGACCAACGGAGGCTCCTATTGGACGCTGGTGTCTCACGGAGGGATCCAGTCCACAGCCACAGAAGTGTGAGTGTTTCTTTAAATCCCAGTCATATAATTAACATTCTTGCATCGATCAAATTTCCCCCCGGGATCAATACAGTTCCCATTACCTACCTACCTATCAAGCTTCTAACAGCCAGCTTCTCCACCCATCACCCTGTAGGGAAGCCAACACAATGTTTGATATCGAATGGCTGGGCCGAAGTGTGGCGCTCAAGGCTAGCAACGGAAAGTACGTCTGCACCAAAAAGAACGGGCAGCTCGCAGCAGTCAGCGATGCTGTAGGTGAGTGCTTTGAGATCCACTTCTACATTCAGTCACTATGTGTGCTCATTTGAATATAGGCTACTTTCAGAACTGGAATAAATGAGGTCTCCCTGAAATTGAATAAGGTTTGATTTTGCCAGAGGTGTAGTACTGAAGCAAGGCCTTGTTGTTCGTCATTTGCAGGAGACAATGAGCTCTTCTTGATGAAACTCATCAATCGTCCTATGCTGATCTTACGGGGGGAGAATGGATTTGTGTGCCACCACAAGAGCTCCAACACGCTGGATGCCAACCGCTCCGTCTATGATATCTTCTCATTGCTCTTCAGTGACGGCGCCTACCACATAAAAAGTCAGTCTGTGTGAATGTGTGTACAGTATGTCATTATTATATTCTGGCCAAAGATTGGCCTATTGGGCTTAGAGAGGTTGTCCTCCCTAGCAGTCATTTTTTAACATGGAAAAGATAGGATGGTACATTTTTGGATAGTTAGGGTACATGTCCCAAATTGTTTTTTTTCCCAGTGCAGTCGAAGGTGCTGTTGAGACTTTTACATTGGCAATAGAGTTTTGTGTATGTAGATGCTTAGAAATGGATTTGAAGTTTTTTGTTGTTTTTTACATTATTAGGGGGCCAAGCACCAAAGGTGCGAGGCACCCTATTGTAATTGGTAGCAGCTATGGCAGCACCTATAACCGACTGTTCATTTTATCCGAAACTTTGCACAATGGTAGAGGGTCATGCCAAGATCCCATGGAACGATTTTTACATTGATTGGCCAAAAGGGGGCACTTTTTCCTCAGAGACACTCTGCTAGTGCATACTTTTGTTCCTGTATAATTGTTGTTATTGAGTCTATTTCTGCAATAACTGCACTTATGGCTAGTGTTTATTCTACTAATGTTAACGTTGGGCTACCCCTCAGCGGCCTCCATTTACTTTTCATGCATCAACTACAGGAACCAATCAGGGGCTACAAGACAATCAGGATGGTCTCACAAGGCTAACAGAAAGAGGGATCAACAGGCAAACAGAGGACTATGTAGAGAGACGTTAGCCTGGCGTCGCCAGCCTGATCTCGCGAGCTCACATACTATTCCACTCCGCAGATCAGTCTGGATATTCAACCGTTCTAACTGAATCCACTCAAACCCAGATTGGTTTGTGCCAATCACAACCGTTGATCTAATATGGGGCGGGTTTAATAAGATGACGGAACAGAGGAGCGCCGTAGAGGCGTTTTCTCTGATTGGTTGTAGCTCTATCCAATTGCGTCCGGAGGCATTTTGATGTAAGCCCGTTGGTAACACCTCATGGGAATCAGAAAGCAATTGTGAGTTTCCAGACCCTTGGGACTGGTCAAGCCAGGCTAGAGAGATGCCTGATGTGGTAAAACAATCACATTATTCGAGGGGTAGAGCACTTCTACTGAGCACACAATGTGACCAAGGAAATGCATTGACTAACCTTCATCTACCACCGGAAGATTCCAATCAGCAGCCACAGAAAGATGGAGAACATGAAGGACACAGTGAGTCTTCAAATGACAGTGACATTCGTCACATAGGGTACATAGACAAATCCTAGCCTCCGAGCCAGACGTACAGTACCACCACAGAGTTGTCCTTGGTCAGGTCTGCCACAGTCGCTGGACCGGAGCGCTCACAGGTCAGGTTGACCACATCCTCCTCGCCTACAGACGAGAGACTGGTAGCACTAACGCATAGGTCTCATTCAAATACCTCTTCACTGTTACGGCCTCCTATGGTTCTGTTCTGTTCTCTGTTCTGTTCTCTGTTCTGTTCTCTGTTCTGTTCTCTGTTCTGTTCTCTGTTCTGTTCTGTTCTGTTCTGTTCTGTTCTGTTCTCTGTTCTGTTCTCTGTTCTGTTCTCTGTTCTGTTCTCTGTTCTGTTCTCTGTTCTCTGTTCTCTGTTCTCTGTTCTGTTCTCTGTTCTGTTCTCTGTTCTCTGTTCTCTGTTCTCTGTTCTCTGTTCTCTGTTCTGTTCTCTGTTCTCTGTTCTCTGTTCTCTGTTCTGTTCTGTTCTCTGTTCTGTTCTCTGTTCTGTTCTCTGTTCTGTTCTGTTCTGTTCTCTGTTCTGTTCTCTGTTCTCTGTTCTCTGTTCTGTTCTCTGTTCTGTTCTCTGTTCTCTGTTCTCTGTTCTCTGTTCTGTTCTCTGTTCTGTTCTGTTCTCTGTTCTGTTCTCTGTTCTGTTCTCTGTTCTGTTCTCTGTTCTGTTCTCTGTTCTGTTCTCGTCTGTGTGTGTGTGTGTGTGTGTGTCTTAATTAGTTGAGAGGCAGCAGTGACACGGAGAGTCCAGAGCATCCTCCAGCTCTCTGACCTGACTCTTCAGCCTCTCTCCTTTATCAGATTAAGCAGACACATTCACCACTGACAGTGACCTAAATGCATGGAGGGGGAGAGAGAGAGTGAGAGAGAGAGAGTGAGAGAGAGAGAGAGAGACAGAGAGAGAGAGACAGAGAGAGAGAGAGAGAGAGAGAGAGATGTGTATCCAAAGTAGAAGTTGAATGAAACCTTTTATGATGGGACAGGGACATAGAGGAAATAATGGTGATATAATTTTGTGAGCTCCAACCAACCAAAGAGCCACAATTACGGCCTTATTATGCACCTCCCTTGAATACACCTACAGTAGACTGCCAAAGTGCTAATTGGTCCCTGTTGTGACCTGTTGCGGATTAAAGTATTTAGAGACATTACAGTCATTCAGCAGACGTGTTAAAGCAACTTTAATAATAGCATTTAACAGCCTAGTCATAGTACCACTACTCGCCAAAACAAGTTACGGTTCCCTGAAATCATAGAATTTCATTCTTCAATCAATCAATCAACCAGTCAATCAATCAACCAATCAGTCAATCAACCAATCAACCAATCAACCAATCAACCAATCAATCAATCAATCCTATCGACAGTAGGCTACGCAGTCTTGCATTGTACATGATTAGGATACCTCTGTGTAATTGACTGCTTTAAATGATGAGGACTGATGTGGTAGGCTGTCTTTAGACTGGTCATATTTGCTGTTGGTGGGGTTCAGCTTTCCCACACAGCCCACTAACTGCGCGGGCCAATCATCCTCCATGCACAAAACCTAAGAGTCCTCCCATTGGTGTCCAGTGTGTCTGTGTGGATGATGTGTGTACATGTTACTTTTTATTTTTTGGGGCTGGAAAACACTTGTCTGACCATTTCACTCTTTTAATTCAACCTTTTTAAAACACACACACACACACACACACACACACACACACACACACACACACACACACACAAATACAGCAGACTATTTCCTCACTTTGAGCCCCACTTTGAAACCCAGTTACAGTAGTTCTTCACCTAACCTACTGTAACTACTGTTCTCTATCCACAGGCGTGAGTGGAAAGTTCTGGTACGTCTCTAGCAGTGGCCTGGTGTGCTCCGATGGAGACAAGCCTGAGGACTTCTATCTGGAGTTCCTGGAGCATGGCCGCGTGGGCATCAAGTGCAAGAACGGCAAGTACCTGCGTGGGGACCAGGGCGGCACGCTGAAGGGCGATGCAGCCAGCATCGACGTCTCCTCGCTCTGGGAGTACTGAGGCCTTCATGGTCCTGGGAGGAGGAGGAGGATGGAGGGAGGAAGAGGAGGTTGGAGAACCTGCACCCACTCATGTCAACAGCTCAGACTGATCGGACTGGTTTGAATTTGACCGTAGCTGCGAGGTGCCCTTTTTCGTTTTGTACTGAGAAGAAATGAAAATCGTAGTTGTTTTTGTGTGTTTTGTTGGGTTTGCAAAAGAGCATTTGCGTGAATTAATTTCCCATGTGACATTGCCAACATCTGAGAATAGAAAACTAAGTCGTAACACTTTATCAATCAATCAATCAAAGCTTTATTTGTATAGCGCATTTCATACCCAGAGGCAACACAATGCGCTTTAGAACAACTACCCCTTAGTAGATCACCCACCCATTAGTTAATGAGTTATTAATGATGCGTTAAACGTTTGTTAATAATCAGTTAATGATTTACAACTATCCCTTATACATAGTTAATAGATCATCCATAAACCATTAGTTAATGAGTTATTGATGATTTGTTACATCTAAACATTTATTTGTGTTTAGATGGGTCCCCTGAGAGGGCCAGATGTGGCCAACTGTAGGTAGATCAACTATTAAATACTTAACAAGTCATTAGTAAGTAGTTTACTAATTGCTTGTTCATGATCTATTAACTATTTATAAGGTGTCGTTTTATATCATTAACCAATTACCAAAACACATTTAACACATCATTAATAGTGAATCAACTAACTGTATGTGAATGATCTATTAACTATTTATAAGGGATATTTATTCTAAAGTGTTACCACCAAGTCTGCAAGCTTAGACACATGCCACCAATACAGCAACAGCACCACATCATTGACTGTATGTATAGCTAATGGAGGCCCCAGTAAACAGTATTCTCTGCACAGCAGTCTACATTATTATTCAGTACAAAGGTTAAAGGTCAGCCATTGATGTGCACACGCTGGTCATGCTTATGAAAGGTTCACACACCAGCTGCTTAAAGCAGCCGTTATATACGATGTTATGTGACCTCACGTAGTGATGATTATGACCCTATATCTGCCCGGAAATTAAAAAGAACAGCTATACAGCACTCACAAATAGAGGTCATGTATGTCATACAGACAAGAGAAGGTGCAGATACCGAGAGCTCGGTCTCTGATATTTCTGTCTGCTTGGTTTTACAGCAGCGCCATTTTGAGCATTTGCTGAAAGTTGAATGCCCATATTTCTGCTCGATACTGCTGGACAATAGCTGATACTCACTGTACGTACACACAGAGCAGTAATCGGCGTACAAATGCCCACACAAATATCAACTCAAATCTGGTTTTGAGTTGCCTGTGGCACAGACGTCAATGAATGATGAGGGATGAGCTTCCTTCTTCCATGTCTGGCTAGAATCTTCTGTCCGGAGACATTTTCTGTAACCAGTGTGCAGATTATTCAAGTGCTGCACTGGAGTCCTGACTAGGGGCCTTATCACCCCCCCCCCCCCTGTAGACCCCTCCCCTCTCAAGCCCCTCTGGACACTTGTGGATCTGAGAGGACTAGGAATGTCAAAAATAGGGCACTACCCCCGTATTCCCTCTGATTTTAAAGATTTTTGATTTGATTTTTGAATTTGATATTGCTTGTACCCAACCATTTTCTCAGATCTACCGGGGTGCCATGAGAGTAGGGGCCAGGGACCAATTCTCCTGCCCCTCCCCTCTATATTTTCCAGTTCTCCTACAGAAGGACCACATCTGCAGCAGGCAAAGTGTGAAAAATTGGTTTTGTGATGTGTAAGAAATATTATTCATTCACTATGGATCATCACAGCAGTGACTCAAAAGATTGGATGTTTACCCCCCATTATTTCAGTTTGAGAGGAGCACATGGTCATGTTTTAGTAGACTTTCATTCCATGTCAAAAGAAGTCCCTGTATTTCTTTCTTTTTGTCTATTTTTCTGAAATTGTTTTTAAGTGTTCATGATAATAAAATCAACCATGTGAACGTATTGCTGTTTTATGTGAAGTCATATTCATTACAATATATTCTTGATATAAGATAGTAGCTACTGGATATCAATCCAGACGGTTTCTGTACATCTGGGAGCCTAATATTAATCTAATAAACTCCTAGACTAGGTCTTCTCTGTCTGGTATACAGGCCCAGGAATCAATAAGAAAAACCCTTTCCTTATCAGTTGAGTCACTAAATGCATTTCCAGAAGATGATTATGATCCTCTGGATGAGCTCACAGATGCATGATTTAAGTGTACGATTCCAACCTGTATTTGTACTCTAGTTTAGTCCACTAGGTGGCAGTACAGTATGGCTCTCGTGCTGCACGCATCACCAATTAGATGAAAGAGAAATAAGATGTAGACTACAGCTGCTGCTGCAGGAGTGTCACACACAGTAGCCTATACCACCGCTTCTGTCATCTGTCTCTTCCCTTTGTTCTGTAAGCGAGATGCACATTTCATACATTTTGTCACTCTTTGCTGTATACTTGGTTACTATATAAACAAATCATTGTGTAGTATTAGGCTACCCTCAAATCACACTCACCAAAAATTGACATGATCATTTCCATAATACATTATATAGCCCCGTCAGCATAATTTCTAAATGATTATGCTTTCTGCTTGTTTCCTGATGGTATTGTAATGTTATGTTGTGATTCTTCACATTTACAGTAGGTGCTGGGAAGGGCCGATGGCTGGTTCACCTAGCGGTGTCTTGCTCATTTGTGAAGCTGTTATGCTATAATGGATCTGATGCTCTATGTTGCTGTAGTAACAGTGTAGTTGGCACTATGTAGAGGATTCACTGTAAAAGCTTCTGACATTATTTTACACCATAAACAGCACAGGCTCCTCTATAATTAAACCGTGTCAATGGTTAGACTCAGAGTCACGTAATGTGTCTGAGCTGAACTCCCAGCACTAGCCATTAAAGAAATAGGGCTTGGCGACACTTGGTCCGTTAGCGTCAGCGTCAACCATCAACTATCAGACGCGAATCCACTGTAATTAACGCAGCGGCTCCTCTGCAGCTGTTATGGTCGAAGTCTGCATCCAATGTTAGAGAGTTCTATTAATACATCCATGGAGAAAAGGCTCTTTGCACAAGCTCCACTACTTCCTGAAATTCTACAGGCATAATTTATTTCCTGTCCTATACCATTGGATGGAAGTGATTAATCAGGTGTGATATCAGGTGTGCCGCACACCTGATTAATCACTTCCATCCAATAGTATAGGACAGGAAATAAGGATGCCTGTAGAATTTCAGGAAGTAGTGGAGCTTGTGCAAAGAGCCTATTGCCGAGGTTCATTTCTTGATTTTTGACGGTAGAATGTCGTAAAATGTTTTTTGAATGATTTTTCACGGTGGCCACCCACATCCATTGTATGACCAAAACGGTGGTAGAGCAATTATCAGACTTTCTCAAAAGTGCTAGTTTTGTCAACGTTTTGATCTGAACCATTGTATATGATCATAGGTAACCTTAAAACAGGGCTAACATGCATTTTCCCTTTACTACTCCTTTAACTCTAACACTACTGTTAATCCTTCCACTACTGTTAACTCTTTTGTTTTCTTATATCTCTTTTGATGGTCTAGACTACTTTTCGTATTTTCTACTCATTTAGATACCATTCATGCTGATTTAAATCTATTTTTGATATACTTCCATTAATAGTAGGCCTATCCTATATAGGCTACTATCCAGTAATATTAAAGCTATGTAAAAAACTATACCTAAACTACATCTTGACTCTTTCAGTTTATCACTCCTCCAGTTCATCATACCTTCATTTCATCTAACCACTTCAGTTCATCTGACTCTGACTCCTTCAGTTCATCACTACTTCAGTTCATCTGACTCTGTCAGTTCACCTGACTCCTTCAGTTCATCACTACTTCAGTTCATCTGATTCCTTCAGTTCACCTGAATCTTTCAGCTCATCACTCCTTCAGTTCATCTGACTCCTTCAGTTTACCTGGATCTTTCAGTTCATCACTCCTTCAGTTCATCACTCCTTCAGTTCATCACTCCTTCAGTTCATCTGACTCCTTCAGTTCACCTGAATCTTTCAGTTCATCACTCCTTCAGTTCACCTGAATCTTTCAGCTCATCACTCCTTCAGTTCATCTGACTCCTTCAGTTCACCTGAATCTTTCAGTTCATCACTCCTTCAGTTCATCTGACTCCTTCAGTTCACCTGAATCTTTCAGCTCATCACTCCTTCAGTTCATCTGATTCCTTCAGTTCACCTGAATCTTTCAGCTCATCACTCCTTCAGTTCATCTGACTCCTTCAGTTCACCTGAATCTTTCAGTTCATCACTCCTTCAGTTCACCTGAATCTTTCAGCTCGTCACTCCTTCAGTTCATCTGACTCCTTCAGTTCAGATGAATCTTTCAGTTCATCACTACTTCAGTTCATCTGACTCCATCAGTTCACCACTCCTTCAGTTCATCCGACTC
Organism: Borostomias antarcticus; assembly: GCF_949987555.1. Classification (NCBI taxonomy): domain Eukaryota; kingdom Metazoa; phylum Chordata; class Actinopteri; order Stomiiformes; family Stomiidae; genus Borostomias; species Borostomias antarcticus. The sequence continues at coordinate 31,377,436 of NC_140238.1, read as the reverse complement.
CTTCAGTACTTTTTCATGATGATTAAATCTGCATGTGATAACTTAGCACTTATGTATATTAGCAGTACACTATCAGTATCGTACTGTGGCAGTACAGTGTACAAGCCAGTACACTGATATTCTAAAATAAAACATTCACAGGGTCTCATACGATCTCATGTCACGAAAAGTACTTTGGGGTCTTACTAAGGCCAATTCATAAGCTATTAGCAGAAAACCCTGAATATTTAACTATAAAAAGTTAGCTCATGCAGCTTTAATGCACTTATAGGCCTAGAAGTAATTGTTTTAGGAGCAATGTATCTTAGCCTCTTTAGGAAATGCAGTTCAGCTTCCAATTCTGCCATTTTCACATTTCATCTTCCAGATTTTTCTGCTTCCAGGTTTTTCAGCTGTGAAATTGCATTTTCTGCAAGAAATGCAATTTTCTAGTTATTTATCACTTTTGCTTTAAAAAAAGAGAGTTGAACACATTCATACTCATATTTAGATACCATTTATACTGTTCATACTTTATTCTCATACTTTATTCTTACCATTCATACTTAATCTATTTTTATACACTATATGTATAAGTATTGGGACACCTACACATTATACCTACAGGAGTTTCTATGACATCCCATACTAAATTCACAGGCATTAATATGGAGTTTGTCCCCCCTTTGCAGCTATAACAGCTTCTCCCACCCTTCTGGGAAGGCTTTCTACAAGATTGTGAGGTCAGTGTCTGACCTCACAAATGCTCTTCTCGATGAATGGGCAACAATTCTCACACTCCAAAGTGATGTATAAATCATTCCCAGAAGAGTGGAAGCTGTTAATGGTCTTTAGAGAAACAGACGACCATCCATTCATCTCTGCCCTCGTTCACATAACAAATTAGCCCAGTGAGCGAGGCAGCCAAGAAGGGTATCCTGATGTCCCAGAGTGGGCGTCTCTGCGAGGCAGACACCGTCTCGTGGTGCCCCCCGTCAGTAGCTGCGATTAACCACCGCAAGCGAAGCAAAGTCTACCATCTGAGGGCCACCACCTGGGCTGGTGTTCGGCTGCCACAGGCGGGGAGGGCTGCTGGCGGTGCCTGCCCTGCTGGCTCCCAACCCACAATTCTGCAGCTGAACACCGAAGGGCTCACCCCCAGTAAGATCTACGTCATCGAGCACCTGGCCTGGCACCACCAAGGCCCTCGTCATCCTCCTCTAGGAGACCCACTGCGTAACAGCAGATAAGCTAGTTTTTCCAAATTTGGCTCTAGCTGGGCCTATCCTGAGCAGGAAGCATGGCCTGGCTACATTCGTCCATCAAAGATTGAACTGGACTCTCGCCGACCAATCCCCGATTGGCTCGGAGATTGAGTGGTTGTGCGTGGACGTTGCCGGCTTCAAAATCGTCAACTCCAGCCACAAGGCATGGAGCATCCTTAACAACCACACTGATAGGTCCAGACAATCCCCCCATCAATGCTCCATCTCTGCAAACAAAATTGCATCACAATTTGTGAAAAGTGGGACATACGAGGGCAAAGACTGCGAATCGTCACGTCTCGTGGCAAAATAAGTGTCTGACCTCTGGAAGGCCACAACTCCTTGCGGCGGTAACATCTCCAGTGAATTCACACCGGAGGAGTTTGCTGCTACCCTCCAGCATGTAAAGCCAGGGAAAGCTCCGGGGTCTGATTCTATCTGCCCAGAGCTTATACTCCATGCCGCGCCTGCCTTGAAGTCTTGGTTAAGAGCATTCCTCTCTTCCTGCTTGCGCCAACTCAAGATCCCCAAAATCTGGAGAAGAGCCCTAGTCGCGATCCCTAAGCCGAACAAGCCTGAAGGGATCCCAAGAGGTATCGCCCCATCTCTCTGTTATGTATCCCGAGTGTCTGCTCCCACAGGAGCAGGCCAGGTTCCGACGTGGGAGATGGACCATAGATAAAGTCACTTTGATGACTCAAGACATTGAGGACAGCTTTTCGGCCAAAATGAAGGCCGGAGTTGTCTTAATAGACCTGAAGACTGCCTAAGACACCGTATGGCACCGCGGCCTCACCTGCAAGCTGTTCCGCCTGCTGCCGGACAGGCACATGGTCAGCCTGATCATGGAGCTTGTCCAAAACTGCAGCTTTACCCTCACTACCCCCAGAGATCTGTCCTGGCCCTCCTCCTTTATAACATCTACACTAACGCCCTGCCGAACAGTCTCCAGGAAGTATGCCTATGCAGATTAAAGCAATACATAGCGTTTTCTCGGGTTTTCTCGGAACTGCGGCCCCACAGGCTCTGCGAGTAAGTGCACTGTCATACTGTCGTAACGTTATCAGATTGTCTTTTTCTGGCTTCCTCCGTGAGGTTTCGCTTCGGTTTTCTCACCTCCGCCATGATATCATTGAGCTAAAAAACGCATCATATCCTTGGACACCGGAATAGTTAGCTACTACTGTGTTGTTTAAGCACAACTTAACACTTACTTTTACTTTTAACAGAATAAAAGTAAAAGGAACCCCTCGGCCCCGAGTCTGGGGGGAGAGTATGCAACAACCGACCCATACGATGAAGAAGGCCGTCACTGCGGCATCCAGACACCCTCCAAAAACACAAATGCCCTCCATTTTGTTTTCTTCCACCTGGAAGTATAGATCTTTAGTTAATGTTTCACCCACTTGTCTCTCCACACTTAGCTTTTCTGTTTTTCTAATCGGTAGGCTACCTGTTTGGGACTCAAACCCACTGGCCGGCCCTCAATGAGTGCACCTAGAGGAAATCAATCTCAATGTGAGCAGACCATCATCACATAGCTTATAAATTATCTTATAAACCATTAGAATATCATTTGAAACATGTTAATAAATAGCTTAATAACAGGTATACAATGTTGTCATAATGATTTGTAAATGTTGAACAGACTATGAACAGATGCTTTATAAATGGTTTATTAACAGGGGTTATTCTAAAGTTATACCATGCTCCTAAATCTGTGCCTGTTTTGTGTGTGTTTACTGCTCAGTGTGCAAGAGTGTTTCTGTTCCTATCTCTGTCTGTTTGGTCGACTTGGGTGAGGCCCACTGGTCAGATGGCGTACCATTTGCTATCTTTGTCTGGTAAATAATCTGTGCACTCAGGGGGCACTTTCGTGCCTCAGTGCACGTGAGGCTGGTTGATAGCACGTGCGCGTGTTCATTGTGGAAGGGCTTATATGTGTAGAGGCTAATGTGGGCTGCCTGCACCAGGTCCTAGTAGTGTGTTAGATATGGGGGTTTGTGTACGTCTCTATACTAGTGGGGTGGGGGGGGGGGGGGGTCTGGGGAGGGGGGGTCTGGGTGCTGGGGGCCTGGCTTGGGGGCATCAGTGTAAATACGTAGACTTACTCGGGCGTTCTGGCCCAAATCACGTGACGCTATCTCTGTTCTAGGTGGATGAATGTAACATTGGCCGGCTAGGCTTATAGTTATGTCTGGCACTTGTGCGTGACTCTGTGCGGATTCACCCTTCTCCTCCCGCGGGCTTTGGCCCCCTCTCTGGGCCGAGCACTGCCTTCTCCTATCTCTCATGCTGTAAATTACTCACAAAACTAGCCCCCACCTTTTCCCAAAGGGAAATATTGATCGCACTAGCGCTGTGAGGAGAGGCAGAGAAAGAGAGTTAGGGACTAGGGAGTTTTAGGGTTTCTACTTCAAAACTGGTTCATCGTTCATGTTTACGCTGAAGCCTACTCTCTTTGTTTCCTATTCCTATTTGTAGCCTATTCTCCTTGAGTATGCACACTTCTTTTGCTCTCTTATTTTCCTATCCTCGGTCTGCACTCCAACTCAGGACCTCTTATCTTGGGCAGTGCTCAGCCCACAGCCACCGTCACTTACTGTTGCTTTCTCTAAATTTGTGCTCTCAGTGTCCGCCTAACACTCCACTCGTATCTCTCTAAATCACCACAGTCTCTGGCCTCCTACTCTTTGAAAACGGCTTTCCAAAGAGGCCTCTCCCCACCTGTAGGGATTGGAGTACCCCACACCCCACACCACGGGGCGGCTGTAGCTCAGTTGGTAGAGCAGGTCGCTCAATGATCCAAGGGTCAGTGGTTCGAATCCAAGCTCCCACTGTCCACATGTCGAAGTGTCCTTGAGCAAGACACCTAACCCCAAATTGCTCTCAATGAGCAGGTTAGCACCTTGCATGGCAGCTACCGCCATTGGTGTGTGAATGTGTGTGTGAATGGGTGAATGAGAGGCCATTGTAAAGTGCTTTGAGTGCCGCTGAGGTGGAAAAACGCTATATAAGTGCAGTTTATTTACCATTTACCACTTCCTGTGGTCATTTGGCAAGGGCTCTTTCTCTCCTGTGTGAGAGGCTGACCTTCATGCAGTAAGAACTCCACTGGAACATCTTCCGGATCACCTCACCTGGGCCCATATCTTTACAGACGACTCTTCCCTGCCATGGAAGATAGTGCACTCAAACACAACATAGCCTACTCTTAGGCTACTCTTCTATCTTCACACTCAGGCAGTCACTATTTACTCCAAACAGTCATAACCCGCGCAATCACCATCTCTACACCGGCGGAGTTGCCTACAAACATTCATAAAACAAAATCGAATTAAATTGCATTCCAGGACTCTGTCTCGCATTAGGCTCAAGGGTCACACTTTACAATAAGGGTCACAAAAAACATTAGTTAACTGTTAACTAATGCTTATTTAGGGTTAGGTTAGGTTACTAATGTTAATTAATACCTTAGTTAAGGTTAGGGTTAGGTGAGTTAACCTTAGTTAACATAAATAACATTAGTAAATGGTTAATAGAGACATTAGTTAACTGTTACTTAATGCTTAATAATGCATTAACTAATGCTTATTAATGTACCCTTATTGTAAAGTGTTACCAGCTCAAGTTGGGGTCCTTTTCTGTTTATTTACAGTAGCAACTCTTCCTTCTCTCATTTATTTCATCTGGCCGTGTCCCCCTTTACTTTGTAGGTTCTTTCTTTACTGGTGAGATCTTTGCTTCTATGCTTACAAGCTTCGAGGCAGCTGCAAAGCCAGGTTTCTGCACAGAAATAAAGTATTATACTAAAGCAAAATGTGGTTAATTTTTAAGCGTGCACTTCTGTGCGGTCACCTTTGAAGACAGTGCTCGCTGTTGCTTCTCAACCTTGATAGAAGGTTTCTTTGTCTCTTGTCCAATCTTGTTTTCATGATGCCAGATTACAGTATTTGGAGAATTTATTATTTGAAGGATGGCTCAGACAGACGACAGATTTGCTATTACAAGACGTGGTGTTTTATTGACAAATCATCAAACGACACTTCATCCCAGGTTCACTGCAATCAACTGGATCAATAAAATGCTATCACAGTTTCATTTAACATTCTGATGATGACGTATTAGCACAATATGACTGGACAAGCAGAGGGTGGTCCGAGCATTTGTGGTGATGAAGCTGGCCCCTATCCTCGCCTGTCCTGACCAGTCACCATGAGCTTAGGTCAACATTGCTGTCCCCCTGGAGGAGAACAGCTTGGATGGGAAAATGCAGAAGACAAATTCCAACGGTGACTCCCAAAGTTGCATGTGTGAGCGTTGTGTGCTGTGTCTTCACTCACATGTGTACTGGATGTGTCATCACATGGCTGATTAAGGAGCCCCCCACCATCGGGTCCAGATTTAAGATTTAGAGACAGGGTTTGGACTAGGAGGTGTGTGTGTGTGTGTGTGGGGGGTGGGGGGGTGGGGGGGCGGAGCGCTTCTAACCACCCCCTGCCGTCTGTGACCCAAAGGGGGCATCACAGAGCTGCCCAAACATGACCACCTATTCACCTCCATTCATATTTTGAAATTGGGCTCAGGAGTGAAAATTACCCCGATACATTGCTGTTGATGTTGTTGTTGTTTTTGTTGTTGTTGTTGAAACAGCCTTATCTCAACATGGGAAGGTCACAGAGACACAGGGTTTGGACTGGCATAAAGTTCTCAACTTAACAAATGCAGCAATACCTAACATGTCTTGCTCGCATGCATGTGCGCGCACACAGAGCCAAAAGGAAACTTTGAGCAAAGCCAGCACCCCATGTGGGGACGCTAGAGACACAGAGTTTGGACACTGCGGTCAAGCCAGCTGACAAGTCGGAAATCATTATGATGTGGCATTTAAAAATAAAGGCCCTCGAACATGTCATATCCTCTTTATTTCCTCAATTTTGAGATGGGTATTGAAAGGAAATGGCCCATAAATCAAGACCAAGTCCACTTCACAGTGGTAGCAGACCACCTGTGTCACTCTGAAAGTTTCAGGACATTCTGATGTGGCATTTCAAAATAACAGGCTGTGACCTGAGGTGGGTGCCACGGTGCCACCCAAACATGGTCGCCCATTCACCTCCATTCATTTTTGAACAGGAGCAAAAAATTCCCATGGGCACGCGGTATGGACCGGCATGCAGCAATACCAAATGTATTCGTATGGGCGGAGGTCTGTTTTAGTGAATGCCAAAGACAAATTTCCATGTAAATATAATGGACAACTAAGTTTTTCTTATCTTATCTCATTCGGAACAAATTAAGTCAAGCATTCATTATTTCCATCAGCTGCTATTGGAAAGCAGAAAAGAAAATAATAGCTTATCATCATATTCCAATGGTGTAGGATATATTGTGATTTCTATCCATCAATGTTTCGACTTTTGCCACAACAGGTTAGAACTAATAGCTGATATAGGCGACCCGCGCTGCGCCTACAAGCCAGCAAGTCACTCTACAAGCCACTATCACATGCTCTGCCAGTGAGCGTCTGCAGTACCGCAGGAATGGACTGCATCTTTCGCTCTATGTTCGTCTAATTCTGTTCTCTTTGGAAAGTTTTATTTTTATGGATTACCAATAGCCTACTTGAGGTGAGATATAGTTCGGTCCGCGGGAGCCAATAGACGCCGATGGAGCAGGACCACGGAGAGCTCTACTCATCTTCGGTGCTCCACCTTTGATGCTGATCTGGACCGAGGGATTTCAATTTAACCGTTGGGTGTAGTTTTATTCAGTTTTTTCATAGCTTATGAAAATGAGATACGGAGTTCTTGTTCTTGCTGCTGGCCTCACGGGTTTACTCAGCTTTACCTTCCTTGCCGTGGCAATTGGGAGCGAATATTGGTACATTATCGACGTTAACCACCCGAACCTCACAGAGTCAAAGGACCTGAGTTCACACTCGGGGATTTGGAGGATATATGAAGGTAGGCTTATGTGTGTAGCCTAATTAATCTAAAATAACTGTGATCAGTCACCTAATGATTTGATATGATACTGTCTGATATGATACCATGTCTGTTAATGTCAGGAGCGAAGAGAACATTTGCCTGCTGTAGCAAGTGTCTGTAAACAGCAGGTCACCTGTTGGGACAATAGGGTACACAGGGTACACTAACGGTTCATTGCATGCTGTCACAGAATTGTGTAGCACTAACATTCAGATAATTGTGTAGCACTAACATTCCGATTTGTTTTCTTGGCGACTGACCCACTGATACTTACTCACGTATCACATTTTAATAAAAAAAAAAGTGTATCTCTAGGCCCTACTTGGTGAATTTATGAACAGAACACAATATTATCGAAGCCAGCGGTGTTTTCAATTAATGAAAAATCCGCTTGCATATGTTTATGCAAATTGCACTCACATTTTCACTCAGACCTACTGTGTCAATTATAATGTATATTGTAAATATAATTATAATAACCATACACAAAGAGAGATGTCCATCTGGTCTACCTATTTTACAATAAAGACTTCACCCATAGCTGACCAATCCATGGCGCACTGCAGACATATCTCCTCTTTTTTTCATGCTGCTGTTATGTTTAATTATACATACTGTGAGATAAGCATTGTTTCTCAAGACACTTTACTGCAGACAGAGATGGAGGCAGAACCTGCAGGAATGCCTGGAAGGATCAAGTGCCTCACTAAGATGCTTCAATAGCATCACAGTTTAATTAGAGGGTTGTAATCACATATTTATGGTTCTTGGTTTACAGCCAATGCCATTATTTACATAGACTGCAGTGTATTTACCCCGACAGAACCCTCGGCTATAGCTTAAGTAGATTTGTTTTGGCTGAAACGTGGGGTTGATGTGTAGCTTGAGTCCTATAGGTCAACAATTAGCCGCAGTATTCATTCATCTTGTGGAACCCCATCTCACATTCATACATCAATGTTCTTTACAGGAAGAAATGCCACCTCAGAGCCCATTGATCCCTTCCAAATGGACACATCCAAGTTGTCTGAGTTCGATAGGCACCTTAACAGTGAGTACTGTAGCTTTGTTACATTTGCATTACAAAGTCCGTCATTGAAAGCAATAAAATCGCATTTAGGTGTTTCCCAACAGCATCAAAATGATGCAATGCTTTCCAAGATGTTTCGTTCTCAAATTAGCCGACTTTTTAAAAAAAAAAACATTGGAATTGGTGTCCTCTCAGTGATCTAAATCAGACACGTGCAGTGTTGATTCTGCCCAGTAACCCAGTTCTGTGGCTGTTCCCCTCCCTGTAGAGTTGCATAAGGCGGTGGTCATCCTGCTGCCCCTCGGCCTGGTGCTCATGGTGTTTGGCTGGATCTTGGGTCTGGTCAGCTCTCTGGCCTGCAGTCCCTGCCTGCTCTCTGGATCAGCATCTTACTTCCTCTTCAGCAGTAAGTCTGTCTGGGTGATTTCTTTATGCCGCCCCTCTGAGTGTGTGAGGGTGTGTGTGTGTGTGTGTGTGTGTGTGTGTGTGTGTGTGTGTGTGTGTGTGTGAGAGAGAGAGAGAGTATGTGTGTGTGTGTGTGTGTGTGTGTGTGTGTGTGTGTGTGTGTATGTGTATGTGAGAGAGTATATGTGTGTGTGTGTGTGTGTGTGTGTGTGCACGAGTGTGTGTGTCACCAGTTCACAATCCATCCATTTTCTCTATGAACCATGACCTTATTTTGCACAGTAGACAGCAACCCAAATGGAAAAGTAGGGACCAAAAAATGCATCTTTTAACTCTGAGACCCTGCAGCTATTCCTGCTGGGCTCTGATGGAGCTTCGCTACCGCAGTGAAACACTCAAACGATCAAGGTCCATCAAACACGGACATTTGGAATTGCCCATGTGAATACAAGATAAAAATGCAGAAAACGCTGTTTTTGCTGTTACACAGCTAGAGACACAGGGTTTGGACTGGGGTGTGTGGGGGGAGAACTCGGAGTGCACTGCACTGACCCCCCCTCCCCCCACCACTGGCTGCGAAGGGGGGCGCCACAGTGCCGCCTAAACACAGCCACCCATTCACCTCCAGTCATTTTTTGGACTTATATATAAGGGGTAACCCCGACTTGGGCTCAGGAGCCAAAAAGTACATTGTCAAGGGTGGGGGGTTAAAATGGCCATATCTCGATGTGGGAAGGGTTCAGAAACAAGCGGTTTTGCCGACCTCTCAACCTAACAATCGCCGCAATACTAAACATATCTTGCTCGGACGCATGTGCACGCGCACAGAGCCACAAAATGCATTCATAGGAGGAGGTCTGCGCTCTTTGAGCACCATTTCTAGTTTAAATATTATGTGCACGCACACTCAGGGCAAAATGTGAATACAATCACATCAGATCTGCATGAATGCAAAGTATAGACATCAAACAAACTTGGTCATACATAACAGCACTTTGATGTAGGCTATTTTAATATTTTGCATGAAATCTCATTAATCCTTCTGGGATTTTTGGCATAAAGGGGTTAATGTCTGAGGATGCTGAAGGATTATAACCAGGCACCCTCCTGCATTTTGAAGAGGTAGCCCCAAGCTACAAGAATCACCAGAGAAACAAATCTTTACCTGACAAAGCAAGGGTCAAAACAGGGTTCAAAACAACCCAGATATCAAGCGGATCTGGGCCATATACAGGCCAGATCTGGCCCTTGGGGCTTAGTTCTGGCCCATATATGGCCCAGAATCATTACACATCCGCTTGCTATCTGGGAAGGCTCAGCACAATGGACTGACCACCCAGTCGCCGCCGCACAAAATGTCCTCCGCAGACACACCATTGAACAGGGCAGCAGGATGTTGCATTAGATACAGCTCAACCAAACAACCCAGTGAGTTGATGAGGTCGCCGCATTCCGCCTCCACAAAGGTCTCCAGGTCAGGCATCGCCAGGAGGAGATGAGGTGCAGGCTTGGAGGACGCCTCATAGCAGATGGAGCTCCAGAGAGGCAGCCCTGCCACAACCACAGCCTCCGGGAGGGAGGGGAGCATCGAGATGATGCGCGGCTCTCTCCAGCAGCTTCGGGAGGTCAGAGGTCTGGAATGGCGCCTACACCAATAATTAAAACTTAGGGGGACCAGATGGTGTTTCAGAAAAACTCGGAGAGTAAGCTAAACTTCAGTTTAGTCAAAGTTCAACACTTCCTTCTTCTTCCGCCGCAAATGAGCTGGTGCCGTGTGCAAAGCGGTCAAAACACTACACTAAAAGATGACATTTCCTATATTTTGTCGTCTCCATCTTCTTGGGACACTTCCTGGTGGGGGACGGATGTTGAAGTGTTTCCCATCCAGAGCACCTAGCCAGTTTGGGAAGTTCCACTGAGCCTGGAATCCATCTGCTACTTCCTGCCTCTCTTCCACTGTGTCCGAGCACTGGAAAACTAGAAAGTACAATGTGTCATGCTATTTATTTGGACCCTGAATGACTGAATTGTATAACCCATGAAATGTACAGGCCACTGATTGTCCAGGTGGGGGCTACCCCTCCATTCACATGTATCCTATGCCATGATTGCACCAAATTGTCTCCCATTGTGGTCCACAATATGTCCAGAAGTGTGATTTTTGCATAGAGATGGCCCATCAGCATCTGATTTTAGCATAGAGAATGGACTTGTAGTCGGCCATTGTTGTCCAAATGCCTACAGACTGCACACAAAAAAGAAAAGGGATACATCACACATACATTAATGTATTCATCTTTTAAAACCTGGTTTTGCTGCACATGTTTCAGGAACGAGTTTCCAAATTGTTGACACTCCCACTCTGAACTGGTAAGGCTCTTGAAGCTTTCCCCAGTAAATATTAACATGCACATCCCAGACCCATAGAGAGATCTACAGAATGCAGTAATGTAGTTAGCGCAGCTTACGTAATGTACTGTATCAGCGAAAAAACTCTCATGGGTCTGACGTTGAGACTATCGTGTTGCTAGATTGGATAGTTTTCCACCAAACATTTTGGACTGTTTTGTGTGCGCTTCTGCGGTTTTCGCCTGGAAAGTTCCACAGTATTTGGCAACACTTGTGAGCAAAGTTTACTATCGTGGGAACGCCTTTAACTCCCGCCAGAATGAACGTCACTCACGTTCACGTTTAGCAGCTTCAGATGGGTGCGTTCAGTTCGCCTTCCATCAAAAACATGAGTCTGTTCAGTGAACAATGCTCTTTTAGTACGGAAGAGCATTAGGGCCAACAGCAGAGTTTTTTTTTTTTAAGCTTCTGAGTTTAAAGTCAGAAATTCTGACTTTTTTCTCAGAAGTTATTTCAGACTTTTTTTCTCAGAAATTCTGACTTTAATCTCAGAAATTCTGACTTTAATCTCAGAAGTTATTTCTGACTTTTTTCTCAGAAATTCTGACTTTAAAGTCAGAAGCTTAAAAAAATAATAAACTCAGTTGTTGGCCCCAATACTCTTCCGTACTTTTAGCGTGTTCATGCACAACACTGGTGATGGAAAAGTAATTTTACAGACACCACTGGTACTGTGTTCCTCCCTGGTCTTCAAGAGACACGTCTTCCTTTCTTCCTTTGGATTCAGTCATCTACTAAGTCATCTACTAAGTCATCTACTGTCTGTACAATGCCCTTCCAGTTATGGATGATAAGAGCCATCCCTTAAAGCCACAATCTGGCATCTGTTTTTCAGCCCATTGGTAGAATCATTATGAATGTCATTATACTTCTCAATAATTAATATACGATTAACTTAAATGAGCATTAAGCAGTAGATCTTACAAATTGTGAAGTAGTACTGTAGCATTTCAATGAAAAGGCCAGCCACACAAGATGTATGTGTTCGTTCATTCACACATACATGGTGCTGTTTACTGAGCACCGGTTTTTGGACTAGATCCTGTCTTTGTTGGAGGGAAGTATTACTCACTGCGATCTTTTTCTTGACAACAGCAGGGCTGTGATTGCTGTAGGGTAGACTGTGAAGGGTTCAGCTGGAAAGCAGAGAAAGCAAACATAAATTCATCAAACACCTCATTTGATTTGGTCTGGTGTTATATCCCTCTCAGAGGAATAGAATCCAATCCTACCTTAGGTTAAGGCTTAAGTCATTGCTGCAGGGAAGATAGTTAGTATTACTGCCATGTGTTGGTTCGACTGCATTGAATTTGCCTTATTATAAGGCTGTACATGTCATCTCTGATCATAAAAAAGAATACAAGTCTTTCCTCTGTTTCTTAGTTAAAAAACAGATATAGTGTTGAGCTGTTAGTACTGTACATTCAGTGGACATTGTCATAAAAAGATGTTTGATTAATTACATTTCTGAGTGGTAATCCTGTATGATGAGTACTGACGAGTGGTGAGATGGACAGATGGACCATTGTGTGTCCAAGTGTGTATTCTGTTTCTTTTTGTTCTACCAAGCACCTCTGGAAATGAGGACCATTTGTTTTTATGTGTCTTGCATATTCTCTCTTTCTCAATTGCTGCTATAGATTCTAGTGAAATTGTAATTAATCTTTTTTCTTTTTACATTTTCATTGGCTGTCTGCTTCCCAGAAGTGCTACCTCGATTGTATTAGGGCTTTGTGGCTCATGAATATGATAATTTCACTCCCCAAACCACTAGATTAACAGATTTATAACAACATATAAAAAGATTAGCTACTGTAGATTCACCTCCTTTTTTTCGACTAGCTCAGTGGGGGGTTGGGGGCTCGATCCCCGGCCGAGTCATACCAAAGACTATAAAATGACTCATTTCCTGGTACTCAGCATCCAGGGTTGGATTGGGGGTCCCTGTGACGTACTAGCGTCATGCCCAGGGGGTGAACTAAGGAATCAGGAGATAGGCTCCTGCCCTGTGGGCCACTAGGCTCCAGAACCAATGGTTCTCAAGGCTACTTACGTATATATACACACACAATAATATACATTTAAGTTACATTTATCTTTTAAGTTAATTAAATCAAACAGTATGAGTGTGTGGTTTAATACTGTATGGTCGTATAGCTTAATCAGGTCTGAATTGTCTCGGTTAGGCTCTAGACACATGCTTAACCCTGAGTATTTTCATTGTGCTATTTACCAACCATAACACATCCAGTATTTAAATTACATTCTGTAAAAACAATAAGCGATCCTTCCTGGAGTAGGCAATTAGCTGTGCATGTTTTTATTTATTTATTTATTTATTTATTTATTTATTTATTTATTTATTTATTTATTTATTTATTTATTTATTTATTTATTTATTTATTTATTTATTTATTTATTTATTTATTTATTTATTTATTTATTTATTTATTTATTTATTTATTTATTTATTTATTTATTTATTTATTTATTTATTTATTTATTTATTTATTTATTTATTTATTTATTTATTTATATTTATGACAACATATAATGCACTGTACCAGATTCTAGCTTCAAGCTAATTTGCATCTGCAGTCCCCTCGGCAGGTCAGAGTACATAAAACACAACAAGCGATACAGAATAAAAACAACACGAGAACACAGAAACATGTGACATACACACAAGTCTACAATTGATATGATGTTTAAAACACCTTTGTTGTGTCTCTCCTTCCCAAGCTGCCGCATTCTAACAAGGGACACATGTGTTTGTAATGAGCTGGAACTGCTGTTATTGCTTTCGGTAAATTAGTCTCAGCCCGAGTGTCTCCATGTCTGTCTGCCTTCACAGGTCTGTTCACCCTCGCTGGAGTGAGCATCTACATCAGCTACTCTCAGCAGGCTTTGGCGGAGTTCCAGCGGATGGTGCCTCCCGAGAATCTGGCTTATGTGGATGCGTCGTTCGGCTGGTCCTTAGCCATGGCCTGGCTCTCCTACAGTCTGGAGGTGGCCACCGGCCTGCTGCTCATGTTGACGGCCAGGGTCGCGCAGCTCCAGAGGCGTCACGACAGCCATCGTAGTTGTCTGGAGAAAGAGGGCGAGAGAGAGAGCGAGAGAGAGAGAAGGAGTGTTAGACCGTGGAGCTCTCGCTTCACTTTGGACCAGTCCAGACAAGTGCAGACCAGATCAAACCAGACGAGTCCAGACCAGACCAGAGCAGAGCTGACTCCAATGCAATGGACAGACTAAAGGTGTGTCTCCTCTCACCAAACTGGCTTCAGAACCCTCTCAGAATCCTACAGTGCATGTTGATAAAAACTAGATACTTTAAATCCAGTACACAGAGATACAAAAGTGATAGGGTATCACATGTTCATTCTCAGTGGTTGGGGGGAGACATGACTCTATTGAGGCCTGATTAACAAGCGCCATCTTGGATTTATCCACTCTATGGTTTCCTAAAGAAAACAAAAAAGTTACTTCAGCCACAACACATTTCATAATCCAATAATATATTATATTGTAGCTGCAGTGAGCAGTATTCACAAGAAAGATAGATATATAGCTAATTATTATAGGTGTTAAGCCAGAATGTTAGTGTAACTAAGTGCTTGTCAGTCTTGCCAGTCTGTGATCTGTCTCATTTCTGTAATGGGAATTTGACTGAAAAGCTTTTGCTACATTTTGTACATTTTGAATGTGTATACTGTAGCATACTGTAGCTGGGCAGTAAGGTTATCTGTGTTGTCATCATCTAATTTACTTGTAACTGCTGCCATCAAGTCGAGCACGTTTTGTAATTGTATTTGTGTAATAAGAACTGACGCAATCATAACTGTGACCATTTTGAACAGACACTGTGCAGCCGTAGGAAATGAGCCACGTTTTAAAATGCTTAGGCAATAATTGTGTTGTGTGAAGAGAAATGCTATTTTTTCCAAACTATATCCATTTTGTTTGTTTGTGTATTAAACCACACACGAGGGCTTATGAAATGGTGTCTTGTGTCTGCTACTGTACAGGTCATTTTTCGCTCACATTGTCATAGACTGGAGGAGATTCACTGGCTTGAACAGAGTGCTTGTTCAACGTAGTGAGACCATTCACGACCAGCAGATCAGAGCAAGGTAGCCATGGCAATGACTTTTGTTTCAGGGTATAATTTTGCAAGGTTATAAGCTATAGTGATTATACCGTACAATATATGTCTATATGATTGTACTTATAATTGTACTGAATGCAATAACCCCTACAGGTTAGCCTTCTGGAATGAGGACAATAAGTATTCAGACTAGATGGTGAATATGTCTTATAATCATTGACTGTGATTGTTTCATTCAAGCAATTAAGGGGCTACTTTTCCCTCACAAAGTGATGCCTGCATAATGAAGCACATGTACAGTACAGTAAGTACATACTGTAACCCATGCCAGTAGATTATCCTAACCAGTTTGCATAGCATGGAGATATACTTTGGTCTGGCCAAGCCAACACCTGAACCTCTCATTGTATCAAATCTAATCAAACTTTATTTGTATAGCGCATTTCACACACAGAGGCAACACAATGCGCTTTACAGAGAGCAATGGGAGGGTGGGGGATAGGTCCCACCCCTACATATTCCAGAGGGAAGCAAAAAAACAGTTTCACCTGGAGGCCAGAAAGATGAGCTGTAAAAATTCTTCCCTGACCTCTCTCAACGAGACGAGCAAGCTCCTGGAAAATATTTGTCTATTGTTCAAGAATTTACATCCAAACACCTTAAACCTTTGTCCTCTCACTCCTTTTGTAATTCATCACCTCCCCCAAATCCCTTTGTCCCTCTTAGAAACTACCGCCTTTTCTCATGTCACATGCCTGTACTCTTGGCCACGCCTGCCATTTCACATGACGTACAATGGAGTAGCCAATCACATCCTGGAAGCACTGTACCTTTGTTTTGATTGCATATAAGCCACAGCAATACCCATAAACGGGACTTGGCTGACGAAACCACCTTTGTTGCGTTTTTCAGGAAGTCCTTGCGCTCGTATTGTTTTTCACAATAAACCAGACTTAACCTTTTGAACGTATCTTGGTAAATCTTTTGACTAGATCAGTTTAAAATACTATCACACTATGGCTAAGAACATTTACAGAGCAATAAACATGGGCTAAATACTTCACAGGAGAGACATGACTATCAGTAGAGTATACAAATAGTTACAGAGATGTTGCCTACATGGTCGGCCATTATGTGTTAGCTATCCCTGTAGTCTATAATAGGATATTTAAGTGAATCGTATAACAAAGCACAGTAAGCACTTAGCAGAACAGGCTCATAGAGAATACAGAAAGCACTGTACATGGTGAAGCTAAAGGGATCGGCAGGTGAGAGACATGTCACACAGGCACCATCATCTGCACCGACTATTAAATATACGCTCATGCTGATATCAGCGGCACACACGTCCAAACCACTCACAGAGCATCCTCAAACCAAGGTCATTTTCTCCACACCCCACCATCTTCTGGGCGGGCAAACTCTGTGCAGCCATGATGTGTGTTGTAGATAAGATCGCTGCAGCCACACAATATGCAGAGATCCAGATAATGTGGAAGAGGAATATATGACAAGATGGGCCAGATTGATGCTACAGTGCAGTGGATACTCTACAATACCTGCAATAATGTACATACACTTGTATGAGCATTGGAGTCATCTTTTTTTCATTGTCACACTGAGCTAGCATAGTGAATCATGTGTGGAAACCATAGAGCTTCTGTATAGTCAGCTTTCTTTACAGCTCTCGCTGTAAGCAGGTGCCAGATTGGATGAAGGCGACTAGGAATGGATGACTAGGGCATAGCAGACTCCGTGAGTCCCGCAGCGATAGATTAGGGCTGCCGAAATTACATTAAACTTTTATAGAGAATAATATTTCAACCCTCTCTAGCTGCAGGACCTAGGCTGGTGGCAAGACATTACTTCTATTTTTCAGTTCCCTGACAGTGCTGTAAATTTGACTTACACAGTGCAGAGTACAACTAGAGGGTCTTTTCTTAATTAAATTCTAGCCAGTCTAATGAAAATCCATATAGTCCATTTGACCGAGCATGTTTTAGCACAGAATTGGTACAACTACAGTACTTTATACACTTCTTGAGCTCTAACAGAACCCTCCATTACCTTTCCACAGTCACTTCATTCTGGATTGATCATAAAATCTAATCCTGCCATGTTTGACTTGCTGGAGTGACTGGGTCACGTCCGCCATGCGGTTAGCATCACAGACTTACACAGAACAACCACCGTCTCCTCTATCCAGGTCTCAACTGTACAGTAACATTCAGGAAAACCACTGCTTGACCTTGCAAAGGCCGGGAACCTTAAGATATTTAAAGAAGACTTTATGTAGGTGGTCATAGGTCATAGGTCACCTCCCAGGTGTGCTTTCATACATGCAGCAGCATTCATTCCGCTATGGCTGATGTGGGTTGTCAAAGCATAGTTCTTGAGGCTTGAGGTGGGAATTAAGTCTCTATTTGACAGTGACGTTAGGTCTTTTTCGTCTTTACATATCACCAGAATTATCATATATATATATACATACATGCACGGTAGGCTATTCTCACGTCGGTGTGTTGGAATCACTTTTCATGTCCGTGTCTCTTCATTTCTTTCAGAAAATAGTAATTCTGAAGTGTGAAGACAATCCGAAGCATATTCTCACATAGAGAATGTCTTTGAGAAGCCCCTGTGGCACTATGACAAACATCAAGCCCGTTGTCTCTTATTGAGTTTGAGTTTAATAATTCTGCCTTTCAATCTTTACAAATTGAATCATGCAGAATATACAAAAATACCCAAAACACAAAGCATCCATTAAACAGCATGATAAACATCATTAAAAGATTTGTTTAGAGAGAGTGAAAAAGTCTGACGGCACAGGAGATGGTGGAGTTTCTCAGTCTGTTTGTTCTTATCTGTGTGAGTGACAGCTGAGTGGTTTTCCTGAGAGGCTGGCCGGCCCTTTCTCCCTGGCTAGGAGGGGGGAGGATGGGGAGTGGATGGGGAGGCTGGCCCTTTCTCCCTGGCTAGGAGGGGGGAGGCTGGGGAGTGGATGGGGAGGCTGGTCCTTTCTCCCTCGCTAGGAGGGGGGAGGATGGGGAGTGGATGGGGAGGCTGGTCCTTTCTCCCTGGCTAGGAGGGGGGAGGATGGGGAGTGGACGGGAGGCTGGTCCTTTCTCCCTCGCTAGGAGGGGGGAGGCTGGGGAGTGGACGGGGAGGCTGGCTGGTCCTTTCTCCCTGGCTAGGAGGGGGGAGGCTGGGGAGTGGATGGGGAGGCTGGTCCTTTCTCCCTGGCTAGGAGGGGGGAGGCTGGGGAGTGGACGGGGAGGCTGGTCCTTTCTCGCTGGCTAGGAGGGGGGAGGCTGGGGAGTGGATGGGGAGGCTGGTCCTTTCTCCCTGGCTAGGAGGGGGGAGGCTGGGGAGTGGACGGGGAGGCTGGTCCTTTCTCCCTGGCTAGGAGGGGGGAGGCTGGGGAGTGGATGGGGAGGCTGGTCCTTTCTCCCTGGCTAGGAGGGGGGAGGCTGGGGAGTGGATGGGGAGGCTGGCCCTTTCTCCCTGGCTAGGAGGGGGGAGGCTGGGGAGTGGATGGGGAGGCTGGCCGGCCCTTTCTCCCTGGCTAGGAGGGGGGAGGCTGGGGAGTGGATGGGGAGGCTGGTCCTTTCTCCCTGGCTAGGAGGGGGGAGGCTGGGGAGGGGATGGGGAGGCTGGTCCTTTCTCCCTCGCTAGGAGGGGGGAGGATGGGAAGTGGATGGGGAGGCTGGTCCTTTCTCCCTGGCTAGGAGGGGGGAGGATGGGGAGTGGACGGGGAGGCTGGTCCTTTCTCCCTGGCTAGGAGGGGGGAGGCTGGGGAGTGGACGGGGAGGCTGGTCCTTTCTCCCTGGCTAGGAGGGGGGAGGATGGGGAGTGGACGGGGAGGCTGGTCCTTTCTCCCTGGCTAGGAGGGGGGAGGCTGGGGAGTGGATGGGGAGGCTGGTCCTTTCTCTCTGGCTAGGAGGGGGGAGGCTGGGGAGTGGATGGGGAGGCTGGTTCATGTCTTTGATCAGCCTCACAGTAGCCTCTTCTCTTCTAGTCTGGAGGTCTAGGAGGTGCAGAGGGCTCTTAGTGGACCTGGTCATTATCCTGACAGCCCTTTTCTGAACTCTGTCCATGATGTAGCGTTGTTTTGCAGTACAGCCCACCAGAAGCACATTCCCATATTCCAGACATGGTCTGATCAGTGTGTTATAAATCTCAACCAGGTCTTCTATAGGGAGCCAACTATAGTTTTCAACTTAAGTCAGAGTCATGTACAGTAGACTCATTCTGTGCAGTAGCCGACTGTATAAAAATGCTGGTTTGGGTTGTAGATTGTAGTCCAGTTCAACAAGTCAATCAAACGTTTGGAGGTTTAAAGGAGTAGTAAAGGGAAAATGCATGTTTATCCCTGTTTTAAGGTTACTTATGATCATATACAATGGTTCAGATCAAAACGTTGACAAAACTAGCACTTTTGAGAAAGTCTAATAATTGCTCTACCACCGTTTTGGTCATACAATGGATGTGGGTGGGCACCTTGAAAAATCATTCTTACTACTCCTTTAAGTAGATCTTTGACATGTGACTTTATACCTCTGACAAAGACACTCACTGTACAGCTTTCAAAACAACATGACATTGACCTATTTGAACGACTTTTTCGAGTGTTTATCTTCCTCATCGGGTCGTCCACAGACGGGCCTCCAGTTATCCCGGTCCTCCATTCAATAATCAAAGATGATCCAGATTTAACCAGGAAAACCTCCGCAAATACAGCTCCGTTATCAATCTGAGGGTTTATAGAGTCCACATTCTCAACAGTCTGCTCTCCAGATAGTGAAGATCACAGGCGAGAGTGAAATATGCTCTTCCACTCTCTTTTCTTGATGCGTCACCGACCTTCCTTTCACCGTATTTTGCCAATCCACGTTCATTTTTAGCCTGCCTAGACACTTCAGCAGATTGTCTGGGCCCATCCACACACCGCGGTTCAGAGGGCTCTGGAGCTATCTCAAGCTGGAGTGGTCTCATAAATCGAAGAGGGACTCATTTCCTGGCGGGCCGTGAATAAGCTGTGCTTTGCTGAGCCACTTGAAGAGGTAATTACTGAGGGCTTGCTGTGCTGTTGGGTAACGAGACCCATGCTGCAATGTAATCATTTTTGAATTGGAGATTGATAGTAATGGTAGTTGAGATGCAGATGGCTACAGATTCAGTGCTTCTGTATAGATTCAGGTAAATGTGCAAACAGATGTATGGCTGTGTGTATATATTTTGTTTATCATAATTTATAATAGTTCATGTCAAAGGGTGAAGAATGATGTGACAAGAAGATGTTAGGGGTCCTACGGTATTAGGAACCCTATGTTATAAGGGGTCCTATGGTAATAGGTATCTTATTGTTATTGTTGGTATTTTCTTCTTCTTCTGCTGCTGCTTCTTCTTCTTCTAATTATTATTATTTTCCTGGAAATGGTCAAATAACTCAAAAGGCCATTGACCAAAAATACTCAAAATGTGCATGTTGAAACTAGAGGCCATGAGTAACAATGCCAATTACTATGATAGGTGGCGCCATTTCTCATGTAAGCCTATGTGTATGGGGCATATCTCCATATATGTAGGTTGTTAACAGGTATTAACAGAGATTCAGTCTACTGTAAGAAGGTAGAGAAATTGGCATTTCTCTACCTATTTTTAGATTCTGCCATTTTGACCATATCAACTAATTTCTTCATCTCTTTTATTATGGAATGTTCAGTTTTTAGAGTGATGTCAGTTGGTGACTTGCAAATATCTACACATTTTGTAAATTACTGTCGCTCTTACAGTTTTAACAGCTCATACGTATACATAGAAATGTTTACATGATTGTGCTGATTCATACAATGCAAATATCTACGCTGTGTGATTTATAGTATTGGTATAGGCTTAGTCATGCCTGCATTCAAAACAAGCTTCAGCTGATACAACTGTGCCTGAACCATATCAAAGGCAATTTGGAGCTCATTATTTGGAGCTCATAAAAACTGATCTAACTTGATGATCTCCAAATTGCCTTTGATATGGTTCAGGCACAGTTGTATCAGCTGAAGCTTGTTTTGAATACAGGCTCCACTAAGCTTATGGTTTTTACCAAGTCTAAGAAGGAACCAATAGTCCCAAGCATAACGACTACACAGGGCAAGGAAAAAGAGTGTCGACCTATAAGTACTTAGGTTTTTTTATGTTTTTTTTTATGGCGAATTATATGTCAGAACGCCAACTAACACCTCGGTGAGTTTCTCGTCTTTGAAATTGAGAGTTTAACATGTTTTTTTGAATGATTTTTCAAGGTGCCCACCCACATCCATTGTATGACCAAAACGGTGGTAGAGCAATTATCAGACTTTCTCAAAAGTGCTAGTTTTGTCAACGTTTTGATCTGAACCATTGTATATGATCATAAGTAACCTTAAAACAGGGCTAAACATGCATTTTCCCTTTACTACTCATTTAAGTGTAGATATATTTGTGTTTGTATTATATTTATGTTGAAATGTTGTCTGTAACTTTATGCTGCTTTCTTAGCCAGGTCTCTCTTGTAAAAGAGATTTTCAATCTCAGTGAGACTAACCTGGTAAAATAAAGGTCAAATAAATAAATAAAAAGTAGTTTCCGAGGTATGGCCATCTGTTTGACAACCATGCCCCCTATTCAAACGAATGGCGCTGCATTAGCTTTTGAATTGCTAAATTTTAATTCATACCTGTATTTTAACTTGTTGCTACGCCTACAGTTTTTAAGCTACACAGACATAGGCTATTACTGTATACGTTGAAATGTTTAGATTGTTCATGTAGAAGTGCAAAGAATTCAAAGATGGAACTAACAGACAAAGGATTTGCTGTTAGGAGACTTTTTTTACACTGACAAATCATCCCGGGATAACTGCAGTCAACTTATGTTATGCTGGATAACACAAGTACATATAACATTTAGATGATGACGTATTGACACAAGATGACAGGACAATCAAAGGCTGATCTGATGTTTGCAGTGACGAAAGTTGGCCCGTATCCCGGCCTGTCTTGACCAGTCACCATGAGCTTAGATCAACATAGAAGTTTGCTTAAAGGACAGGTTCGGAATTTAGCATTATAAGCCATGTTAAAAGAGTATTTATGATCATATACAGTACAATGGCCGATATCAAAGTTTCGTCAAATGGTGTACACTCGAAATATAGCCCGTCGCCACTAACACACTAAATTGATCCAGGTTCCCAAACATCATCAACCCCGGCACATATACTGTATCATCAACATTTAAATGTATTAGTAATTTTTTTCTCGGTCTTTATTGATTAAAGAATGCAGCAATTTCATGTCAACCAGTAAAATAAATCACAATTCATTTAAGTTACTGTTTTTTTCAAGTTTAAAATTATGTTGCGTCATAACTTTCACTGGCCTGGGTTCTCTTCACTTTCGCTCCACTTGTCAGTCAGTCAGTTGTCAGATTAGAAGTGCTGTAAACTCATGGCGTGGGATAGGGAGCCTTCAGATTATTTTATGAGTAAGTATACCTTGGAGTTCGTCTGATATTCAGATTAAACAATGTTTTTTCTAACAACACAGAATTTAGTCTGCCAGGAATCGCTGGAAAGCTATCAAGTTAGCTAACGTTAGCCATGCTAGATATACATTAGCTAAATCAAGCTGCTTAGTGCTAATATGCTATCACATCAGCCACGTTAGCTAGCTACATTACCTAGGTAGAGTTTACCGTAAAATGGCTAAATTATTCTATGCTTTGCTCCTACTCAGGCAATGTAGAAATTAATAATTTCCTTTCATTTTTTATGTTACATTATTTTAAAAGCTGAAACAGAAATGAGAAAACTTACAGATGCTTAAAGAATGTAAGTGTTATTATTTTAGCTAGTTAAATTAGCTTCAGGTAATCTGATCATGGCTTAATCTATCAAAGGCTGAGTTTGATCAACTGTATAGTGTTTTTATATATTCTAGGATTGAGTCACCAAACCCAGCAGTAGTTAGAGAGCGATGCAGCCCAGGCTGGGACAGCACAACAAAGGGTTGAGAAGCAAAGATAAAATTTCAAAATTAGAATTGTACAGTATTTAATCAAGAATACTTTAATTTTAAAGATAGATACTGTAGTTCATTAAAGGCTTGATATTTGCTATTTATAGTATGAAGCTGTATTAAAGGAGTAGTAAAGGGGAAATCATGCTTAGCCCTGTTTTAAAGTTACTTATGATCATATACAATGGTTCAGATCAAAACGTTGACAAAACTAACACTTTTGAGAAAGTCTGATAATTGTTCTACCACCGTTTTGGTCATACAATAGATCTGGGTGGGCACCGTGAAAAATCATTCAAAAAACATGTTAAACTCTCAATTTCAAAGACAAGCATCATCAGTAGCAACAGTAAACAATGGAGAACTATTTCAGATTGCTACGGCACTCGAGCTGCAGTCTCATGCCTACGACCGCAGCACAGCTGTGCCAATAACCACAATAAAGCACTCCCTCTCGTGTGTTACTGCTTAATTTAGACAGGTAAATCTTATTGAGACACAGGGTCTCATTCTCAAGAGACCTGGTCAAGACAAACGGTGCAAAACAACACAAAGTTACAGACAGACAGGATCAATACAAAAACAAAAATAGGACACAAACACTAAAATTATGAATGCCAAAGGTCCCAAGTAAACACTACTCTGACCCAACGGATGTAGGTTTTGGGGAAAAGCCTTGTCATTCATTTATAACTTCAATTCAGACTACGTGAAGCAACAACAATTTAGCTACCACTCCGCCGAAGATGATTGGGATTGGTTTAAAGAAATACAGTGTTTTTTCCCCCTCATCCCCGAATTGTAATGAGTCCAGCCAGACCTTTCTATAGTATGGGCACAACGTGTGGAGATTGGTCTGGCGATGCGAAACTAACACGGATTATATAGTACAAGAGCAAGAGCAAACCCCAACAGACACGCTCTCCAGTTTCCCTAAAAGTAGTTTAAAATCCCTTAGAGGAATAAAGATGGAGAGCTTCATTTCCTGCTGTAGTGTGTTCTGAGAAGGAGAAGGCCTTTTATTTTTTTACCAGATTATGTACTGAGGGGATTATGACAGTGACAGAGAAGAGATCTCCTGAGAAGTCCTGAGATACTGTATTTTCCTTGCATGAAGCGAAACTGGTAACTTATAATGACATGTCATGTTTGAAAAATCAAGGCAGTAGTTATGTCAGAACTGACATTTACCGTACGAACCATTTCTAAATGTTACAAATACCCTTTAAATGTCTTTCCAAGGATAGCTGTTATAGCTATCGCCCAAAAGACTACACACACACACACACACACACACACACACACACACACACACACACACACACACCACAAGCACACACAGACACCTGTGCACACAAACCAAATCCACACAGTAGCCCTTGTTCTCTCATTTCCTCTTTCTGGTTCATCCTGTCCCTGGGATTTCTTTTCTTGGAACAAAGGGTGCTCATTTCCCTGGTCCGTGTCTCATGATCGGAACGTCACAGCTTATCTCTGACCAGCAGTGTGTGCGCTTTTCTTTAGCCAATGAATTAGCCTGCTTCATTAAATCAGCACACTTCATTTGATGCAAGCTAATGTGACTGGAGATGTTCACCATACTAGATAATGAATGGATGTATCACACCGGTGAGGGATGCTTTTCATCTCTCCTGGGACAGTAGCACTCTCTATGTCACCACAGGTCCAACATGTCATGCTTACGAAACAAAAATATTGGAAAATATAATGTAATATATCAAATAATACATTTCCATACATAGTGGTTATATTTTCCAATATACTGCAATATATGAAAACCGGCAATTCCTTATGTATTATTCAATATATTATGTACGTATATATGTATCATATATTATTCTGTATATTTCCTCCATATATTTTACATACTATAATATATTAACAGTTGATATATAGGGGAATATATTTTCTTTGCATAAGGGTAGGGGCAGGTGCAATATCCAATCATGTTTTGAATGCAGTTATACAGCGATGAAAGCTGATTAAACTTGCAGCGGCCAATACATAGTATGCCACATGCAGTATGGCAAAAATACCAGGATGTCCTACTACATCCGGTCATATTTTGCAGTATGCAAAAAAATGTGCATCACATGTGCGAGTCGTGACAGCTGTAGACGAATGTCGCGTTATGGACAGCGACGGATGTGGGCAAATTTCAAGGCGCAAAGTTATGACAAGGTAGTATGTCCAAATTGGATGCCTACTGCTTGCAAAGTACGTACTTTCTAAGGGCAGCTGTAGTAGGTACTGGTAGTAAGAAGTAGAAGTATGCGATTCGGAACGCAGCCCTGAACTGCTCTGTATTGCACCTGGGTGGGAGGAGCCTGTGGCTGAAGGTACTCCCCATCAGCCACAGCTCGTCATAGAGGGGATGGAAGGGGATGTTTGGAATAGACTTCAGTTTGTCCCTCATCCTCCTCTCCACCAGTCTCCAGGCTGTCCAGTTGTTGACCCACGACAGAGCCGGCCCTCACCAGCTTGTTCAGCTTGACTCCCCAGAACCGGTGTTGCCTCCCCAGCAGGCCACAGGAAAGAACAGTGCTAGAACCGACTAGAACAGACTGGTAGAACATTTGCAGCAGCCTGCAACTCACATCAAAGCATCATCAAAACATAATTTAACTCAGAGCTCTTGACACTTTGAATCGTAGAAGGGCCTCTCAGCGCGAGCCTGGCACTCAGACTGGATTGCCATTTCGTTTCACATCATTATTCAGTCTGAACAGGCTCCTATTGCAGCCGTTTTCCAAGATGGGCGTTGCCGAAAAGGGAGTACTCAGTGATTAGTTCATCCCCTAACCAATCACATCACACAGTTTAATTGCATCATCACATTCAAAGGACACTGATTGGCCCGGTTGGAATTCCAACCGAGAAATCACTCTGGATGAGAGCCTTTCCATCCAGACCCTAAATCGTATTCCAAAAATTAGAAAATTCAGATTTGGGAGCTGGAGCCAGGCTACATCTGGACTTATATTTACTATAATAATTCCACAAACTGCATCTCTCTCTCTCTCTCTCTCTCTCTCTCCCTCTCTCTCTCTCTCTCTCTGGGGCACAAATTGTTTGGATCAGCGGTTCTCGATAAGTGCTGTGCTGGTAAAAAGTAGTTCCGCGTGGCAGGATATGCTCCCATCCAGTGCTACTGTACAGTGGGCACATGCTTGCTTACAATGCAATTGTACAATACATCTGGCCACATTGATTGATTGGCCACAGATTGAGCACAGCCGCAATTAATCTGCAATCAACAAGACAAGCCAAAACAAAATTCACACCCCAGCCAGTTTGTCACGCATGGAGCAGATAGAAGATGGTAGATAGATAGATAGATAGATAGATAGATAGATAGATAGATAGATAGATAGATAGATAGATAGATAGATAGATAGATAGATAGATAGATAGATAGATAGACAAACATACAAACAGACAGTACATACATACATACATACATACATACATACATACATACATACATACATAAATATATACATACTCTACATACATACATACATACATACATACATACATATATACATACTCTACATACATACATACATACATACATACATACATACATACAGACTGTACATACATACATACATACATACAGACTGTACATACATACATACATACATACATACATACATACATACATACATACATACATACATACATACATACATACATATACTGTACACATAGAGTCAGGTGGCAGTATTTTAATTTGTCACTGTGCATTTTTGACACTAGTTTGAAGGCTGCCACAGGCCTCGTGATTAAAGTTTGAGAATTTTCTTTTATAGAACCTAAGCGGTTTTATTAAAAAGTCAAGCAAAGGTCAAACTGCCAGCTTCTCATTTGGCAGGTAGGGTAGCTCAACAAGAACATGACATTCTTGTCTAAGGTTGTGAGTTCAAGCCCTGCGTGATGTAGAATAAACTGTAATAAAATGCTAGTGCCTACTATTTTTACGAGGTTTTAAATAATGATGGTCCAGGCAGAGACATGTATTTGTCATTTGGTTTCACCCGGCCCTGACCCAGTGGTGCGCAGCAGCAGCAGCTGTAGGCTAATTGATGTGATTATATTCCACTCCCGTGTCTGACTGTGCAGAGCGTGTCTTGGAAGTATTCTACGTTTCTCCACTAGAGGTCAGTATGACACTGTGTTGCTCTCCACCGGGCCACTGCTCCTACAGTATGCCTTCGTTTTTCCCGGAGGACCAGCAGTGTTGTTTCTTGTCTATTTTATAGATTTTTTTGGGGATACATGTCATATTAGATTTTTATTTCTATATTTCCCTACACTAATTTGGATTGGGCGTTCAAATACACAGCACACAGAGTCTCACAGAGTAGACTAGCACAGTCTATTCGAGTAGACTACTGTAATAAATCGTGTAAAACATATTTTTTCATATCTTGTTCATACAAAAAAAAAATCTCGTTTCCTCTGTGACCTCAGAGTATAGCTGACCGTAGGTCATTGGTTGCCCGGCTGCCACAGTGCAGCCTTGGTATGAGCTGGTATGAATGCGTTGGGCGCGGAAACCAGAGGGCACAGCTGGCGGCCTGTTTCCAGTAAAGGCTGGCAGGGTGCGCCCACATTGTAGTCGCCTCATTGTCCCTTTCTCGCCCAGCGCCTCCCTCGGCTGGCCCTCTGTCGAGAGCAGGAACACTTCCAGCAAATTAATTATACCCCAAACCAATGCTTTCTTTGAACAAGAACGCAATGCAATATTCATCGGCGTCATTCCACTAAGAGATGTGTTGCATGTCCTGTCAAGAGTCTTTTGAGACGGACTGTAGTAGCCTAATGTCGCCTTGTCACGGTGACCTAGGGGCTCCGTGACATTGTGTGGGACGTCTTTAGTTCAGATCTAAACAGGTACCGCATATCTAAACAGGCTGTAAGCCTTGTTTACACGCAGTGACCTTGCAGTCGGGATGACCTCGCTGAACCCTGCCTGCTCCACGCGGAGTTGTTGTGAAACAGGCTTTTATTCTCCGCCTGTGTTATGAACAGTCTGGCCTATTGTCAGGGATTCACATGGCTCCCGTTCTGTCCACAGAGACGTGGGCAGGAAAGTTGGAGCTCGCCAGGGCCTTTCATGTGGCAGAGGATGTTT
>NC_140238.1:31261538-31346538 GCF_949987555.1 Borostomias antarcticus | reverse complement strand
ATTGGGTTGGGCTGGGCTGGGCTGGGTTGGGCTGGGCTGGGCTGGGCTGGGCTGGGCTGGGCTGGGTTTGGCTGGGCTGGCTGGGCTGGGCTGGGCTGGGTGCGGTGGGGTGGGACCACGTGCTGCTGCCAGGACCTAGTGTGATGGTCAAGTGTGGTCAGTGTTGTAATGATATTAAACACCCTGCATTTGTTGAGCCGTTTGAGAACAATCGCTTCTACTGTCTTACCGTTCTCCCTGAAAGACTCCCCCCCCCCCACCCCCCCCCCCCACATCCCTCGGTGTCTGCTCCCATCTTCTTCTGCAGGGTCATCTGGTCATGCTGCTCCTGAGCAGAGTGGCCCGTTGGGTTGGAAGAAAGCTCTTTCCTCACGCTTGGGGAAGAGACGCAAAGAAGCGTGACGGAAGAGTATTTTTTTTGGGGGGGGACATCTTCTTACGCGGCTGTATGGTCATTTGAATGCCACTACCCCAATCTAAATATTGGGGGGGGACCATTTTAATGATTTAATGATCTCAAATATTGGGGGGGACATGTCCCCCCTGACCCCCCCAGGATCCCCACCCCTGTACAGGACAGATGTGGAGGTGAAGAGAGGGGGTCAGGTCAGAGCAAGACAGCTGTATGGTTTCCATCACCGGCCACTGTGAGTTGGAGAATAGCTGCCCTGCCCCCTCCTTATATGTTCAAACAAGCTCAAAGATAATAGAACCAACGTCAACGTTATGAGTGAGGCGATTACCAACAGAGTGTATCAACCAGATCAGGCATGTGAGCCACTGTGAAGAACAAAACACCGATCCTGGTCACGCAACGAGTCATCGGGTAGCGTTCAAGTTCTCGCTCGATTCAACAAGATCTACGGTGCGCCGCACGCAAAATTTACGGCGTGTGATTCGGAAGCGGCGGCAGTCCCGGTTAAAGATCAGACGCTGTCCGGTCATGCCTGCCACGGCAGACTATAGGCCAGACTATGTGTAGTCTGTATTGACTAACTCGGACCACTGTGACCTGGCAGAAGTGTGTCAGGTTACATGGAAAGAGGAAATGCATTAGAAAACATTTCTAATATTGTGTCACACAGACGTTTCCAGTCTCACTGTATCATTGCCAACAAGATGATCAGCCTCCTCGGACATTTACAGAAAGGAGAAGGTTGAGTAACTTCGATCAAAACCTAATCAAAGTACCTTCGGAGCACAATTTTCTGGCAGAAGACAAAAGCAAATCTTGTTACGTAAACGACTCTCTTAAAAGATAAGTTTCATCAGAACAAGATTTCCTGACAATATCCATGTGCTGTCTTTGGAACACAGACACAAAGGCAAGCTATATTGGAAATTAATTATTTTTATACATAGATATTAATGGATACATGGATATGAATTATAATTATTATATGAGTAGTTCCAACCTCGCAATCTGATTGGTTAAGAGCTGTTGTATATTCACGATATACCACGGGCAAAGCCTCTTTACCGTTCTATGTGAAATATCACTGTGCCAATTATTACTTCCCGTAAAAACGATAGTTCCATTGCGTAACTGTCGGTTACATTACGGTTTCTCCTCAAGAGAAATGGAAACATTCAATGTGACTTTTGAGTTGTTCTATCCGTCCTGTAGCCTACTGTACCACTCTGGTTTATCATCACCACTTTTGCAGCTCCCAAACACACACACACACACCCACACACACCCACACACACACACACACACACACACACACACACACACACACACACACACACACACACACACACACACACACACACACACACACAGAGTTTACCCCTGTCAATTCCTTTTTTGGGATATGTGTAATGTATTTTAACTGGTATAGTCAAAAAGGATTTACCAAGATTAGCTCAAACAGGTTAAGTCTGGTTTATTGAGAAAACATACGAGCGCAAGGACTTCCTGGACAACGCAACATGAGTGGTTCATCCAAAGAAGCGCCGCCTCTTGGTCAGCGCGGCCTTTATTCTCAAGCAAAACGCAGGTATATCGCTTTGAGGATGTGATTGGCTAACCCATTGTACGTCATATGAAATGGCAGGCGTGGTCGAGAATACAGACACGTGACATGAGAAAAGGCGGTAATTTCTTGGAGACAAAGGGACAAAGGATGGTTATTCTGGAGTAGACAGAGTTCTAGGTGTGTGTGGACCTCCTGGAGGTCATCCTGTAGGTTAGCACAGCTATGTGAACGGTTGAGGGAGGTGGTGAACTACAAAAGGAGAGAGAGGACAAAGGCCTAAGGTGTTTGGAATAGGAAGGTCTTGAGGCCAGTTGTAAATTCCATGACAGGGGCAATGTCCATTCATAGTGTGACAAACTACACAACCATCTGCATGTGCTGTCGATCATAATTATACCTGAGCCTGAGTCTGTGTTGAAAGAATGCAACCACTCTACTCTATGACCCTGTCTTTGATGACTATCTGTCTATGCCCTGTGGGCCCATAACGAACAGTCAGCTTCCTAGAGATCACCTATACCGCGGGAACCTGTTTACACCCATGTTTATTTCGGTAAGGGGTTGCCCTCTGTGACAGTTCCAGGAACACCTGATTGCAGGTTGTGCGAGTTGTTGATGTTAATATGCGTCTCCTCCCTGTTGCAGTCAATGTGTACTGTGAGTAGTGACTTGTCATCGGAATGGAATCAATAGCGTTTTTAAGACCTGTGTGGAACAAACGCAGCGATGAAGTGTGTAAAGTGTGTGTGTGTGAAGTGTGTGTGTGTGTGTGTGTGTGTGTGAGAGAGAGAGAGAGAGAGAGAGAGAGAGAGAGAGAGCAGTAGGGGGAGAAAAAGAGTGTGAATCAGAGAGAGAGAGAGAGAGAGGGGGGATGTGTGTAACACAGCAGGGACAAACGCAGTGATGAATTGTGTGAAGTGTGTGTGTGTGTGTGTGAGAGAGAGAGAGAGAGAGAGAGAGAGAGCAGTAGGGGGAGAAAAAGAGTGTGAATCAGAGAGAGAGAGAGAGAGAGAGAGGTGTGTGTAACACAGCAGGGAGGTGATTAAAGATGGAGTAGTCGGGCCCTCTTCTCCTGGCTGTTATCGGATCCACTCCCTCCTGCCTGAAGAGCTTCTGGCATTACCTCAGACCGGAGGGGCTAGAGTTTCCCACAGCGGCCACAGGACAAATGGGCTCTGTCCGTCCACTAGAGGACATCTCTCCTCTTCAAATGGGCTCTGTCCGTCCACTAGAGGACAATTGTCCTCCTTTCTGTCCTCTCCTCTGCTCTCATCCCCAGTAGCTCAGCCAATGCAGGCCCACTGGAGGTGGGTGCGCGGCCATGACGACGAACGACAGGGTTGAGAGCGATGTGTTCAGGCACAGTGATGAACACGGTAGAGACATTAGCCCCGCCTCTTTCTCAGCCCTCGTTCAGGCGCGGTCAGTGCAGTCTATTGATCTGGCTCGCTCTGTGGATGATCCCAGTTGCCGTGTGAAAATCAATTGTCAAAGTGTGCTTGATAGTCCAGACAGGGCTGCTCTGTAGGACATATTGAAGCTGGGGGATCATAATCAATAATAACAGATCCATGTGTGATATAATAATACAGTCTACAGTCTATAGTGATATTTGACTCACGACTCCCACAGTCATCTGTGCACGTTCACCAGAGCTAGTTTTGTGGTGCAGCCCTGTGGCTGAATGTTAGTGTGGCAGGTTGATTTATTGAATCTTCCCAAAATGAACTTTTGGCTGGTTGCTCTGTGCCAGGCTGCTGTCTGCAGTAGTGATGAGTTTGTTTGTGTGTGTGTGTGGGTGTGTGTGTGTGTGTATGTGTGGGTCTACTGTGTGTGTGTGTGTGTGTGTGTGTGTGTGTGTGTGTGTGTGTGTGTGTGTGTGTGTGTGTGTGTGTGCGTGTGTGCGTGTGTGTGCGCGCGTGTGTAGCAGTGACTCAGTGTAGTTAAGGCAGCGAGTGGTGTCATGGCGTCATTGACGGTCTGGTCTGGTCTGGTCTGGTCTGGTCTGGCCTGGTCTGGTCTGGCCTGGTCTGGCCTGGTCTGGCCTGGTCTGGTCTGGTCTGGTCTGGTCTGGTCTGGTCTGGCCTGGTCTGGTCTGGTCTGGTCTGGCCTGGTCTGGTCTGGTCTGGTCTGGTCTGGTCTGGTCTGGCCTGGTCTGGTCTGGTCTGGTCTGGTCTGGTCTGGTCCAGGTCTGGTCTGGTCTGGTCTGGTCTGGTCTGGTCTAGCCTGGCCTGGTCTGGTCTGGTCTGGTCTGGTCTGGTGCAGGTCTGGTCTGGTCTGGTCTGGTCTAGTCTGGTCTGGTCTGGTCTGGCCTGGTCTGGCCTGGCCTGGCCTGGTTTGGTGCAGGTCAGGCTCTGTGGTCTCCCGTCCGTCTGCGTGCTGGTGATGACGAGAGGCCGCCCGGCCGCTGCGCCTGTTTGCTCAGCAAATAATAACACTTTCCTGCCGCCACATGACATGTCACCTGGTTGTCATAGTAACAGTGTGGTCAGCCTTTCCTGTAAAGGCTGGAATAACAGATCCATATCCTGGTGCACACATGGTACCGGGCCTCAGAGAGACATGGGGGAGGGGTTAGGTTTTCTTTCTCTCTCTCTCTCTCTCTCTCTCTCTCTCTCTCTCTCTCTCTCTTCTCTTCTATTCTACATTTTTACAGCGTCGCAGGGCGAGGGGTAATGTTTTCGGTGGTGTGTGTGCGTTTAGCAGTTAGCAGGATTGCACAAAAACTACCGAACCAATTTTCACGAAACCCGGTGGAGGGGTGTAGTATGTTACAACTTAGAACCCATTACATTTTGGAGCGGATCCGAAACACGGGGCGGGTCCACGGGCCACCCGAACACAGCCGGCCATTCACCTCCATTCATTTTTTGGAACAGAGTTATGCAAAAAATACCAGACCGATTTTCATGAAATGCTGGAGAAAGCTATAGAGTAATTAGTAAAGTCTAATTTCAATTTAGAGAAAGTAAGTAAGTAGCTTTACTCAATTACTTTTATTAAGTAATGTTCCCAACACTGGAGCCAGACTAGTGGGCCTGCAACTTCTCCTTCACCAAGTGTTGCACTCTCAGGATCATGGTGTAATTTTTAATGACAGCCGGCGACTGTATGAAGTTGATATAAAGCATCTGTACTGCTCAGGACCCAGGAATGCGTGTGAAGTTCTTTGGATCGGGGGGTTCTGCAAAGACTCCGCCCGTTCAGGCCCGATCCCAACAGGCCCGCTACCCGACAGCCACTAGGGGCTTAGTTCTCTATCCAAGCTGGGGAAGGACACACACAAGACCTGGAATGTCTGGAATGGAACTCACTTCTCTGGCTCCCATCAGCGTAGGAGAGCGGGTAGAATGTGATCACTACTCGGGTTATTTTTGCTTAATCATACAGGAAGGAGTGCTACCTAGAAACACATGCATGGTTTTGTTTACATAATGATAAAAAAAAATAACAATACTTTTGAACCAGGACTCATTTTGATGGATGAAATGTATGTTAATGGACACTGTTAGACCTACTGTATGCTATCCACCAGCTGCTATAACAAAACAAATAAAACGATTGGCATAATGCCATTTTCATATGCTCCTTTACACTTGCACCTCAGAATTATTTTGTATGCTTGCACCTCACCTCATAGCTAAGAGTCAGCGGGCGAGGGCACGCCAGACTGGGCTTGGGCCCTGACCGGCTCTCCGCTAATAAACCTGCAAACGACTCCCGAATGTTTACACTTGCTTCCACTGCTCCATTGACAGAAAGGGCCGATACATCACTGGTATGGAAAACAACATGTATCCTGTGCACCTTCCAGCTCCGATTCTGGTGCTGCTAGCACTGCATGTCAAGACAGGCTAGGGTTTCAGACAGATTCACCCTCGCCTGCCTCACTACTGTGGAGCTGTGGAGCTCTTCTAAGTACGGTAAGAGGATTAAACGGTAACTGAACTTGGCACAGTTAAGCAAACAGAGTTCCTGGAAATACTGTATGACCAATACTTCTAGGTAAGAGTGTTGGCAAGGCTCCCAATTGATAAGGATATCTGTTGTGGTGAAGGAGTTGGCGTCAGTAGGCTGTTTTAGCGCCATGCACTGAAGCAACAGCAGAGTCCTCAGTGAAATGTTTCATTGAAGGCCTATTATTATTGCATGTGTGCAGCTAAGCCATTCTGCTATGCAAACTGCATAGGCGGTTGATTTCCCTGACTTTTTGTAAATACAGTAGATACAGTAGATACTACAGTATGTGAGCTCTAATGAGACTGCTCTGTGTTTGGAGTGCCATCTGTTTGGCTTGGAAAAGTTACTCCATTATTTTACACTCTTCCCCAGATACATGTGCAGTCATCAGAATACCAACAGACACCTTTATGTTTCATGAGAAACTGACCTTTATGGGTCAGTGGAAAAAGCCGGGCAATCGTGTTTTTTTTTTGTAATGAGGAAGTTTAGGTTTGACAAGCAAAAAGATGGAATGAGTCCAGGAGAATGGGTATTGTTCATTTGCCGCCCAAGGTCAAGAGATTCCTGTCCCTAGTAAAAAAAATACCACGTTGGTGTGTGCAAGTTATCTTTTATTCTGTAAACATGGCCAAGTGTTAATTATTACCTCCACCCTAGCACAGGGTGAGAGGTAATGTTTTCGGTTGCTTGTGTTTGTTTGTTTGTTTGTTTCTTTGTTTGTTTGTTCATCTTTTAGCAGGATTACGCCAAAACTACCAGACCGATTTTCAGAAAACTCGGCAGAGGGGTGTAGCATGGCCCACGTTAGAATCCATTCAATTTTGGAGCGGATCCGCAACGTGGGTCGGGTCAACGGGCCGCCCAAACACGGCCCGCCATTCACCGGCATTCATTCTTTTGGATCAGGATTACACAAATACCAGACCGATTTTCATGAAACTGTGTGAAAAATTCCCCCCATTCATTGTCAACAGTCATATCTCGAAATGGAAGGTCTTAGAGACACGTGGTTTGGACTGGCATAAAGCTCTGGACCGAACGAATGCAGCAATACCGAACACATCCTGTACAGAGCCACGAAATGCATTCATGGGCGGAGTCTCTATTTCTAGTAATGAGAATACACTGAAATATCTTAGGAGAAGGATTACAATAAAATCGCTATGAAAATGCTAGTGAGAAGATAAGCCTAATCTTTTTTAGTGGCATACATTTGCATAGTGTTTTGTATTTGAGTTCCCATCACCTCTTGTGAGTTCCAGGAAAGACAGGTTGTTGATTCCATCTCCAGCAGTAGTATATTTCAATATGAACCACTTTTATTTTCTTTCCCCAACCTAAGAAAATTAAACTCTAGGCTAGCTATTAACTCTGTTGTAATGTCTCACGTGAGAGCAATTTTCCCACCATGGTTAATTTAACCGCTGTTGCATTGAAGCCCATGGATGTTATAAGTTGACCATTTAGTGGAAAGACTTTGGCTTATTTGAGTTCTTCAAAAAACGAAGTTGCTACCGCCATTTCCAGGAAAGCAGGGGAGAAAGGTTGTTTTGACACAGCTTACCTGAGTCAGACTAGCGCACCGATATGAGCGACAGGGCCTTGAGAACCAGGGCTTTGAAGAGGGTTTCACTCTCAAATCCTACAATAAAGACTCTCTTTGTGTGAGTATACTTATGTACGTCTCAAACGCTTTGCAAATTTCTCATCCCCTCCCTTACTTTCTGTCTTTTCCATGCACCGACCCACAGACACAAATACTGTAGAAACACACGCACACACACACACACACACACACACACACACACGCACACACACACACACACACACACACACACACACATACACACACACACGTTACTGTACAGTATATATGCTTGAGCCGATCTGTTAGTCACAAGCCGGATGGAAGGTGCATCCTCCAGTTCCACACCTTTATTTCAGCGATAAATCCATGTGATGAACACACATCATAAACATCAACACATCATAAACATCATCCTCCACGAACACACATTTAAACATTTAACCTTTAAACACTTCATGCCTACTTATCTGTGTGCATGAATAGTCTTACGTATTTTACTGCTGTATGTACTAAGGTGTCCTCCATCTTGATCTACAGTATGTGAAGGCTGTTATATGTCACTGTAGGTGGTCTTGTGTAGACAACTGAGCTCTGCTCTGATTGCGAGGTATTTTGGTCACTATGATACAGTACATTTCCTGTATCATAAACTGAAATACTGTAGGTGTTCCAGCTCACTCTGCAAATAGGCACACACCTTGAGCTTTTCCTTTGAAGGGGTCTTTTCTTTGAAATTCATACGCAGTACAAAGACCCCATCTTCACCGCTGTCATCCCCATCATTGTGAAAGTGTGCGGTTTTATCGTTCAGAAATTGTATAAACAAGTCTCTTTGTCTGACTAAATGATTCTCTCACAGGCGAATGATAGAGTTTAGGGGAAACAGACTGTCTGACAGCTGTGAGCTTTGATGTCATTGCCATAGTTACAACACAGGGGTCTCAACGATGTCACTTCCTGTTACTGCGGGGGCGTTCAGGATTTCCATTCTGGGAGAGAGAGAGAGGGAGAGAGAGAGAGAGAGAGAGAGAGAGAGAATGTTCTGGTTACTTTGTGTCATTTACATTTTATTTATTTATGGTACTGTATCTCTATTTTCTTAGAAAGCTCTAGAGATTAAAGGCAACTAGTCATTTAGGTTCCTCCCTCTTCTCGATAATTCTCTTTAGAGATAGGAACACATACCGGTGTTACATGAAATATTGTTTAGGTTTGCTTGGCGTAAGTTATGATGTCCTTAGAGTTGGGGTTTTTGCTAAAAGCGCCTGGACACACTCACAAACAAATTCCAGAGCAATGATTCAGATGTAATGTTCCAGTTCCAGTTCCAGTAATATCTGGATTAAATTATTCTAATGGTTTAATACTGCTAACTTTATTGAAGGTACATTTAATTAGACCACGCTTTTGGTTCCTACATCCCGCCCAAGACGCTTAGTCTCGTCATAACTGTGTCAATATCCTGCCTCGGTTTCAAAATGCCTTTCAGATGTGTGAATAAAAAAGCCACAGTGAGAGATAGTCTGATCGATAAGAACCCATATAGACACAGGGAGATACCAGACAACGCAGATAACAATCCCACAGCTCTGAGAATTTACACAGACGGTTTAAGTGTGTGGTTGGAAGGGGCCAGAGAGTGCCAGAGAGATAGAGTTTAACAGAGCGCTAGGGTACGGGATAGGGGAGCTAGGGCTTGCCTTCTCAAGCGTGTCTTGCTCAAGACAGGTTATGACCAACATCAGAAGGGTTTCCTGATACACCGCACGGTGAGTCACACTTCTCAGAGACCACAATCAATTCCTCGAATTGTCACTGAGGGAGTAACCTCCCCCTCCTCTGCTCTGTTCACGGTCTTATTCACAGAAGAGCCGGACCGTTCTAGATCCAGTTATCCCTGAGGCCTCTGTCCTCTTCCGAGACTTTCAGTCCCATTCAGAATCATTGTTAGTCACCATTTCCTACTAAAAGAGATGATTTGTGAGAAGCCTTTAGTCTATCTTGAGCCTTGAGCCTTAAGTCTCTTTTGCCATAATTGCCATGAATCACACAACTTAGATCACGTCACTGTTGAAATATTGAATTTTTCAGGGGTTTCATTCAGAAAAGTGGAGGCAAATTACATTCTTTTAGAGAAAAAGGAATATGGAACACAACTTACGGTGCAATATAGAACATATTACAATAGCAGATGATTTCCTCAGAAGGCTGTCACCATTACACCACTGACGGGCTGTTTCAACAGAAAAAACTCATCTGTGCAGATAAAACATTTCACCATCTTACTCTGCATACCCTACATTACTTAATTTTACCAGAAAAGAGGTTGTGTGGTTACACAATGAGTTGGTTCCAGTGAGCCGGAGCCAATTGCATGATGGGACATGAAACCATATGGGTCAGAGGACATCCGTTTCATCACAGGGTGGGATATGCATTGGGTGCCACAGCAGTTTTATTTAAAACAAAACGCACACACACACACACACACACACACACGCAGACACACACACGCAGACACACGCAGACACACATGTACACACCTGCTCTCACTTCCCAGTAGTGTAAAACAGCTGTCATTACTGAACTGTAAGATTCTCAGCAATTATTTTATGTGGCGTCTGTAGCTCAGTTGGTAGAGCGGGTAGTTCAGTGGTTCGTATCCCAGCTCTGACTGTCCACATGTCAAAGTGTCCTTGATCAAGACACCTAAGCCCAAATTGCTCCCAATGAGCAGACTAGCACCTTGCATGGCAGCTACCGCCATTGGTGTGTGAATGTGTGTGTGAATGGGTAAATGAGAGGACATTGTAAAGCACTTTGAGTGCCGCTAAGGTGGAAAAGCGCTATATAAGTGCAGTGAAATGACCCTCAACAGGCACCATACCACGGCGGAGGTGGTTTGAAGTTCGAAAGTAAAGTCAAGAATAGACGGTGCCCTATCTTCCACAACCTATTGCCTAACATGTTCGCATGGGAAATGAAGCCATGAGGTGAATTGAGCAACAGTGTTTCCAGGTGGAAACGGACCATTGTGTAAGAAGGTACATTGCACTTTACAATGTGGTGTGTGTGTGTGTGTGTGTGCGTGTATGTGTGTGTGTGTGTGTGTGTGTGTGATCTGTATTGCAGTAGCCTAACAATGAGACATGATACAACTGAAGTCTACAGACGAAAAACAATATAAGTGCCATTTACATTTACGGTCGTGTTACTTTTTTATAAGCTCAGTATCTTCTGATTTTTACATTGAAAGAGGGTTAAATGCATAACACTGCATAAAATATGTTGTATACTTACAAGTGATGTATATCATTCACACAAAATATTATTAGTATGGTCTGTACATCTGTTACTGATCAAGCGTTCCCCAAAAAATCAAAAGCACAATATGTTTTTTTGTCTATAGGCCTCAATTCACATGTTGTAGTTTGCAACAGGTTTGGTAGTAATAGTGAAAAAATAAGAAATAATGATATGTTTCATTATTGACATTAACAAAGTACTGAGGCAGCTTAAGTCACCTCAGGGATTTGACATTGTGCTATTGGCAGTTGCCAACAGAGGTTAAGTGAGTGATATTCATTGAGTCAATGAAGGGAAGGATGATCCATGAGTGTTGTGTGCGAGTCAGTCAGCTTCTGGAAGCTTCTGGAAGCAAGATGAAGAGGATCATAGAAACACCTCTGTTCTTTGATATACACCATTAGAGTCTGACCACACGCCTGGTTTACAGCTCAAGTTAATGATTTCGAACATGATGTGAGAGAGTTGAGTGAATTTTGGTCACAGATTCCTAATTCCTCAGAGAGATTTAAGATGACACGATATTCGTCAGTTGGTCACACTTGGTGTTCCGTGTGAGGCTTGCGCCATACAGGCCCCATGAGGGCCATAGTGGTGTGTGGTGTAAGTAACACCTGCCCAACAAGCGGTCCTGTTCTAAGAAACAGGAAGTCCTCATACCGTTGATCTACCAGTAAATACACGGGAACCCTGACAGAAACCAGAAACAGGCGGTCGTTCTGCTTGAGCTTAATAGATAACTGCTTTCCTCTCATTTCTCCTGTGTGTTTGACTAGCGCCTTCTTCAATGGCTTGTTTCAATGAAAAAAGTGCACAGTAAAAATCTTGTCCCCCACCAATGACTCATCACCCCTTTGTAGTATTAATTAGAACATCTATATACTGTATTTAAATGTTAAGTGCCAAGTGTTAAGGAGTGATCTGACACGCCAGATGACTTGCTTCGCATAACCACCTGGGAACTCTCGGTATTTTTAATCCAAGTTTCCTCCTCTGAATTTCCCTGTAACAAATACATGAGTCAGCTCAGTAAACTGCCTATGCCACTGTGAATGGCTCTTGTCCTCCAGTGACCCGTGAGCTCATCTCTAAACTGGAACCACTAGCTGATAAACTGGAACCACTCACCAGGCACATAAACCAGTGGTGTTTTCTCCCGTATATGGCAAGGGAAGCCTGGCTTCCCCAAAAGAATCCCCAAAATCCCAATAAAAAAAATTAGTTGGTTTCATATTGTGTTTTGATCTAACTCCATGATATTATGCCAACATTCCATTCTCTTTTCAATTTGGTCAGCGCTCAACAGTGCCCCTCTGGTTTGTGTTGTGATATGCAATGCTAGTAACATGTAAGTCTATGGACAGGTCAAGGGAAGCCAGACACCGTTTTCCACTGACCATCCACAGTACGGGCGCCAAGCACCCGATCTCCCGTACCTCATTGCCTGTGATGGTGGTGATGTAGTCTACTGTACTGTACATATCCATGAAAATGAACCAATAAGATGTTGGCGTCACAGAAAGTGTTATCAAAAATTATTCTGGGGAAGGAAGCTCCCAGATGCCCCTACAGGGCTTTGCTTTACAAACATGTCACCTTTTTCAACCTTACCTACAATATCTTTCACCAGTTGCCACTGTGAACAGCCATTGTCTCTTATAAGTACAAAGTGTGCTCCCATGTGTAATGGTGACTGCTTATGTTTCCACTCAATAATGTTCAGGTGACTGAGGTGTGAGAGCTGTGTGAATTACCAGAGCGTAATTACTAATGTGGTCCTGCATGCTACGGTAACACTTTACAATAATGTACACAATAAAGGAGTAGTTACTGAGTAACTAATGAGGAACAAATGATTAGTTAACGAGTAGTTACTAATTTACTCAGAGATTAGTTAATGAGTAGTTACTGATGGGGACTACTATGGCTCCAAATGGCTCCCCATGACTCCTGGAGGGCCCCTGCCTTCCTCATGTCCAGCTCCTTCCCATATTACATTTACATTACATTACAGTCATTTACGGTAGCAGACACTTTTATCCAAAGCGACTAACAATAATTGCATTTAACATAGGAAAAGCCAATGTACTACTACTTGCCAGAACTCACAAGTGCATCTTCTTTTTAGAACAAGTGACTAAGAGCTAGTCCAGTGCTGAAGGCAAAGTGCAAGAATATCAATCTAAAATTACAATACAATACAATACAATACAATACAATACAATAAAAAACACTCCCACCTTCCCACTCTGTGTCCTCAGCTGTGCCTATCCAGCCAGCCCCACCCCTTTTTTACTCTTGGCTCTCTGCTTTCTGTCTCCCCACCTCTGCTCTGAGGCATTCTCTATGAGCCTGTTCTGCTAAGTGCTGACTGTGCTTTGTTATATGATGCACTTAAATATCATATAGTACAGGGATAACTAACACATAATGGCCTACAGTACCATGTAGACATCTCTGTAACTATTTGCATACCCTACTGATAGTTATGTCTCTCCTATTAAGTATTTAGCCCATGTGTAATAATAATAATAATAATAATAATAATAATAATAATAATAAACTTTATTTTCCTAAATAAAGCCAAAATGTCAGTTTTAGCAGTCTGCTTTCTGTATTGTGTTTAAATGGTACACATCAGGTCAGGATCTCTTTGGAGGTAATCTATTTATTTCTGACGACTGACAACAAAGTAGAACACAAAATCCTCCAGTCATTCAATCACGAACAGACATGTACAGTAGGTCCTCTTCCATGAAGTAACCTACATGAAACAAAAGGGTGTTGTTACAAGAAGCCATTAAAACACATAGGCCTACCTCACAACAACATAACATCATCCTGTCCCTCAAGCACAGACATACAATACAAGTAGTGTAGAAGAATTATTTTATCTAAAGTCAAAAAGGATTTGCCAAGGTTCGCTCAAAGAGGTCAAGTCTGGTTTATTGAGAAAACATACAAGCGATTCCTCAATACACAGGTATGACGCTTCCAGGGATGTGATTGGCTAACCTATCTGTACACGTCATAGTAAATGGTGTGCGTCATCAACAGTGGTCAA
Source organism: Borostomias antarcticus (assembly GCF_949987555.1). Lineage (NCBI taxonomy): Eukaryota > Metazoa > Chordata > Actinopteri > Stomiiformes > Stomiidae > Borostomias > Borostomias antarcticus. Next base: position 31,332,635 of record NC_140238.1, on the reverse strand, counting down.
GAGTTGAGACACATGATATGAGAAAGAGCGGTAAATCTTGCAGGGACAATAGAACGAAAGAATGGTTAGGGTTAGGGTTAGGGTTAGGGTTAGGGTTAGAGGGTTAGGGTTAGGGTTAGGGTTAGGTCTAGGTGTGTTGACCTCCTGAAGAGAGGTCATCCTGTCATAAATTATGTTAGCACAGCTATGTGAAAGGTTGAGGGAGGTGGTGAGGTGGTGAAACTACAAATGACACAGGAATATGTTAGGATACTACACACTAAGTTTAAGCTAACACATACAATTGTACATGTTATACGTTACAGAGAAATGTCACTTGCCTCTCCCATGGAGTAGGCCTACATTAAACACATGTGGGGAAGTTGAAGGCAGTAGACATGTACAGTATATGCATGCATTATACATGGTTACGTGATGGCAGACATTTATATGGGGGAATCCACAGAAGTGCACATACTGTACAGAAGGAGTAGGCTAGAAACACATAATTAGATTCACATATTGACGCTGGAGGTCTAACAGTCAGGTTATAACTATTTACAAACATACAATTATTATATTAGAACATAGGTCACAACATAGCTTGTGTAATTACAAAACTATGTATATACGTACATCCACATTACATAAGTGCTGAAACGTTGTTATGTTACTGTATGTTACGGTCTGCAAAAGTTACATAATCCACCGCTCCTAAAAGGCATTGTCATTTTTTCCATCAACATTCCTGGTACTGAGAATAAAAGCCCCACCTCGTTCAGGGCTCAGCTTCCAAACAAAAGATTGTGTACAGAATTATACGCCACAATCATAGAGTTGCCATAGCAACTTTAAGGAAAACCTCAAGGATACTGTATCACGTCCATTTCAGAAGATTCCTTAAAGGAGTAGTAAAGGGAAAATGCATGTTTAGCCCTATTTTAAGGTTACTTATGATCATATACAATGGTTCAGGTCAAAACGTTGACAAAACTAGCACTTTTGAGAAAGTCTGATAATTGCTCTACCACCGTTTATTACTAACCCTTTGAAATTGAGTGTTTAACATGTTTTTTGAATGATTTTTCAACGTGCCCACCCACATCCATTGTATGACCAAAACGGTGGCAGAGCAATTATCAGACTTTCTCAAAAGTGCTAGTTTTGTCAACGTTTTGATCTGAACCATTGTATATGATCATAAGTAACCTTAAAACAGGGCTAAACATGCATTTTCACTTTACTACTCCTTTAAGTTATGGATGTGTTTTGTTTTTTTCTATTCCTCGCATGGAATGAAGTGGACATGGCATTGGAAGAAATTGAAGAAAACATCCTTTATTTAAGACTGGGAAATAGGCTACCTGGCAGGTTATGAAGTGTAACTATCCAAAATAGCGTCAGAAAGTTTACCAGCGGGCCAAATACAACAGCAAAGAAGGCTTTGACTCACACTCAGAAGCATAGGAAAACTGCTGGATCTAAGCTAATTTATGTTTTACCTCATTTAAATCAAGAACGTTCCACTTCCTCCCCCTAGCTTATGCCAGAGTACGCCAGCAAAAGCAGGCTGTGCTGTGATTGAGGTGGCATTAGGGGTCTGAGGTCTGTTGTGGCGTGAGAGCTGGGTACGCTCAGACATGTCTCTCGGGCTGTGTGTGTGGGCTCTCCCCAGCCCAAGGTACAGTATGGGCACTGTGTCAGATTGTTCCCTGCCCCGCCCACTCCACGTTTCCATGGGAGCAGCAGGGGCTGTTTTTGGAGCACGCCTTCCTTGTGGTTTCCTCTGACGGGGGCGTTCTGTGTCGTCTGGGCAGGTCTCCATGGCAGCCGCTTGTTTTTACCGGGAAGGCTTCCAGCTTCCGCTAGGCGTCTTAAAGGGCCACTCAATTTTGAGCGTGTAGTTTATCAGCGCATTTACTGGCAGTGTAGTGAAAGGGAGTAGATGTTTTCTGAGCAAGTGTCTTTTTAAGGAGTTTTGGATGATATTCTGTAAAACATCTGCATCATTTTAGTACACTCCCGGTAAGAGCAAAAAGAAGCTGAATGTTTACAATTTTGGAGTGCTGCTTTAAGCTTTCAGGAAAAGCCAGCCCCCTTTCCTCCGTGTCTAGGGGAGGGGTTGCAGGTCAGGCCCAGTTCTGGGTCACTATCAGGACGGTATCCTCAGCCTAGCTATCAAATATTTGATTGATTTGTCTGATGAATACAGACAAATCAATCATGTGTTGGCTACGCTGTTATTGGCATCCACACCTCCCAAATGTCCTTTTCAGAAGTTCAACAGTTTTTATTTCCACCCACCTACTAGAATCCCAAGCCAAGCCAAGTACAAAGCACAGTTTTTCTCTGCTTCCAGAAAATAGAACACATGGTAAACTGATGGGCTGTCATCGGGAAGAGGAAAATATATTAAGTTACAACACAGCCTTCCAATTCTTTCCCTATGATGGATGACTAGCTGCAGAGGAATAGACCACACCTGTGCCTCCGTGACGAGGTTTAAAGGAGTAGTAAAGGGAAAATGCATGTTTAGCCCTGTTTTAAGGTTACTTATGATCATATACACTGGTTCAGATCAAAACATTGACAAAAATAGCACTTTTGAGAAAGTCTGATAATTGCTCTATCACCGTTTAGGTCATACAATGGATGTGGGTGGGCACCTTGAATCACCTTGATCATTCAAAAACATGTGAAACTCTCGATTTCAAAGACGAGAAGCTCATATCATGTCAGTGCATGCACAGTTGTGCACATCTACACATCAAAGGCCTGTTCTTGTCCTTTCCCTCTTCTCTTCTCCTCTCTTCTCTTTTCTTCTCTTCTGGTAATGTACTGTAGTGTAGTCAGTCAGGGCAGCTTGGGGGGGGGGGGGGTTTGCTGCTTGCTACTGATGACACACCAGTTAGGCCTACATGTACAGCATTCATCCCCCTCTAGAGGGAGGGGGGCGCCATGATTTACCGTAAAACCTCAAGAATGCCAAGGGCAGCTCCGCACACCCTGCGACCTCTGTTACAGGAAGCACGGCGTCAGATCGGTTCAGCGCACTTCGTAGGCTCTGGTTACAGTATTTTGATCTATGATCCTGCGTTTTCTCTCAATATTGTCGTACTCACTCAGGGACAGGCTCATGCGCACGCACTCTCTCACTCAGTCACACAGCGCGCGCGCACACACACACACACACACACACACACACACACACACATACTCCTGTCACAGGTGTCACTGCTTCGCTCGACAGTACTGCTTCCTTCCTCTCTTGCATCGCTTTAGCTCTAGTCAGCTACTTATACTGAGGCCTTTGAGGAGTACAATATATTCTTCTTTAAATGACTAACGATCCCCCAGGAGGCAGTTTTTTGTTTGTTTGTTTGTTTATTTTTTGGCACACACTCTCCGATATTATATTCTGTGTTCTGGAACACTAATCAAATGTTTAAAATAAAATGTAAAAAAAATGGGGGGAAAAAATCGAAATCACACCCGTTTGACAGTACTCCTCAAAGGGTTACTCAGTTCAACTCGGTTCTCGTACACTCCAAGGCAGTGTCATGGTGAATCAGGAATGATGATGTATTGAAAAACTCTTGAGGGTTGGGAATCAAAGGGCTTCCAGTAAAACCCCTGCTGGTAGTTTACTTTTGTGTTGAATCCACAGAGCCTTCCGGTCAAGAATGTGGTATTGGAGTTATGCTTTGCAGTTTGCTCAGCCTAAGGTTTTGGTCACATCGCTTCCCCTGCACGATCTCCTGACTCAATCTCAAACAGAGCCTTCAACTCTCCTTTTGACTATCTTTGGGCCGATGTTATCTGAGAGGCCTTGTGCTTGGAATCCACTCCTCATGGTTGAACACCTCTGCTGAACCAGTCAGCTGAGGACATCGGGAGATGAAACGTTCATACTCTTAATACGCACTTTGAATTACTCTTTGATCTGTGTTGCACTCATATCATTCTGTCTTGTTTCCAACTATAGCTGTATTTATTTTGGACCATGGTTTTAATTGTAATTTTGAGTAGATGAGAATGCAACCAAATTGGGTTTGTATTCAATTCTGTGTATATTGGTTAGAGGAAGTGAAGCACATAAAAGTCCCAAACTTAAACTGTTTGCCAAAGCTTACATCTCGGTTTATGTTTGTTGTGCCCTTGCTAATCTAGTCATCAGTTGGTAATCATAAAAGAGTTCCCAGACGAGGCATTTCCGTGGAAGTGAGGGGGGATCAGACAGTGAACACATTGTTCCCTCCCGGTGGGTGATTAGATCAGCCATGATTCGCCTGATAAGAAACATGACCGTGAGGACCAAGTCTGACAGTGGGATATGCTCTCATTTTGTCTCAGACAATCCTATATATTTCATCTGACTTGTAAAAAACAAACACAATAACAGAAAATATCTCTGTTTAGTTTCATTGATGGTGCTGTTTGTCCCTGTGGGCTTCCCATACTGTTCTGTAGTTTGTATATTTTCATCAAGTGACGCTCAGGGTCATACTTCCTAGGAACTGTGCTATTTCTATCTGGAGTTCAGATGAATTTTACCTCTTGCTATTTGGTTGTAATGCTGTTCCCAGCTTTAGACAGATACTTTACAGCAAAAGAGCTCATCTGTAGCAAAATATCTCATTGTCTCTTCAAAGTCAAAGTCAGTTTATTTGCCATAATCCATTCCTACAAGCATGATGTGTTGTGAAATGTAATTTCTGGCTTTTTACAGGGTTTACCATTTACTATTTACCATCAATCCATTTTGTATTGTTAGCATAAGGCATCATATTATGTGGAGGAACTTGTGTAAGTTCAAGTTGACGATCATTCTTCTCTTAGTAATCTTTGGAACTTTCTGAAGAACCGCGAGGCTCCGCCCCCCAGTACACGTGTAGTTCAGCTGTCACTGTCTGGCTGTAACCCTGCACCACATACAGACAGCTGTGCCAGTATTTTTGGTGATTTCTGTCACTGGCTGGTGTGGGTTGGCAGTTCCTCTTTCTAAAAGGCCAGGGTGTGTGTGTGCGCCCAAAGATGAGTTCAGTCTCCCTCACCAAAGTGCTGCCCTATGGGAAAAGCCCTTTGGTTCTGGTCTGGCAAATAGGAGGCTAACGTTTGAAGCAATGCCCAGTCCAACTCATTCTTGTTAATCCAGTCCGATGTACTCTTGTGATGTGGCCAATGGTCACATTCAAGGAAATATATTGTTTCATGAGAAAGAGACACAGGGAAGCCCCTTTTGCTCCAGAGTATATTTTTCTGATGTGTTCAAATTTGGTCTTTAATTGAGTTTCTGCAGTCATCTCCTTTGCCTAAGGTGACATCACAGGCGCTGACAGTGACAGTTTTTGATCGTGTTCCTGGTGATGTTATCCCAGTGACCGGTATGTGGGTGTCATAGTTTCTCTGTTGAAGAGGCGAATCAAAGGGCAACTCTCTCCCCAGTTTTGACTGTTTCAGTTCCCCTTTTTATAAGAAAAAAAAAGCAAGTGTGTTGGTACAACAAAATGTGCACACTTCATACAGAACCACTCCCCTAAGATGACGACAGCACACCTAAAATGTGCCTTTACCGTCACAAATTCAACTATTCTACTCTAATTCTACTAGTACTGTACGTATACGGGGATGTAAACATAGATTGGTACAGTAACACAACTCTAAGTTGCCCTCTACGTGCACATATCCCTGGAAAGCCCCAAACTCCCCCAGGCCTTGTTGATAATACCCTGTAACAGTTACAGTACAACAAGTATCATTCTGATAGTCTTTCCATGGAAAAAACAGTTCCATATGGACTGCTAGTTTATCTCAAAACGGCACATCACTGAAAACACCAGTGAAATATTTACTCAGGCTTTCTTGTCCTCACCTGCCCTCTCTATGGCCTCAGTCAACGAGCTTGTCTATAATTTCAATGTTAAAATTACTAACATTATTGACGCCATTGCGCCCACCAAGGTGAAAGTGGTCTCTGATAAGAGAGGATCTCCATGGAGAAATGCCACGCTGGTCAGAATAGAAAAAATAGAGTGTCAAAAAGCTGAACGCAGGTGGCGAAAAACAAATCTCCATGTTCATTATGACATCTATAAAGAGAGACTTCGCATTTATAATCTGGAACTGAGAAATGCAAGGCAGACCTTCTTTTCTGACATCATTACCAAAAACCACAACAATGCGCGATATAGGCTGACAAACCCTCCTGTGTCAGTAGCCGCTGAACTTCTTTCCACCAGGGCCTGTAACGAATTTGCCTAATTCTTCACTGACAAAATTCAGAAAATTAGACAAGCAGTTAGTGCCTCCATTCCAGGTACAGGACATGTGTCGTCACAGTGTCCACTTAAAATCAATACCATGACACAATTTCATCCGATCAACCATAAAACCCTGGGGGACACTATACAATATCTGAAATCCTTGATGTTCTACCTACAGACTTCTTCAAAACTGTATCCAACTGCATGGCCTCTGATTTATTACAAATTGTAAACACATCTCTTCTTTCAGGTGTGTTCCCGCAAACCCTGAAAACTGCAGTCATCAAGCCACTCTTAAAAAAGAATAATCTAGACACCTCACAAATGAACAATTATAGGCCCATATCAAACCTCCCATTTTTAAGCAAAATAATTGAAAAGGTTGTTTTCCAACAACTGAATAACCTCCTGGCACTAAGTAATGGCTTTGATGTCTTCCAGTCAGGATTTCGACCACATCACAGCACTGAGACTGCTCTAATTAAGGTATTTAATTACATCCATTTAAACACGGATAATGGCAAAATCTCAGTGTTAGTACTACTGGATCTCAGTGCTGCGTTCGACACGGTAGATCACAACATAGTACTAGGCCGACTGGAAAATTGGCTGGGAATTTCTGGTACAGTGTTAGATTGGTTTGAATCCTACTTAAAGGACAGGGACTATTTTGTGTCTATAGGCAACTACAAATCTGAGCTGACAAAAATGACCTGTGGAGTTCCCCAAGGCTCCATCCTGGGGCCTATTCTGTTCAACATTTACATACTCCCACTAACTCAAATTATGAAAAACAACAAAATATGTTACCATAGCTATGCAGACGACACACACATTTCGACACACAATTTCACCATATCACCAGGAGACTATAATCCCATACAAGCACTGAGTAAGTGCATTCAACAAATCAATGATTGGATGTGCCAGAACTTTCTCCAACTAAACAAAAATAAAACTGAGGTAATTGTTTTTGGAGCCAAAGAAAAAAAAAGAGAAAAAGTCAGTGCTCAACTTCAATCAGTAATGCTAAAAACCACAAACGAAGCCAGAAATCTTGGTGTAGTCATGGACTCAGACCTGAATTTCAACAGCCACATTAAGTAAATTACAAAGTCAGCCTGATAGTAGGCTGACTTTGTAATTGACTTAATGTGGCTGTTGAAATTCAGGTCTGAAGAATATATCAAGGAAAAGGATTTATGACCTAGAAGGATTTGGAAAAACTTGTCCATGCATTTATCTTCAGTAGACTCGACTACTGTAACGGCGTGTTTACAGGTCTCTCTAAAAAATCGATCAGACAGCTGGAGCTGATTCAGAACGCTGCTGCTCGAGTCCTCACTAAGAAAGTGGATCACATCACTCCAGTTCCAATGGTCTGTACACTGGCTTCCTGTCTGTCAAAGAATTGACTTTAAAATACTGTTGTTGGTTTACAAAGCACTGAATGGTCTAGGGCCAAAATATATTTCTGATCTCCTCATACGCTATGAACCATCCAGACCCCTCAGGTCGTCTGGCACAGGTCTGCTTACTGTCCCCAGAGTTAAAACAAAACATAGAGAAGCAGCGTTCAGTTTTTATGCTCCACATATCTGGAACAAACTTCCAGAAAACTGCAGGTCTGCTGCAACTCTTGGTTCTTTTAAAACAAGCCTGAAGACTTTTCTTTTTGCCACTGCTTTCTAAGAGGAGTTATGTTTATCTGTATACTGCTCTGTAACTTGTATTCCTGTATTCTATTTGTCCTGCTTTTTGTTTTAAATGTCTATAATGTCTTGCATTTTGTTTTAATGCTTTTAATGTCTCATGTACAGCACCTTGAATTGCCCTGTGGCTGAAATGTGCTATATAAATAAACTTGCCTTGCCTTGCCTTGCTACAGAGTATTATGGTTTAATTTTCCATGGAAACACTCAGAATAAACCATCCCGATATCACACAATTTCGTGGCACACACACGTTTATTTAATCTTTATCTATGTGGAACACACCGTAACGCTTGTACTGTACAACAAGTAATACTGTGTGTTTATTCTAATAGTGTTTCCATGGAAAGTGATAAATAAGCATGACATCACAAATGACCTGTGCGCGATCAGCCGTACATGCGCAAGAGCCGTGACGTCACTGTGACTGTCACCGTGATCAAATCACTGGTACTGTACACCCTGTACACCCTGTTCCAGGAACAACCCCTTCTACAGTAAAGTACATGCAAACACACGCCAGACTTTAACAATGAGGGATGATTCTCTAGAGACTGCCAGTGTTAGGCAAGAATCCTCCATGTCGTGTTGACTTTCCTAATCTGCGGAGAACAAAATATCGCGCATGCAATCTTGCCTAGGAACTACGAGGCTTACAATAATTTATTGCGTTTGAGTGAGTGTGTGTGTGTGTGTTTATGCTTAAGTGATTCCAAGTAGTCCTAATAGTATTAGTACATTAGTGATTCCTAGTAGTGCTTACTATTCTTTGAACATCAGCTCATTTAGCGAGTGGCTTGTTTGCAATGCATGAACTCCACGTACCCTTTAGGCCACTGGCATTCCTCCAATGTTTTGGTTTGCAGTGGAACGCTATTAAGGCCAAACCAGGGTCTCAAATTCCATTTTTCTTTTGGGAAAACATACATTCATTTCCATGTGCTCTGACAAACTGAGGGAGGAAATGTCTCTCCTCCATAAAACATTCACAACAACGCGTTCAACATTGTTCATTGTGGCGTTCCTTCATCCCCCAGCGCTGTCGTGGATACACGAGCACTGTTGTTATGATGGAGTAAAGCAAACAACACCTCACAGTTTCAGGGGAAGGGGTGATGGTCAGGATTATATTTAGCTCACAACCAAGCTTGACAGCACGGCAATGGCATTTATCACTGACCCCTGAATACATCCTTCTACCGGTTGTCTGATGATGTGTGATTGTATTCTGTAGCTAACGCCCCAACTAGCCCGCAATAACATCTAGCCCGCACCGCGTCTGTGCATGCAGGCCCGGCTGGTTGTGGTAGTGTTCGCTAGCTGTCCCAGTTCTGCCCTTCTGAGAAAGTCCCGGTGTTGTTGTTGTTGTTGTGGTGGTGGTCGTTGGTACAGTACAATGACTGCTTGGGTAATGAACCCTGTTCGAAGGAGAAAACCTACCACATAACCTTTCTTTCCTTGAGAGAAAAATGCATGGGGAATTTGCCATGGGTGTTATCTTGTTTCGTGGCAGTGATTGCTGTTGTGGGATCTCCACCCATGGTCAGTCTGGCGGCTGGGAATTCACCATGTATCTCTCATGGCTCTCCCGACTGCATCTTCAGCAAATGTGCAGTGTCTTTCTCTGTATTCATCTTCCAGTATTTTCCAGGAACTGCTGGCCTGATAGAAAGCCATGGGGGATTTAATGAAGCTTTTGATTGGTTCCTCTGGGACACAGCCCTGCTCCATCCCCAAACTACTACCGTATGCAATTTTAGATTCGATTTTTAATGTATTTATTTGCACATTTGTATAATAGAGAACAACAATAACACAGAAAGTGAAGAGATTGTGCAGGTGAACATCTAGAAAACCCCAAAGGGCTTATAAAATCGATCTCACCTAAAAAAAAAAAAAAAAAAAACATAACATAAGGCATACAGTACAAATGTGTTGCCTAGAAATACATTCATCTTTGGAATACATTCCTCAATAGTACAAGTGTGACAGGTAAAACAGAAGCTAAATAAATGATACTTACGGTCGCTGTTCACTGCTTGCGTTTGTCTCGTTGAGAAGCCTGACCAGAATACCAAGACTCACATTGTTTTGAATGACATCTAATTCAAAATGTATCAAATGGAAGCCAGACAAGCCAGCTGTGATCTTCCAGAAATACCTTGTGGCCTATAAAGTAAGTAGGGTTTTGATTTCATACTCCAACAAGTGCCTGTAAAATTCAAAGCGAGTACTGTTTGGCTCAGGTGCTTGAATGATGCTTGAATGACACAGTACGGCAGCTCTGGTGGTCCATTTCATTCGCCCACCCACTCTACCCACCTGTGTTTGGTGGGTTTTTGGCCTCATGTTACAGTAAGTAGCCTACATGCTGTACTTATTGAAGCCGTGTCTGGTCGTTCACTCAACACATGCCTGATATGTTGGAAGATAACTCACATAAACGATCCAGCTACTGTCTGTGTACACAAAAAAGGGCTACAATCTACACTGGTATGGGTCTAACCGCTGACCACACTCTAACCTACATTCATAAAACCTCATTCACCATCACCATCAACATATGATCTGTGTCTTCCATATGTGGGGGACCAGAAGAGACTACAAGTTTCAGTCGCTGTGGGTTGTTTGGTGAGTCAGAAATTTGGAATGTATTCCTCTTTCCAGTGAAAACCTCTCCGCAACTGTGGGTAACTGCTTAGAAATGCATTGTAAGCTATTTACAGTTGGCACCACTAGGTCCGTTAGCGTCAGCGTCAACCATCAACTATCAGACACTAAGGAAATGAATCCATCGTGATTAATGACTGCGGCGCCACTGCAGCGGCTGCGTTGTGTCGGACGCCTGCGTCTGACGTTAGTGAATTGCCGAGGTTCACTTCTGGATTTTGACGGATGATGACAGTTGACGCTGACGGACACAGTGGCGCCAAGGGATAACATTTGGAAGAAATTGTATTTCCCTCTTCCTTGCTTCCCTGGAAGAATGTGGTGTAGTGAGGTACATTGAGTCACAAAGGGACCTATTCCTTTATCTGTCATCTGACACAATCCATTCTGCTATGACTGGTTTGGCCAGACTACATTTCCTTACACTGTCGTCTGCATTTATTGCATAGGACCTCGAAGGACCTCATAGGACCTAGAAGGCCCTTGAAAGACATTTTATTGACCACATGGCAAGTACACACCAACACACGCATACGTGAGCGGCGACATGGAACACACAGCACACAAACACATGCTTTTTTTTTTCAGCTGTCGTCGGGGGAATTTGTCCTGGGCATTTCCAAGCTGTCCTCCTCCAGGAGCAGTGGGCGGCCTCGTCAGTGGCGCCCGGGGGCCAAGTCGATGTGCTCAGTCCAAGTCCTGGTCAGGGACAGGATTGAAGAGCATCTGTTCTTCTGCATGTTTTTTGTATTGGGTTCTTTATGGGGGAAACCCTTGTGAACACGGGAGAACATGCAAACTCCACCTGGGAAATACCCCACCTGAGTGGCAACCCTGGAGAGAACTACATGGCAATGTTAACAACATCACCGGTGAATACATGCAGTTAGCAAATAACTTTTAACTTTGTTTTATATGCAAGTAAAAAAGAACCGTAATATAAAATGGAAACGTCACACATTGTAATCACATTCACAACGGCGGTGGATATAACCGTTCTGAAAGAGTAACCCAGCTAGTAAAAGTTCATGACTAAATGAACGAATGAACGAATGAACGAATGAACGAATGAACGAATGAACGAATGAACGAATGAACGAATGAACGAATGAATGAATGAATGAATGAACAAACGAATGAATGAATGAATGAATGAATGAATGAATGAACTAAGAGGAGGCACAATCACATGGTTGTGTATTAACAGTAAGCGGGTCAGCTCAGGACCGCTGTGGATGAGGGGGGGGTGTGCGTTGTGTGCAGTAAATCAGTGTGTGTGGGAGGAGCATGCCTGGAGCTGGCGCTGTGAGGGAGGGACTGGCGGCACACAGTGAGTCATCCCCTCTCTCTGGTTGGCTCGGACACCTGCCATCTGGAGTTCATTGACTGGGCTGCGCCATGGCAACGAGCAGTTGTGGAATTGTAAACAGAGCAAGGGGCGGAAAAGGCCGACCGAGAATTAGGGTTTTGTGTTCTCTCTACTACTGTAAGTGCTCTAGCTGTAAGTGAGCTGAAGCACAGAGATCCTGACTTACAGGAAGATATTTCGCCTCTAGATATTGTAATATAAGCCGTGTCTAACTATATATCTTTTATAGACAAAGGGGGGCAAGGCTGAGGACATCCTTGACAGTAAGTGGTACCTGCCTGGGGTGGTAAGGAAATGGCTGTTATGTAACTTGTAATCCTATAATCATAATATCGGTATATGGAAGAGGGCAACAAAAAAAGCATACACTCAAAGACCCCTGGAGCTTGTCCAGAAAGCTGTTGCTCGCCTGGTGTTCACCCAACTCAAGTTCTTCCACGCAACTTCCCTTCTCCGTTCTCTACACTGGCTCCCTGTAGAAGCTCGCATCCAGTTTAAAACTCTGGTACTAGCTACAGGGCAATGAAAGGAAGAGCTCCCTCCTACCTCCAGGCCATGGTCAAACCCTACACCCCCTCCCGAACCGCTACGCTCTGCTACCTCGGGGTGACTGGTTGCCCCGTCACTCCGAGGCCCCTGCGGTCGATCGACACGGTCACGGCTCTTCTCTGTCCTGGCCCCGCAGTGGTGGAACGAACTGCCCACTGACGTCAGGACAGCAGAGTCGCTGCCCATCTTTCACAGCAGGCACAAAACTCATCTCTTCAAGAAGTACTACCACCATCCTCCCTTTTAAGCATCTATTGGATTTTTTGTTTGCTATTCTTACACTTCAGCACTAGATTATGCTCTTAGTCACTTGTTTAGAAAGGAGATTTGTGAGTTCTGGCAAGTAGTAGTACACTGAATTTTCCTCTGTTAAATGCAATGATTGTAAGTCGCTTTGGATAAAAACATCAGCTAAATGACTTTAATGTAATGTGAAGAGTATGCATGCTTTTATATTAAAGTCGCACTGAAACGGACGTTTGAGATCATCTAACTTCCGTAGTGTGATGTATTTCCAACGCAAACAAGCTATGAGGGTGGGACATATGTTTAGAGGAATTTGATTGGAACATTGACAAGTGGACGGGTTTTAAGAACTTTAGACAGATTCGATAGAAGGATAGCGTTGATTGACGGGTGGATGTTGTGAGATTATTGGCCTAAAATCTAAGGTACCTGTTGTCGTCACTGCACGTGACCTACCATTTTCCAGGAAGTAAGAAATGATATACTTTGATATAAGATTACAACAAAAGTAGAATTTTGTAAATTTTTTGGCATACATCGTTGAATAGGTGAACACTATGACTAATTATGTGAACCAAAATGGGACAGAATGCTTTTTTCATTTCAGTGCGACTTTAAAGGTTACGTAACACCAAGGATTGATTCTTAGGAAACCCTTCCCCATCTCTAGGGAACTGGCCTGAACTTAAACTGAACTGAACTTTAACTGAACTGAACTGAGATTGAACTGAACTTTTGATCATTCAAGCTTTTATCACGTATAAATCATCACTAAGATGTTTGTATAAATCATTTATAGATTTTATTGGGGGCGGCTGTAGCTCAGTTGGTAGGGCGGGTCGTTCAATGATTAAAGGGTCAGCGGTTCGAATCCCAGCTCTGACTGTCCACATGAAGTGTCCTTGAGCCAGACACCTAACCCCAAATTGCTCCCAATGAGCAGGTTAGCGCCTTGCATGGCAGCTCCCGCCATTGGTGTGTGAGTGTGTGTGTGAATGGGTGAATGAGAGGCCATTGTAAAGCGCTTTGAGTGCTGCTAAGGTGAAAAGCACCATATAAGTGCAGTACATTTACCATTTATTATCTATGCATTAAGATTTTTTTTGCTGATCTTGTATTATTTAGCAGGGGTTTGGATATAGTGACATCTGTGTAATGTAGCCTAACTAGGCTAATACATACCTATAATAGATAGTGGACTTTATTTTGCTTGCAAATGTCAGCATCCAAATCTTCTTTATACTGTATCTTCCTAGCGGAGGCAAAGGTTAAGCTTAGACAAATGTAGGCTACTTCAATCTTAAGTGGCTGATGAAGCAGATGTTTTGATTATAGGGATTCGATAGAACTTGAATGCTCTCACCACACATCTGTCTAACAGCTGTTTTGTCTCTGTATCTCTGTGTTAGTATACAGTATTCTGATTCATTATCAACATATCTGGGCCATCTCCCTCAATTGTGGTTTGTCTCAGCAGAGACAGGATTAAATACAGCAGTGAAGTTCACACTTCCTGAGAACACCCTGCGCGTGGGCGGCCATAGCTTCCCAGTGTGGCATCGCTATAGAAACCCAGAGCAGTGGGCGGGGAGTTACAGAGAACGCCGTTTTGTGACAGGTCGGTTGTTGTACGGTTACACAACTATACAGAGCGATAAGCCTACATCTGTCTTCTGCTCAGTTCTCTGGAATCACATGACCCAGATAGTATTCAGCATAATTTCCCTATTGGCCCAGTATGCATGCTGTAAGGTCAAATGTGTATAAAAAAAAAAAATCATGGTCAAAAGCAAAATGTAGTTAGACTTAGTTTATGGGGCCTAATGGAATTATGTAACTCACCAAAAGTTAAACTTCGCAAATATTTCCATATCACTACTGAAATATAGTTACGTTTCATGGATTATTCTTAGTGTTACCGTTTTAAACCATGCAACATATAATTAATTTCCACTTAGATCTGCAGACAGCACAGTATTTACACGTGAGCCCAGCCGTCTTTCCTGCTACTTTCCCTTTGATCAGCACTTCCAGTCAACTTTACCCCATCGCTTCCCTTCAATCTTCCCTCCTCATCTCCCTCACCCACACCTCCCTGTTGTGGCCGCGCACACAGGCCTGGCAGGAAAATGCAGTGAAGAGATGATGAGGGCTGATCGTCAGAGCCTGTGTCATCCCTCATCTGGGAATCTGTGTTCCTGCAATGGAATGTGACCCTCATATCAGTAGATGACATTTACATAACTGTCATTTAGCAGATGCTTTTATCCAAAGTGACTTACAGTACAATGACTGCATTTAACGTAGGTCGTCAGTGTACTACTATACTCGCCAGAACTCACAAGTGCATCTCCTTTCTAAACAAGTGACTGAGAGCATAATCTAGTCTAGTGCTGAAGCCAAAGTGCAAGAGTAGCAAAATATAAATAAAATAAGTGCTTAAGAGGGAGGATAGTGGTAGTACTTCTTGAAGAGGTGAGTTTTGAGTCTCCCAGCAAAAGACTGGCAGCGACTCTGCTGTTCTGACGTCAGGGGCATTTTTCAGTGCTCCACAACTCTCCTCAGATCAGAACATGCAGTCACACACGCACACACCAGAACATTCCATTCTCCTGCTCATCGTGTATTCACGCAGGTTCTAAGATAAGACTCTGATTCTCTTTGCATCCCTCACGAGTACTGATTCTTACATTTGAGCGAATGTAGTCGTATTTCACCTGTATGGTTTATAACACAGTAACACGCTGTTGTAATAGCTCTTCATCCTCTTCTTCTACTAAGACCTCTTTCAGAGTCTCACAAATTCCATTGGGGACTATCAGGTCCCTAGCCTCTCCTGGTTAGCCCTGCTAGCGGAGGAGGCAAAGTGCATTGAGAGAAGAGCAGGTGGGAGAAGGGGCTCCTTACTGTAGGCTAATGTTTGAGAGATATGGCCGTCCAGGTTCCTGGCCATACATCATTTCTGTCTGTGAATTGCATTAAGTGTGCAAAGATTCCTGGCTGCACTCTCATGATAACAGAGTGTATATGAAGAGTGCTAAGGGGTTGACGCTCCGTCCGTTTACACTGACAATTAAAGAAAAAAAAAGTCATTATCTACAGTAACAGGATTTTTTAAATATTTATTTTTAGAGGTATACAGCCTTGAGGCATGTTCACGGACGCACACAGGTGAGGCTTTTGGATGTAAGCAGCTGTGACCTGAATCGCTAAATTCCTTTCATGTGAGCTCAACCACAATTGAAGATTGTAATCTAGTTTCTCTGCACACACACACACACACATACACACACACACGCACACACACACACGCACACACGCACGCACACACACACATACACACACACACGCACACACACGCACACACACACGCACACCATCACATGTTGTGAGCGGTGAGCTCTTACAGAGAAAGCCTAGGGGGCACAGGCCACATGATGGGGATTGTCTTAAAATTGTTGGACAACAATTCCAGCTGCAAAATAAAATTTCCAATGCCAATATAGTGTTGTATTGTCCGTGTCTATTTCTGTATGTGTTTAACCCTGTGCAAGTTTTCTATACCAAGCACAGGGGAAGAGCACATACGCCCAGTCCTAAAGAACACATTGTTCACCGAGCTTGATTACTGGGTGTGGCGTTAGGTTAACAGTAAACAAGGATTTGTGTTTTCTATGTATGGGGCCCTTTGGGCTGGGTGCATGGGGTGCATTATATCTCAATGGCTCTGTATGTTGTGCTGATTTTCTTAGCTCTTTGGCTTCTTTAACTGGGTGGGGTTTTATTCCCAAAATTCCCCTGTGCTAAAAGGTTATTTTCATTTAATGGCATTATTTGATACATCACATGTGCTATGCGGGAAATTAGAAAAAAAATAAATTACGTTTTCTGTCTTTTAAAACTCTTTTACTTGAGAACTTTTCAATAAACTTTTCTTGGGCAAGTACTTCTGCTCACGTGAAATCCATCTGAAGTAGCATGACTTCTGTTTAGAATTTTTTCTACCTCTACTAAGAACTTACATAGTTCTCTGTGGAATTCTCCTGTACTGCTTCAACAGCTGGGTGTAATACCAGCTAAGTCCTTGGCCACTATGAGACCATGATATGGGCCCTGGAGCCCTTCTTCAGCGTATGGAGCGCTACAACATGGGTCTGTGTTCAAACCAGACAACATCTGTGCTCACCATTCACTTTAAAAGGATCAGCCACAGATGATAGCACCGTGACTCACTGTAGTCGAGTTGAGAGTAGGTCCTCTTTCGCTAGAACACCTCCCTGGCGTGCGTGCCGCTCTCAGTTCTTGTGTATTTAGTCTGAATCTACACCACTTCCCTGGTATTTACACAGAGGTTGCGAACGTGATCAGCTGCTAATGAGATAACGTACTATTGTGACACCTAAAGCCCTATTGACGTAACCCTTGACGTGTTATTTGTGTAGGCTTTGCAAACTTAGTCTATAACTGTACTGATTATTTTGTGTCAGTTGTTATATGTGATGTATGTGACATTTTGGTGGAAGGACCCCCTTCTGGGTTTTTTTATAATAAAATATCCTTGGTGTATTGGGTGTATGTACCCCTATGGTATGTATCGAAAACACAGTCACACAACAGTTCATTCATAGAAAAATAGTGCTCTTTATTATAAATTATTGAAATGTTAATATAAATATGTGCAAAGTTGTTTCGGTCTGCTTGCTTCTGCTATGTCTACTGTATGTCTTCTTCAAATCTGTTCAAGCTTCAACAGCCAAAGACTTGACTGGACATTTTTAATATCTTTATAAAAGATGAGACAAAACTTGTTTGCCATTTCCTTGTCACTCATGTAAACATTGTATTGTTCAGGAAATAGGACACAGTAAGAATAATCTTGGGTCCTTTGAGAGAAAGAGACTCATTTTTTCATACATTCAATAGAAATAGCAAGCAATATCTAGAATCCTGTCTGTCACAAATATCACCACATTTATCTGGGTTCATTTCCTAGCAGGAGGCTTAGACCTGATTTTGACAATGACAAGTCTCTGGCTCTCCATACCAAGCACTTTGACATATAGATACAGTAACCCATCATGTGGTTTGTCTTTCAGTCATTTGATAATAAACCGTTGGCAAGTTCTGGCAAGTTCCATTCAACAATCTGGCAATACACAAATAATCATACAACTGCCATCATGTTCTTTCCCTGTTGCTTTGTCTGAAAGTCTATTTCTGTGTTTTTTTTGTATTATTTGCACATCTGTAACATTCGTTTATAGAGTTCAGTCTTTTTTTTTCCATGTTAGACACAAATTTACTGGAAGTGATATGACAGTGAATGTCCATGGAAGAACCTTGTGAATTTGTGACAGGTCGATTGTTGGCCAGAGCCAAGCCAGAGATCCTAGAATCCCAGAGGGCGAGCTTGCCCGGTCCATCATGTTTAATACTTCCTGGGTTTGGGGCTGAGGTCCATGACTTATGTCAGCTGAAGACAGTCATAGGAGCCAGTCTTGCTGTAATGGATGAGTAGTTAGCCAGGGCTGGTGTGCGTGTCTGTCCACTCCGCAGCCCCATGGTTAGCAGCAGGGGGAATGTGTACGTCATCGTCCTCGGAGGCCAGACTGCTGGCTCTGCTCTGAGCCTCCCAGGAGGAGCTTCCCTCAGGGGGAAGGTTTCAGTCACACTATGAGGTCAGGTGGAGAAGGGGTCTGCTATGACTGACGCGCGTCTGATCCAATAGCGGCGCTCTCTGTCTGTCTCCTCTGCCCACTGGCACTGCAGGCTTGAGTAAACCACTGGAAAGTATGATGCCTGTAGATTTCTGTTTAGCCAGCTTTCTGCTGCATGCGGCGCTTCTCTAGACCAGCTCTTTCCTGGTGTGGTGAGGTTATAACCCTTGTGAGAACCACCACCCTTCAGCATCCTGCTCTCTCTCTCCCTCCCTCTCTCTCTCTGTCTGCTCAGGCTGGATCTCTGGGCCTCATACACTCCTGTTCACACACAGACACAGGCAGTATACAGTACCCCCCCCCTGGACTGGATCACGGCCACACTGTAACCATAGAGTCCTTTCATGTCACCATTTGAGTCTATGCCCATCGTGTCCAGAGTCCCTAGATGGGAGCGTCATACTCCTGGAGGAACTCTTTGAGAGGGTGAGGGAGCTGGTCTCTTTTACTGGAGATGTCCAGGTGTCCATTGACTGTTTTCCTACACAGGTGCTGCAGGGTGGACATGCTAGAGGAGAAAGGTTTGAGGAGCTCCAGAGGGATCTTCTCCCCTCCAGAGTAGATGTAGTAGGTGTTCCCTCCCCGGGTGTTCCCCGCCGAAGAGGCGCATTTTCCGGGGGGCATGTAGTGGTGGACCAGCTTGAGGACACAGTCAAAGCGCGGGACCGCCTGCACGCTCTTGGAGTCTGTCTGCAGGAAGAAGGAGCCGGTGTCACACTGGATGCGCAGGTTCTTAGTGCCCGACGCCGTCTTGACGCTGAGGGTGAAAAAGTGGCGGTTGTCGGAGCTGTCCCGGATCAGGAAGGTGCCGGTGGCCTCGGAGGCCAGCATGGCGTTGGCTTCCTTGCCGCTGATGGCGCCCCAGTAGAAGCCGCTCTCCTGGAGTTTGTGCACGGTGGTGAGGACCAGCTGGTATTGCACTTTTGAGCTGAAGGTCTTGTAACGGTGGGGCAGCCGCATGCTGGCGTCGAAGGGGCTGCTGCTCATGACGGAGTCAAACTTGCTGTGGGTTACCATGGCGCTGCGTCCGCGCTCTGGACTGCCTGGCGAGCGCTGGGCACCACGCAGATGACAGAAGAGGAGATGGAGGATCAGAGAAGCGGTCAGGGACTCCCACAGCAGGAGCAGGTGGAGGTCAGTACGCTGCAGGATCAATGGTTGGGAATGAAACTCCTGAGAAACACAGAGAGAATCAACATTAGAGATGAGTGGCAGGGTAAAAGGGAATGATGCTGATTATAGTAAGTATTCGGAGTGTTTTGCGTCGACATAGTGAATGGACCTTTTTATAGACTGTCAAACGATATCAACTTAATTACAGAAACACATAACAGTTCTGGGGAGATGTATTTATAGAGAAACCAGATAGAGAGTAATGTGATATACTTCGACCCATGCTGCTCTCAGCCAAAGATTATGCTTTATTTCACGTTTTGTAATTCATCATACGCCTAGAGGGCTTCTCTGGTTACATTGTGGAAATTGCCCCTGCTCGCGCCGTGATGTTTTTGTAAAATCTTAAGAACCAAGTAATAAGATTCGACTTCTCATGAGCTCACTTCTCTTCTCCAACTCAAAGAAACCAAATTGTTCAATAAATGGCAGTAATTGACAGCAAACACTCGTTAAACGGGCTGATTATAATTGAATACCAGAGCGGATTGCAGCGAGGTTAGATGTGAGTTTACGAGAAACTTTTATCTGTGCCCTCTGGCTCAGCAACGGCGGTCAGTTCCAGTAAAGGCAGCGTAATTCTTGAGCCGTTGCGCAATTTCACATGGTCCAGTCATCATAAACGCACAAATGTAGCATCATTAGGCTAATTTGGCCTACATCCATACCCTGTGATAAAATGTATCCACTAAATAACTGAGCTACTTTAAAGTTTAAATGCAATAGCTAAGTAGCGAAAACTTGCGAAAGTATGGTTTCTTACCTTATATTGTTTGTTCTTTTCAACTTGAATCAATTTATCCAATTGCTTCAACCAAGGGAAAATAGTTTAGTAGAAAGTGTCTCTTGGTATGTGCAAATTGTATCCCAATCGCTGTTATAAACTCGTCCTTCGTCAACGGGCGGACTCTTCTCTCTCAAGTCAGTTGCCGCTTTAGTGAGCTAGTTCTAGTGAGTAGGGCTCTCATAATGTGTCGGGGGACTGAGGCTCCTCCTCCTCTTCCAGTAAGGCCCTCT
Organism: Borostomias antarcticus; assembly: GCF_949987555.1. NCBI lineage: Eukaryota > Metazoa > Chordata > Actinopteri > Stomiiformes > Stomiidae > Borostomias > Borostomias antarcticus. Next base: position 31,311,940 of record NC_140238.1, on the reverse strand, counting down.
CTTGGCAGATTGTCAGTAAGAATAGTTTTTTTTTTTTAAAAAGGATTCCTGGTATTCACAGAGAAGTCATCCCCTCCCCCGCGCTATTCCTTCAAAACGAAGTTATGAAGTTCCAAGCAATACGTTTTCCTGATTTGTAATGTGAGGGTTACTCATGTGGACAGTACGTTTGTACTAATTGTGATCGTAGGCAATGGTTAAATACATAAACTAGTTATTACTTAATTACTAAACCCTCAAGTTACCAATCTCATAGTTAGATTCTTAATCTAATTAAATTGATGTGCTATGCAATGTACAAAACTAATAGTGTCTGAAAACATTACAGAGATGATTTTGAACGCAGTGTAAGGTTATAAAGGGGTTATATTAACAGAGTTGTTGGTCAGACTGCAGAACTAGGCCTCCTACGTTATGCCTCCTAGTGGAGAGCTTGCAACACACTTCAGATCTCTCAGTGCCTTAATGTGAATCACCCATAGAGGGCGCCAACCTTTGGTTGAACAGACCAGGCATACGGGACATCTACAACTTTAGATACACTGCAGGTTCCCTGGTCGGTTTATGGCTTATACATGTTACAGGCAAACAGATAACTGTTTCCTGTTGCTGTTGACATACTGATGATTACTGTGGTCTGATTTCACAGTTCCTAATAAGCCTATCTTTGTGTGTGCTTAAGGCTGAGCTAAGCATGAGCCACAGTACTTCCTATGTCCATACAGTAAATGTGACTTGTACAATACTCATGCCCTTCCCAGATCCCTCCCTCCCTGCTGACTCAAAGGAAGAGGTGTGGGGGAGGGTGGACTCTTCCTGGTTCAGATATCCTTACCCACTTCACACCCGCCTCACTCATCCAACCACCACAGGGACGTTATCGGAGACATTCCAGTAGGTTAGCATGAACCAGTTTGGCTCATCATGTGCCTCGTTTGTGTGTTTGTTTCAGCAGATCTACACCGCGAGGGCGAGCGTGGTGCGGACAAGCGGACAGCCGGCGGGGGTGATGACGCCAGGACCCAGCTCCTTAACGAGCTTTGGGGAGGGCCAGCTGTGTCCACAGAGGTGAGTCAGGTGCCCTGTGAATCAGACCACCAGTTGGAGGGGGGTTGGGGGGGGGGGAAGCACTGGGATTCACTGTTTGAGATTCCACTTGTTTCCAGCAAACCCAACCGTGTCATCACCGTGAGACACCCGTGCTGTGGCTTAATAGTCCCTCCAGGGGAAATAATGTAAGTGAACAGAGAGGAACTGGTGAGTCCACTCAGTCTTCCTATCCAGGAAAGAGGAAGTCATACAAGTTATGGTACTCCTTTGAAGCGGGACAAACCCACACATGGTATGTGTCCACTCTGAGTGTGTTATCAGACAGGAACCAGTATTGCTACACTGGATAGACATTCAACAATTTTTTATTCTACTGAAAATTCCGATCTTAGATTTTGGGATCAGGAGGAAAGGGACATCTTTTTAAAAGTGTAGGAGTTGTATCTAACAGCAGGATGGAGGATGATGTAGAGGGTAACTTAATCACTATCAGACGTCAACGTAAAAACTTTAAAAAGACTGTGTGTTTAACCATAGGTCGACTGTCGAAGAGCTGGTCAGCCAGTCCAGTCAGATGGCTCAGTCACCCGTGGCTTGAAGAGAGCTTCTAACAATTCTCTGTTGTTCTAGTGTTCCAGTGCTCTGTGTGCCTTGGCACAGCATCTGAAGCACAGGGTGAGAGGCTTGGCTAGCCAGAGGATAGATTTGGCTCACAGACTCGACTCTCTCTCTCTCTCTCTCTCTCTCTCTCTTTCTCTCTCTCTCTCTCTCTCTCTCTCTCTCTCTCTTTCTCTCTCTCTCTCTCTATCGATCTTGCTCTCTCTCTCTCTCTCTATCTATCTCTCTCTTTCTCTCTCTCTCTCTCTCTTTCTCTCTCTCTCTCTCTATCTATCTCTCTCTCTCGCTCTCTCTCTTTCTTTCTCTCTCTCTCTCTCTCTCTCTCTTTCTCTCTCTCTCTCTCTATCGATCTTGCTCTCTCTATCTCTCTCTCTCTCTCACACACACACAAATGCACACACACACACACACACACACACACACACACACACACACACACACACAGAGAGATAATGTATCACAGAGAAGTCTCTTATTAAGTTTCCTTGTTTATACAGTGAAAGTGAGTCATTCATGAGTTTAACAAATATTTTTCTTTCTGAAACTGTTCTGATGTGGGCTAATACGCTGCTCTCCATCCCTTGCAATTTTCTCCCTCCCAGTAAAGATGAAAGCCCTTCTGGCTTCGTATAGTAGTTTGGTGGTTCAAATGTATGTTTTTGAGAAAATAGTCAACTTTATACAGCACATAGCTTTTCCCACACTGACAGAAGGCTCAAGTAAATTCATTGGGCAGAGAAAGAGAGCATGAGCATGGCTCTCTATTAAACGGAGCAGTGGACAGTATATTTTGTTGTCCTTGGCTTTACAGAGCTTAACTGAACTATGATATATTTTAAGATATATTCTGTTTTGCTACTTTTACGAGATGATCTATGCCACAACAAAGGCATAGCTATTCACTGTTGTTACAGCTGGATAAAGCAAGTTTTGAATTCAGATGGGTGCCAACAGAGCATTGTTGATCATATTTGCAGGGGCCCATCCTACACAGCTGTGATCACATGTTCCTCAGCCAGAAAAAGATAAGAGAATACTGGGAATGTTTTTTTTGCAGCTCATATCGTAACAATAGGATTGACTATTTAATATGCAAAAACAAGAATCATATCTGAGCTTTCATCACTCGCAGTCTGCTATGGGAGACTGTCACAGCCGTGAAAGCTACAGAGAGTGTGAGTTGGTCACCGCTGAAGTAATGTGGTAATAATGTCATCATAGCCAGTAGTGATCTGGCAGGTTCCTGGCACTACAGATAGCTTATCGTTACTGTGGTCAAATTCCTGTTAGGAAGCCAACACCATGGCTTCCAGTTTCCTGTGTAAATAAAGTAGTTGGCTGGCTAGTCTCATCACACCTTGCCTGTCACAAAGTGTGACCTTGCTCTGTATGATTCTAGGAACTTCAACAGTTTCAGTGAAATTTGGGGAAAAAGACTGATCATGATGAATATGATCAAGAACTTCCTTATCAGTTGGGCAAGACCATACAGCATGATTACAAGTCATCCAATATCCGCACTAACTTCCTGTCCTCTCTCTCTCTCTCTCTCTCTCTCTCTCTCTCTCTCTCTCTCTCTCTCTCTCTCTCTCTCTCAATGCAATTTGTTTTATGTGATCACTCTGTCTGGCCTTTCTTGCCTAGAGAGCTGAATGGAAGGGAAGAATTCCACTTTGTCATTACCACCTCCTCACAAATTAGAATGCATTCGAGTGTATTTCTGCAATGTCCTATTGTGTCAGTGAATATATTTCTTGATTTTCAGAAAGTGAACCAATCAATTTTAGGTACCACTTTAAGGCTCGGTAATAACAGGATAATATACCATGGTAATACCAGGGTAATACCATGATAATACTAGGGTAATACCATGATAATACTAGGGTAATACCATGGCAATTACCATTAGTTAGTAGGAAGGATATAACCATGGAATTAAATAGAAACCGACAATGCTTCCAGCTCTGCTTCCACATTATTACATAGAAACTACAGTCTCTGTTTTCACGTAACACACAGTATCATGGGGAGTGGGGGGTTAGGAGGTATACACAGGTAACTACTTCTAGTATTTGCTAGTAATTCCCTAGTAATAATGTAGATATTAACATGGTATTACCCTGATAACTACACAAGTAACTACTACTAGTAACTCATGGTAATTGCCATGGTATTTCCTAGTATTACCAAGGTCTTACCCTGTTATGACCGAGCTGTGAAGCAAAGTGCTACCAAATTTTCATATTTGAGCACGTTTTGCAGAACCTATATTACATAGGGAAATGATGTGCATTTACATACATAATATCTTCCAGTCATACTGAAGCCACTCCTGCTGTTTCCATGGAGTACTACAGTATCTGTGTTACTTTGGGAATGATTACAGTTTAGGGGCCATTTTCCCAAGTGATTCCTTTGTCAGTCTCAGTCTCCTGTCTTCATGAATGTTCTTTACTCTGCTTATTCTACAAATAGTTGCCAAGTATGAAACATATTTCTCTCAAAAAACGTTTTCTTCCAGTAAACGCTAAACGGCGTAGTTGATTTAGTCCAACTGTCCTCTTCCTAAGCAGTCATTCCAATCCAGCTGTCAGCATGTGGTCCCAGTCTTGGACTTTGAGAGGAATCCTTAGTTGTTTGGTTTTAACTTATGAGCAATTGGCACTAGATCAAACCTTTATTTTGACTCGTAAAAGCACTGAGGTTTCCCTCATTTTCAGGGTTGACGTGTTCACAATAGGCACAAACAAAAATGCATCCAAAATCAATTAAAGCAATCAAATCAATTAAAACAATTACAAGAAGAAGTGCAAAGGTCCAGAGCCAGAGACTTAAACTCCATAAATGAATGGAATACCTCAAGCTTCAGAGTCAGTTGTAGGCTATTCCACATATGAATACATGAATAAAAGCAGACCTTCCAGATAGATGGTTATATAATGTATGATTAATAGTCAGTAATGCTTTGGAGCATGAAGCCTCAGACATACAGTATGCACCATTTAGCATTCCTTCCTTCAGGCCCACATACTGTGCACTTTCCTATTCATGATCTTTGGGATCATCTCAGCTGTGACTGACCAGCCATGATCAGCAGTCTAGAAAGAGGAGGTGCGATTATTATGTTTCAATAAATTATACATGATATTTTCTGGAGTGGAAAATCTTAAATGCCTTTTATTTTTTTATTTTTTTTATTTGTACAGTCTATTAGGTTTTAACATCTGCTCATTCACACAATTATTCTCCCTCTCCGTTGGTAAGTCATTTGTAAACATTAAGGACTTTATCTGAACGTTCAGTTGTGAGATTGTTTCTGACATTGTTGGCGTTCGGGCAAGGCATTTCTGTGCCAACGTGTTGGGCATTCTACCAGGGGTAGTGAGGAATGGGACAGGATAGACTAATGGGAACACATTTCCAGCACAGGCATGGTTTGTTGTGATCAATTACAGTAGCCTGTTTCATTGTATTGTTTCATTGACAGTGACATACTGGAGATGCCATACTCAACCAGGTCGATGGTGTATGATCTCTTTGTTCAGAGTTTCTGTGTGAAAGGCTTTCATGCGTCAGTGGGAGAGTTAGGAGAAACTAATTTCAGCGTGGCTGGATAACCGTAAATGTGATTCCTGGCATGACCTGAGGTGATACCGTAAAGAGGAATAGGGAGGGTTATTGTGTTGAGGTGTAAGGTCAGGAGATCCTGTGATCCCATTACAGAAAGGGAAGAACTGTGTTTCACATGGTGATGTGATAATGTTTGGCTATTGTGAGACCAACTTTTTTTTTTAATACACATGACAATGAAATTGAACTTAAACTGGAAATTGAGAAAATCACAATCAACTCACGAGGGCAGGAATTTTGCAACTTTTGTTTCCAAATCACACCCCACTGACATTCTGTAAGGGTAAAAGTTTTGACATTTACTGTTAAGTTTCACTTTGCGAGCTGTCACAATGGATCCATCAGTGCCCAGTCATGCTTTTGGGGAAGCAGTTGGTGCTAAAAATAGAACTAGTTATGTCATGATTTTCCATGGCTTCAGGTACACGATTCCTCTGCGTTCAGACAGAGGAGTGCTTTGAAACGAATTCGGCCAAACAAGTCAAGTGCTGCATCAGATGTAGCCTACTGATTGGATCATGGGAGTTAATAGGATTCATTTGAACCGGCCCACCTCTCTCAGTCTGCAGCAGCCGCCACCATCCCTTTATCAGTATCGAACACATGGAGATAGAGGAGCCAGTGACATAACCAGAATCTTCAAATGGACTTTGATTCCCACAAACCCCAGGAATAGCCAGCTGATGTCATCGGGCAGATGGTAAATAATCTGTCTGCATTTGAATAGCAAAGGCTGCTTGGCCAAGAGGTCCTGCCGGTTAGCTGAATAGGCTTTGTGTATACACACGTGCACACACACACACACACACACACACACACACACACACACACACACACACACACACACACACACACACACACTCTAACACGATAGTAGTAACTTGATCCTGAGTGGTGCCAGTAAGCAGTGTCTGACATTTCCGGATGGATTTAGTGTGTATGTGCAAGGTTGATACACCGGTAGAGTAGACACAGACAGACAGGGGCTACTGTTCCAAACTGCCCCTGCAGAGCACTAGGCCCTGGCATCCTTCTTCTGCGTATGGAGCACTGGAACATGGGTCTCTGTTTAAACTAGATAACGCTTGTGCTCACTTTTCACTTCAGCAGATTCAACCACATACGATAACACTGTGACTCACTATAGTCAATAGTTGAGAGTAGGTCCTCTTTCGCTAGAATACTGTACCTCCCCGGAACGGTTCTCAGTTCGGGTGTATTTAGTCTGAATCTACTGTAGCCTACACCACTACTTCCCTGCTATATACAATAGGCTACTACTGTGACAACTAAATACCTGTTGAAATAACATGAAGTATTATTTGTGTAGGCTTTGCAATAAACAAAATACATTCATCCCTACAACTATACTGATCTTTTTTTTCCTCAGCTGTGGATAATGACCCACTTCTGTTTTTTTATTGTTTTTTTTATAATAAAATACCCTGTGTGTATTGGGTGTATGTACCTGTATAGTATGTGACCAAAACACAGTCACACAACAGTTCATTCATAGAAAAATACTGCTATTTATTATAAATTATAGAAATGTTAATATAAATATGTGCAAAGTTGTTTCGGTCTGCTGGCTTCTGCTATGTCTACTGTATGTCTTCTTCAAATCTGTTCAAGCTTCAACAGCCAAAGACTTGACTGGACATTTTTAATATCTTTATAAAAGATGAGACAAAACTTGTTTGCCATTTCCTTGTCACTCATGTAAACATTGTATCGTTCAGGAAATAGGACACAATAAAAAATACTCTTAGGTCCTTTTCGAGAGAAAGAGGGTCATTTTTTCACATTCAATGGAATAGCAAGCAATATCTAGAATCCTGTCTGTCACAAATATCACCACATTTATCTGGGTTCATTTCCTAGCAGGAGGCTTAGACCTGATTCTGATGACAAGTCTCTGGCTCTCCATACCAAGCACTTTGACATATAGCTATAACCCATCATGTGGTTTGTCTGTTTGAATATTGAAGTTAGTTTCAATCATTTGATAATAAACCGTTGGCAAGTTCTGGCAAGTTCTATTCAACAACCTGGCAATACACAAATAATCAACTGCCATCATGTTCTTTCCCTTTTGCTTTGTCTGAAAGTCCATTTCTCTAGTCTCTTCTTGTATTATTAACCCATCTGTAATATTTGGTTATAGAGCTCAGTCCTTTTATTTCATGCTGGACACAAATTTACTGGAAGTGATACTGTATGACAGTCAATGTCAGACAATGAATTTGTGACAGGTCGATTGTTGGCCAGAGCCAAGCCAGAGATCCTAGAATCCCAGAGGGCGAGCTTGCCCGGTCCAACATGCTTAATACTTCCTGGGTTTGGGGCTGAGGTCCATGACTTATGTCAGCTGAAGACAGTCATAGGAGCCAGTCTTGCTGTAATGGATGAGTAGTTAGCCAGGGCTGGTGTGTGTGTCTGTCCACTCCACAGCCCCATGGTTAGCAGCAGGGGGAATGTGTACGTCATCGTCCTCGGAGGCCAGACTGCTGGCTCTGCTCTGAGCCTCCCAGGAGGAGCTTCCCTCAGGGGGAAGGTTTCAGTCACACTATGAGGTCAGGTGGTGGAGGGGTCTGCTATGACTGATGCGTGTCTGATCCAATAGCGGCGCTCTCTGTCTGTCTCCTCTGCCCACTGGCACTGAAGGCTTGAGTAAACCACTGGAAAGTATGATGCCTGTAGATTTCTGTTTTGGCAGTGTTGGAGTTGAATGAATTTGTGGATGGAACAGATGATGGATTTGCTGTTACGATACTTGATGTTTTATTTATTTATGTAACAGAAACAAGTTTTTTGTTAAATTATGATCGGCATTTCTTCACACAATAGGGAACAAGCGTTATAGCAATCTTGGGATGAGCAGAAGGACGCGCCATCGTCTCAGTTCCAGAAGGAGGGGTCACAGGGGTCACACACGCAGTCGATGAGCAGAGGCCCCAGCCCGCTCCCTCATCTCCACTCGCCAGTCCTGCAGAGCCAAAGACGGCTCGAGAGCATAGTCACAGACGAGAGGTGGAGAGAACAGAACAGCCATTAGTGCTACCCCCCCCCCCCCCCCAAATGCTCCCCACAACACACCTCACCACGGGGCGGCCTCTATATGCCCCAGGGGGTCTCCCTGCTTCACCAGTTTCCGCAAAAGCTTTGAAGACTAGAACTTCAACCTATATGAAGTTCACTGGACTTCACCCCCCAGAGCAGCACATGTAGGAGAGGCTCGTCACCCGGGCCTGGCTGTGTCCGCCTCGAGGAAGCGGGGCAAGCGGGAGGGGGGGGGGGGCTCCCCCACTGGTAGCCGTCCATCGTTTTGAAAACAACTCAAATACTCCTTCCAGCCATAACTCTGCCCCCACAGGCTCTGCTCGTGCTGCATTGCTACCCTTCTGCCTACCTCTGACCCCCTCCCACCCTCCCCCCCTACCGGGACCCCAGGTATGTAACACATTCAGCCTTGCAGGCAGGTATGGCCGTCCTCGCATTATGTAAAAGAGGCGGTGTAGCTGAAGTAGCGTGCACACTCAGCCGTGCAGTGCCTTCTTTGGTAACTGCTCGACGACCCACACCTGGGTCAACTTTCCCCAACTCAAAAATATTAGAAAATGATTTGTACGAGGACTTGATCTCTTTGATAACTATAACTTTGACTTTTAACTTGACCATCAGTGTGGATGCCAATTTCCAAAACAATCGATCATACTCGTTATGGAACTATTAGCCTATACAACGGGTAGTTCCGACCTCGCAATCTGATTGGTTAAGAGCAGTTGTCTATGCCACGATATACCACGTGCAAAGCCTCTTTACAGTTCTATGTGAAATATTACTGCGCCAATTATTACTGTCTGTGAAAACGTTAGTTCCGTTGCTTAACGGTCTGTTGGTTCCGATACAACATAACGGTTTCTCCTCAAGAAAAATTTAAACATTCAATGTGAATTTTGAGTTGTTCTCGCCGCCATGTAACCTACCACTCTGGTTTATCGTCAGCACTTTTGCAACTCGCAGTTGCACAGCAAAGGTAGACTACACTTCGTTCGTGGCTAGCTACCCAGCAAACACGCAACGTCAGGGAGACGTTCAGATCATGTCTTAATAACGTCCGTCGGTCCAGAACCCCGTGTGTTCGTCTGCTGGACCCCTCAATATACAAACGTCTGGCTTGGACCCATCTCAGACGTCTGTGGACGTGCAAAACGGGTCCAATATCTGAACGTAAAAAAAAATAATTCATTCTGGCTCCTAATTGGATGTCTTTGGACGTCCGAAAAGACAAAAAAGACGTATAAAAGACGTCTTTTAGACGTGTCTTTGCTCAGTGGGTAGGTTGGACAGGAGCATTCGTTTGGTTGCTAGGGCTCATTGTTCGTCGTGAGAGTTCAGTGAAATCGATATAAAGACACTGAAATAGTCGGCATTTATCCCATACATGTTTCCAGATAACAGTTGTATAAAAAAAATAACTCACTCGAGGATTGTGGTATAATAAAATACAATATACCACGGGTTGTGCTGGTCGACGGTACTCGGCTCGTCTGCGCCTGGTGCCTATGACCGCAGCACAACCCCTGGTGTATTGGCCATATACCACAGCCTTTCATGAGTTATTGCTTCAGTACATAATATGTCAACTGACAAAAAGCATTTGCACTTGCTCAGAATATTGCTGGAAGCGCTAGAGATATATTGGAGGGGTAGGCAGACTCCTGGGTGAGTAGTTATCTTGAGAACAGGTGAACACTGACTCAGAACCAGTCACCAAATTGCCTTTCTTGTTTGGCTGATGCTTTGTTTCAGGCTGATTATTGCTACTTTCAATCGAATCTTCTTTCAATCAAAGAAGACAGGGAGTAAGAAAAATAATGGTGTGATGGTATTCTTTGACTTTTCAGTGACAATAGTTATGTTAACTATTAAGATACAAAAGACCAGAAGTAGAAAACTAACACCAATATATATATATATATATATATATATATATATATATACTGCTCAAAAAAATTAAGGGAACACTTCCTCACACTTAATCACATCCAGCTGTCAATGGGTTAATGATTTTGGTTTCCATTGACCGTCATTTTGTTCTCGGCGAATTGCACAATGCAATCAGTAAAGATTTTCAACTTGGTTATTTTGTTCATGGAGATCCGCCATGATAATTGATGACTGGCGTTCCCTTAATTTTTTGGAGCAGTGTATATATATATTTGTACTTTCAGTACATTCAGATAATAGTATTATGTTGAATACATGCTTAAGGAAGAGGCCAAAGTAAAATTTCAAATAAATTAGTTTCATTTGACTTCGCCTTCTCCACAGGTGTCGACTGTAGTAGCGCGCGTCCTCTAAGGTAAATGGGAACAATTTTCTGTGTGCGAGTAGCCTCGCGTCACCAGTCTCTCCTAGTGCGCGAGGCTCCGCAATAGTCATGTGACTGAAAACTTTATTTGGTGAGGCAGGGGAGCTATTTAAGTGCAACACACAACAAACAGAATGCCGCGGGGCTATGGCATGGATGTGGCGACATTGCACGCATAATTTATTACATGACTCTATTGGTACAAACATTTACCCGTGGCGGATAGCCTCCGAAATTTTGTCGCAAAATGGAAATTTTACCCACCATTGGCGGGTGGCAGGTGTTAATTTTCAGCCCTGTGTGTGTGTGGGGGGGGGGAGGGTGAAGCACTGGTCAGAGGGCATATCACTTGTTGTTTGTGTCTGGTAGATAGTCTGTGCACTCAGGGGATGCTTTCGTGCCTCCGAGAGTACACCCTGGAATGCGCTTGCACCTGGCTGATGGCATGTTCGTTGGAGGATGTGTCTCTCTACATTGGCCTGAGTGCTGTGTAGCTGGTTTGTGTGTCTGTGTCTGTACATATTCACTCCTCTCCCCCCGCGGGCTCTGGCCCCGCACTGGGCCCAGCCCCGCCTTTTCCTCTCTCTCTCATGCTGTAAATTGCTCACAAATCTAGCCCGCCACCCTCTCTTTCGCCAAAGGAAAATATTGATCGAGTCCTGCTCCTCTCAGCACTAGCACTCTGAGGAGAGGCAGTGAGAGAGTTTGGGGGGTTTTCTGTCCTCATGTCTCCGACTGGCTCACAGTCCATGTCTCCAAAAGACAACCACTTCCTGTCCCATGCACGGCTTTTGTCTACTCTCTCCTGGTGTCTCCCAAGTCCGCTCTCAAATCTTGGGAGCGGCTGGTCTGCTCTTTAAACATCCCTTCTCATCATTTACCCAAAGCTTTCTCTCTCTCAGTCCTTGGAAACAACTTTTCATATGAACTTCTCCATATCCTTCCCGCTTGAGGGAGTCAGATTGTCACATACCGTAAGTTTGATTGTCACATTAACTGTAAGATAGCCAGCCTCCTCAATTACAAGAGGCTAGCCTCCATATCTTTAACAGTCCAACGGAACCCCTTCCGGGCCGTGACTGTCAGCTATCAGCACCCACGCTCGGTTCCAACACCCGTCCAGATCATTGGACCCAGTTACAATCATAGTAGACAAACAGATGGGCGACTTTCATAACCCATTCTCGGTCATACTAGTCATCCTACACCGGTACAAATGACCACAAACACTTAAATAGACAAGAATCCCCCTTAACCATCAGGGGCGACTTTTCCTAACCCATTCTCAGTCATACTAGTCATGCTACACTGGTAGAATCAACCACAAATGTTAAAATAGAAAATACAGAATTCATTTGCTTTCCAGGACCCTTGTCTTGCATTTGGCTCAAAGTCAGCATCCTTTTGTGCACATTTAGCAGATCCCTCGTCTCTGTCCATCTCACTTGGCTGTTTTCCCCTTTTCCTGTTTGTTCTTTACTGGTGAGACTTTAGTGCTATACTTTAATGCTTTTGGATGACCCCAGGGCTGGTTTCTGCACAGAAATATTATACTAAAGCAAGTTTGCTTACCTTTTTGACGCACCTTATCTGTGCAGGCACCTTTGGCCCTGATGCTATCCGTTGATACTTGATTACTCTTGACTCGCATCCAGTACTGTTTGTGACTGCCAGATTTATGTTGGAGTTTAATGAATTTGAGGATGGAACGGACAGACGATGGATTTGCTGTTACGAGACTTGGTGTTTTATTGACAAACCATCAGACAACACATCATCCTGGGTTAACTGCAGTGCACTGAAGCTATGATGAATATCACACATGCATATTGCATTTGGACAATGACCTATTGACACAAGATGATTGTGACATTCAATGGGTGGTCTGATGTTTGGGGTGATGAAAGCTGGTCCCAAGTCCCCTGGCGTGTTCTGACCAGTCGCCATGGGATTACAGTAGATCAACAGAGAAGTTTGCTTAAAGTCGCACAGGAATGAAAAAAGTATTCTGTCCCATTTTGGTTCACATAATTGGTAATAGTGTTGACCTATTCAACGATGTATGCCCCCCAAAAATTACAAAATTCTACTTTTGTTGTAATCTTATATCAAAGTATATAATTTCTTACTTCCTGGAAAATGGTAGGTCACGTGCAATTACGACAACAGGTACCTTATATTTTAGGCCAATAATCTCATGACATCCACCCGTCAATCAACGCTATCCTTCTATCGAATCTGTCGATAAAGTTCTTAAAACCCATCCACTTGTGAATGTTCCAATCAAATTCCTCTAAACATTATATCCCACCCTCATAGCTTGTTTGTGTCGGAAATACGTCAAACTACGGAAGTTAGACGATCTCAAACGTCTGTTTATTGTGCGACTTTAAAGTCGCACAGGATCAATGGTTGGGAATTAAACTCCTGAGAAACACAGAGAGAATCAACATTAGAGATGAGTGGCAGGGTAAAAGGGAATGATGCTGATTATAGTAAGTATTAGGAGTGTTTTGTGTCGACATAGTGAATGGACCTTTTTATAGACTGTCAAACGATATCAACTTAATTACAAAAACACATAACAGTTCTGGGGAGATTTATTTATAGAGAAACCAGATAGAGAGTAATGTGATATACTTCGACCCATGCTGCTCTCAGCCAAAGATTATGCTTTATTTCACGTTTTGTAATTCATCATACGCCTAGAGGGCTTCTCTGGTTACATTGTGGAAATTGCCCCTGCTCGCGCCGTGATGTTTTTGTAAAATCTTCAGAACCAAGTAATAAGATTCGACTTCTCATGAGCTCACTTCTCTTCTCCAACTCAAAGAAACCAAATTGTTCAATAAATGGCAGTAATTGACAGCAACCACTCGTAAACAGGCTGATTATAAGTGAATACTAGAGTGGATTGCAGTGAGGTTAAATGTGAGTTTACCAGAAACTTTTATCTGTGCCCTCTGGCTCAGCAACAGCGGTCAGTTCCAGTAAAGGCAGCATAATTCTTGAACCATTGTGCAATTTCACATGGTCCAGTCATCATAAAGACACATGTAGCAACATTCGGCTAATTTACATATCCTGTAATAAAATGTATTCACTAAATAATTGAGCTACTTTAACATTAAAATATAATAATTAGCGAAAACCTGCTAAAGTATTGGTGTTTCTTAGTCTCAACACCAGACCCATAAGAGTTATTTTGCTGATACGTATCACTGTGTACACTACGTAAGCTACGCTAACTATGTTACTGCATGCTGCAGATCTCTCCATGGGTCTGGGACAGTTCATGCAAAAATCTGGTGGGTCCCCATGAAAATGAAGCAGAGGATGTCCCACGTCGCTATCGATGGCACTGCAACCGCAGAACTTCTCAGTCAGACTAGGCAGTGCAGGCCGGGGCGCCCCGAGGGATGCTGCCAGCTCCACGGTGAGTCGCTGGCTAGTCATCTTCTTTCTTCACAGTCTTCGCAAGCTGAAAGTTTCCAGGAGCAGTTATACGGGCTCGGCCCGTATAATAGTGGTGTCCGGACCTGTTTGGTCGCAGGTGCGTGTATGTTTTTTTTCAATGTAGCTAGCTACGATTGGTTAAGCCAATAAGGAGCTTGCCCTGTGGGGCGGAGGTCCACGAAATAGAACATGGGGATTAGGGGTAATTACACATACTACTAATATTTGCTAGCAATTTCCTAGTAATAATGTAGATATTAGCATGTTATTACCCTGAAAACTACACAGGTAACTACTACTAGTAACTCATGGTAATTGCAGTGCTATTACCCTAGTATTACCCTGTTATTAGCAAGCTGTAAAGTGGTACCCAATGTTCCTATTTGAGCACGTTCCGCATAACTTTTATTACATAGGGAAATGATGTGTATTTACATACATAATATCTTCCCAGTCATACTGAAGCCACTCCTGCTGTTTCCATGGAGTACTACAGTATCTGTGTTACTTTCATGGGAATGATTACAGTTTAGGGACCATTTTTCCAAGTGATTAATTTGTCAGTCCCAGTCTCTTGGACTTGACATGAATGTTCTTTACTCTGCTTATTCTGCAAATAGTTGCCAAGTATGAAACATATTTCTCTCAATGAGCGTTTTCTTCCAGTAAACGCTAAACAGCGTAGTTGATTTAGTCCAACTGTCCTCTTCCTAAGCAGTCATTCCAATCCAGCTGTCAGCATGTGGTCCCAGTCTTGGACTTTGAGAGGAATCCATAGTTGTTTGGTTTTAACTATGTCTTGAGTATGAACAATTGGCACTAGATCAATCAATCAATCAATCAAAGCTTTATTTGTATAGCGGATTTCATACCCAGAGGCAACACAATGCGCTTTACAGAGAACAAGGGAGGTGGGCAGACGTCCCACCCCTACATATTCCAGAGGGAAGCAAAAAAAACAGTATCACCCGGGGGCCAGATTAGTGAGCTGGTATAGATGGTCCTATAATGTATGATTAATAGTCAGTAATGCTTTGGAGCATGAAGCCTCAGACATACAGTATGCACCATTTAGCATTCCTTCCTTCAGTCCCACATACTGTGCACTTTCCTATTTATGGTCTTTGAGATCATCCCAGTCAGGGTAGGAATTTCATCATTTTAGGGGCAAGGCCATTTGGCCTTCAGTGTCACTCAACATTTTAGGGCACAAAGGCCACATACCAAGGCACAAAGGCCATTGAGTGAAATAAGAGGATTTGAAGGATGCCTTCTGCCTACGAATAAATGACTTTAAATCAGTAATTCAGTGATCCCTTTAACTGAATGGTCTGACATGAATACGAACACAAGAAAAACATAAATAGCCTACTTTATTCACTTTTTGTATTAAATAATGCCTCCATAAAGTCATGCAGTCCTGGTTGAATCATGCGGAGCCGAGCAAGCATCATGCCCCTTCACTGGAAATGCTATATATAGCACTATAGTATAGCCAAGCAACCGCCTGACAATCATCCATGTGCTTATAAGTTGCACAATCCGTTTCAGTTGATGTAGTCTTTTTAGGCATTATTCTAGGAAGGCAATATAGTGCAACGTACTGTAATTAGGGTAGCTAGCTAGCTATCAGTAGCCAGTGTAATCGGATTCCATACTATGCTAGCTAGCTAACTAGCAAGCTAGTAGGGCTGTCAACTTACACAGGTATTAAAAACGGAAGGTTTGAGTCAGTTAAGCACTCAATAAGTCAGCTATCTACTTAGCACTAACGTTGCTGGCTGTCAGTAATGTAACACGTTAGCTAGCTAACTGAAGCTGTGCCTGTGGTCTGTGGAGTTAGCTAGCTAGCCATCATGTTAGCCATCACCAGGCACAAAGAGAGACTTTCTCTGCTCTGGAAATTATTATTTTGTTGAAGAAGAATAGTTGTGCAATGGCTAGATAGCTAAGGCATTTTGAACCTTGTCATAATTTATTAGCTATCGATATAATCAATTCAGACCTTGATAGTGCTCAATGAACCACAACGCAGCAGCAGTAGGCTACTTGCCGGTTGCGCGTGCCAGTTTCACCAATTTCCAGCACAGGCATGGTTTGTTCTGATCAATTACAGTAGCCTGTTTCATTGTATTGTTTCATTGACAGTGACATACTGGAGATGCCATACTCAACCAGGTTGATGGTGTATGATCTCTTTGTTCAGAGTTTCTGTGTGAAAGGCTTTCATGCGTCAGTGGGAGAGTTAGGAGAAACTAATTTCAGCGTGGCTGGATAACCGTAAATGTGATTCCTGGCATGACCTGAGGTGATACCGTAAAGAGGAATAGGGAGGGTTATTGTGTTGAGGTGTAAGGTCAGGAGATCCTGTGATCCCATTACAGAAAGGGAAGAACTGTGTTTCACATGGTGATGGGATAATGTTTGGCTATTGTGAGACCAACTTTTTAATACAATGGAGTTGAACTGGAAATTGAGAAAATCACAATCAACTGACCAGGGCAGGAATTTCCCCCCCTTTGTTTCCAAATCACACCCCACTGACATTCTGTAAGGGTAAAAGTTTTGACATTTACTGTTAAGTTTCACTTTGCGAGCTGTCACAATGGATCCATCAGTGCCCAGTCATGCTTTTGGGGAAGCAGTTGGTGCTAAAAATAGAACTAGTTATGTCATGATTTTCCATGGCTTCAGGTACACGATTCCTCCGCGTTCAGACAGAGGGGTGCTTTGAAACTAGGGATGGGAATTAATAAGATTTTAGCGATTCCGATTAAATTTTCGATTCTGCTTATCGATCCGATTGCTTATCGATTCTCTTATCGATTCTCATTGGGCAAAAAAGAGTACAAACAGGTTTATTAACATTAATTTTCTTCGCGCGTCATCACGAGAGTTCTGCACATTGCAGGTTGCAGTCTTGGGACTTGTAATAAAATAAAAAGTTATGGGACTTGTAGTTTTCTATATGGGTGCGCGAAATTTTGACTAGTTTGATCCAATTTGCATGGATAATTGAAAACAGTACTCGCACAGTGTGATCCATGATTTTTTCTGATCGCACAAAACTATTTTTAGTCGCAAATGCGAGTAAAATGGTCGCACCTTAGAGCCCTGATGTTGCTGGCTTCTTCTACCGCGGTCTAATAAAACAAAACAAGGCAGCGTGCGTGTGACGACATTGCGCATGTGCAGCAACGACAGGAATCGATAGCGGAATCGTTAAGGATTTTGGCTAACGATTCCAAGGAATCGATTCACTGGGAACCGGTTCTCGACAAGAACCGGTTTTCGATTCCCATCCCTATTTGAAACGTATTCGGCCAAACAAATCAAGTGGTCAAGTGCTGCATCAGATGTACTGATTGGATCATGGGAGTTAATAGGATTCATTTGATCCGGCCCACCTCTCTCAGCCTGCAGCAGCCGCCACCATCCCTTTATCAGTATCGAACACATGGAGATAGAGGAGCCAGTGACATAACCAGAATCTTCAAATGGACTTTGATTCCCACAAACCCCAGGAATAGCCAGCTGATGTCATCGGGCAGATGGTAAATAATCTGTCTGCATTTTAATAGCAAAGGTTGCTTGGTCGAGAGGTCCTGCCGGTTAGCTGAATAGGCTTTGTGTATACACACGTGCACACACACACACGGACACACACACGCACACACACATACACACACACACACACACACACACACTCTAACACGATAGTAGTAACTTGATCCTGAGTGGTGCCAGTAAGCAGTGTCTGACATTTCCGGATGGATTTAGTGTGTATGTGCAAGGTTGATACACCGGTAGAGTAGACAGACAGACAGGGGCTACTGTTCCAAACTGCCCCTGCAGAGGACTAGGCCATATTATTGGACTTCACCGGGAAGGTTGGCGGGAATTAAATCCATCCTTGATCCTTGATAAGTAATTTAGTACTGCACAGACAACAATGGAGGACCTGACTCTATGGATACATTACCCAAGATGCACCCAGCTGCACCGATGTAGCAATAAAGGGGGAATCCAGCCATGTGCACCAGAAAGTTCTTTTAGGATTGTTGTCCTTGCAGGTGCGTGTGTGTGTGTGTGTGTGCTTTTGGAATGCTTCCCCTGGGTGATTTCCCCATTTGAGATCCATTCAATGTTCCTTTGTGCCTCATTTCCCATGGAAGTGTTCCCAAAACTCACCAGACCTCATACAAATCAGTACAATGTGTGTATGCATGATTGTGTGTGTGTGTGTGTGTGTGTGTGTGTGCATATGTGCGTACGTGTGTGTGCACATGAAGAGTAATCACATCCTCCCATACCTGTCAGTAGTCATATATTCCACAGATGGCCTGGTCTCATTGTGAGGTGGTAACTCAGAGGTAGGAATGCACAGACGACATTTCCCCCTCAGTCCTACATTATTATTCTCAAACTCCTACACTTGGGGGTCAGTGACCTCTGAGAACAGTAGCACAGTGTCCGTAAACAGAGAGGTCCTCTCTCTGGCCTGGTTTGACAACCTGCTCCACTGCATTCTATCCACTAAAGAATCTACAGTATCTGATGTATGCTCTGAACAACTCTTGTTCTGTCCCACCTCACTGACTTGAGACATTGGACTCTTGTATCTTGCCTTATTTTGAGCAGCGAGATTCCTGAAAAGGGTCACCATTCCCGTACATCGGCCCTAATGGCAGTAACACTCACTTAACCTTACCGACATGTCAC
Source organism: Borostomias antarcticus (assembly GCF_949987555.1). Taxonomy (NCBI): domain Eukaryota; kingdom Metazoa; phylum Chordata; class Actinopteri; order Stomiiformes; family Stomiidae; genus Borostomias; species Borostomias antarcticus. The sequence continues at coordinate 31,293,090 of NC_140238.1, read as the reverse complement.
TTTGACTTACGACCTATATTGTTTTCAAAATTGTTTTCTATTACTTATTGTTATTCGTCATGTGTTGTACCTTTAACCTTCTACGGTTTGCATTTGATGTTGTGCAGTCCCATCTGCAGCAACTGTATTAAATACGGACAAAACTAAACTCGTCTTTCAACGCTAGTGAGTTGCCGACAAATCTTCCAAATATCTTAACTTCCCAAGTAAAGGTAATTGAGCTACTGTAGTCTCAGGTTATAAGTATTTGGGTGTTTTCATTGATCATCGATCAACCATTCAGTATGTATGCAGGTGTCAGTGGCGATTCTAGAGCTTTATACTCGGAGTGGCAAAGGGGTGGCAAGCAGATATTTTAGGGTGGCCAAAATTTAGGTGGCCATTTTATCATGTCCTACATTTAATGTATATTGATCTGTCCAATCAGCATACACTGATCTGAACATGGCCTCCATTAATCATATTCATCAAGTGGAAAATGAGGCTCTATGTCCAAAAAAATCTGAACTATCCCTTTAGCCTCCTGAGACCCAAGCATTTTTTGGCATGCAATTTCTATACAGAACTGATCGGATTACACTATAATAATATAATATTATAGTATGTAATTATATAATGATAGTCAATGATATACCTATTATACCAAGTAGGCCTATTTATATTGTTTAAACCACATGATGACCCTTCGATCAAATACCACTACCAGAGGTATATGGATAGACCCTTTTCCCAGCAGCCATGTTGAGTTGTTATAGCAGGGTAAACACAGATGTAATTAAGAACAGTAATTATGGCCTTGTAACATTTAGGATTTAGGTGGGCCAGGGCCGTTATAGTGCTTGCTGGCTCACTGGAATGGCTGTGACACACTACAGTAAATAAAACAGGGTCATAATTAATGTTACACGGTACACCTGTGTTTACCCTGCTATGACACCGCTGGGAAAATTGGCTATTGGATCATAAAAACCATACCATGAGGACGAGCTAAGCTGAGCCTGAACTAGGGACTGGCATCTCTTACTCAGTCTCACACTGGCTGGCTGCACTAGTATCAGGAGTCCTTTCTGTCTCACTCACTCCAAATCCAGTCTCTTTCTGTCTCACTCGCTCTTAATTTTGTAGGCTGGCCGTTCTTCCTATGCCTGCAACAGTCTTATTTTTAGCACATTAAAATGTCTTGATATGAGATAATGCAATAACTCTAACAATAGCTAACATTAGGTCTACCTGAACTATGCAAGTTAGCTAGCTATCCCTGTTACCTGGGTCAAAGATGTGACGCTTGTTTTTTTATGTCCCTTTGGTTAAATTTAAATTTTTTAGGTTAAAAAATGAAAATAAACTTAAAGATTACTTGCATACATTCTATTCTGACAGCCTGCCCTAAAAAGTTGTGGTTTTAATTCATTTCGAGAGAATTATTGAGTAAAAAAAAAAGTGGTGTAACCATAAAAACTGAGTACAGAAAAATTCAAATTGCTCAAGAGCTGAAAGTCTAAAAAAACAAACGTATAAACTAGTTTGGCATAATCTTACATAAGAACTATTTTAAAATTATTAAAAGAAGTGGAACTATATTGTTCTGGATATTATAAATAATCTGGGGAATCATGTCAGTCAGGTCAGTGTCTGGATGGTGTAACCACCATATAAGGAGGTTATTTTTATTTTTTTATAAGAAGACAATTTTGGCGGGAAATGTATCACAGAGAAGGACCCCTCTCTGCTCTTCATGGTTGCATGTCAAGGTTAGTAACTCTTAGAAATACTGAGATAATTTGACATTTTAGGGTATGGTTAGGTATGATTAGTGGAGATCCAGTCAAATGGTGTAACCAGGGAAAAACATTGATTATTGATCTTTATCATAAAAACAAGTATTTACTTTAAAAAGTATGTTTGAAAGTAGCTAGGTCAACTAGCTAGCTTTCATGGGTGTCCATGTAAATGCCTGACAAATTTGATTTTTTATGTAAATGTCAAATGGTGTAACCAGTTATTACTTCATTCATTCCTACAGTAAGCTACATGTATGATGCTAGCGGGAGGCTAACTATAGCTAGCTAGCTGGTAGCATTGTAACCCAGCTGGTAATTTTCCCCTTGGGATCTTGAGTTGACTGTAGCACTGCACAGGAGCTTATCCTGCCGTGCACATGGAACTACTTTTTACCGGATAACGGCGGTCAAGAAAAGCAGATCCAAACCACTTCTACAGGTGACACTGCATGCTCTGGAAGCTGAGGAAAGTAGTATGATATACATAAAAATAAAAAAAATTCTATAATATAATGTTTAAACAATTGACTTCCTTTAGCACTGTGGCTGCTGGTGGCACTTGTTCTTATTGATGTCGCTTTGGATAAACGTGTCTGCTTCATGACCAAAATATATGCACAATATATGGTTTATGCATTGCCATCTCAATGTGCACATGCGCAATAGTCACATAGCAAGGGCCTGCAATGTTTTTATCTTTTTCCCCTGCTATGTTAACTCAAAACATGTCACGCTACAAACGTTTTGCTCCACTTTTTAATTTTGATGACTGTCTAAAACTAAGACGCATTATTAGTAGGCGCTTTGGAACGCAGTCAAGACACTTGGCTACCGGTGTAAGCAGACGCGAGGATCACTGTTTAGTTCTAACCTCATATAGGACATAGGCCTGTATGTTTACAAATTTGCTTATTTATGTTTTAAACAAACAAAATATATTGCAATATATATCGCAAAAAAATGCATCGCTGCAATGTATGTTTTTGTCAATATCGCCCAGCCCTAATGTAAATGTAACAGCCTCTACTCCCTCTCTTCCTGCTCATAGGGCTCCTACTGGAAGCAGAGTAGCCTTTCCAGGCCCAGTGCCTACTTAGAGTATGTAAACAAACAACCTGCTCTCTTGCGTATCCCATAAATCCCTCTGGTGTTTTTGTTCCTGTTCGTACTGGCACCAGCAATGCTCATCTGAAGTTCTGTCACGGATCATTCATCATTCAGCTTTATACAACGGTTAGTTCTGGTTCTTGATTCTGATTGGCTGGAAGCCATGTTAAAATACTTTGTAACACACACCTGGGACCGCATATCATTCCATTTTCAGTATTAATGCGCCTCCCATTTGATCCAATGCATTGTAGTTGTTGTTGTTGCTTGGCAACCCATTTGGTAGGGGAACTATTTTGCTCGGCGGAATTGAGGGAATGATGCTTCGTTTTGAATAAATGTTAATATTTTACATTGCTGTGTGTCTATTTTACACTAATAGCTGTAGTAACCGTTGTATAAAAGCAATAAACCACGAGAGGCCGTGTGTTATAGTGATTTTATAACAGCTAGGGGGCGTTGTTAGGCACAACGCGAAGCGGAGTGCCTAAAACCCCCCTAGCTGTTATGGTTATGGTTTATTGCTTAAGTATACATTTGCATATAGTAGTGCCACTGTAGATTTAAGATCAAGATCCAACTGTTGACAACAAATGAAATTAGTGGCACTGCATTAAAACGGATGTGTCCCAGGGTTGAGAGACACCCACCTCTATGAATCTGCAGGAAATGCCACACTGACACGCGCCCTCTGGGACCAAAAAAACTGTAAATATGTTGTCCTGTTCACACACACTTCACATGATTTCAGATCCAGAGGTCATGATGTGGTTTCCTGGCACTCTTAGGCCCAGACAATGATGACTCTATTTGTATTAGCCAATTGTTTCCTGAATGAAACAGAACTACTGGGAAATACTTTTGCACAACAATCTCAAGAATAGTCTCCATTGAGAAGTAAATGTATTAATGCCAGTGAAAAAGAACAGTGTGCACATTTTTTGTGTCCAGTGTTGACTTTGTTATTGAGACTAGGTCATTTGGGTGGTTTGGAGAGTTTGAGGGACTGGGAGACGGGTGTCGTTTTACCTGGGGAATACTCGAGATGGCTAAGATACCGTTTGTTCCCACAACTTGAAAAGATTGAGGTCAGTGTGCTAGGATATTAAAATGGCTAAATTACACAACTAGAAAGACGCACCATAAAACTTTTTTGCGGTGACCTGACCCAGATTGTGGGAAGACATTTAAAAAACACGCTGAACAATCAGGCAACGTGGTGTTACTGCTGCTACGGAATTCAGACAAGCAATGCATTCATTCACCATGTCATTCTGTGTCCAAATAAGCAAGCTTTCATTTTGCATAACGGTCACGCAAGCCGTTTAAAACACATGGATCCAGATATTAATCTTCATTTGTTTACCCGAATTTGAATGAGTTTACATTTGATTCTAGATTATAATCTTGGTTTTGATTGGTAAGAACTGTGCAGTGCGTGCCGGTATGCAGTTAAGTTGTGCTGATGTGCAATATGGACAGTTTTTGGGAAAAGCAGAGGGGGAGGGGGCTGAGGGGGGGGGGGTTAAGTTAGTTGATTCTTGTTTGTCCCACCCATCCTTTCGTGTGTGGGTATGTTTGTGTGTGTACTGTATTCGTGTGTGTATTTGTGTGTCTGTTGCGTACTGTTGTGACTGTTAAACATAAACTGCCTTTCTCAGAAGTCGTGTCCCGGGGGAAGGTTCCAGGAGGAGGATATCCATGAGAGAGTGCAGGATTCCTGGAGGGGCTTCGGCAGGGTTCTAACTGTAAGACATAAAAACCGTTGTAAACACCCACCCAGGCCTCTGTACTGTATGTAACTGTATATTTATGTATAGGTTTCTCAGCATCTCACTCGGCATGATACATTTTCTAGTTGTTATTCATCTTCTTTGATGTTAATCTTTTTCTTTGTTACTGACTGTACCATCTTACTGGAATATACTGTAGTGCTGACTTGTCCCTTAATGCATGGCTGAGTGTGTAAGCGAGGGGCTCCAGCCAGTCTGTGTGGTAAGCTTGTTTTATCAGCATGATTAGAGTGACTAGAGTTCCTGTACGCATGATACAGTAGACACATGGGCTTGTGGTTTTCGGTGGCTTTGTTTATGAGCTTATGACCAACCAGCTCCTCATGAGAAAAAAAATCAAACTTCAAAGCAGTCTTACATACCTTGTCTTGGCTACTAGCGCTTTACTGTCGCAACCGAGAGAACTCAGAACTCAGGAGTTAGGAACTCGACTGTCCTCGTTTGCACGTGTCATGAATATGCGGTCTGCGCGCGCCCCGCGTGCGTGCACGTGTGTCTTTGCGTGCCTTTGTCTCAGCGCCTGCGGAGTTGGGAGTGGACACAGTGAGTCCCCTGTTAGCCGAGTTCCTCTCATGCCAGTGGAGGTCAGGCCCGGGCGGGGTGGGGTGGTGCGCCCCTCTCCCGTCGCGGTGGGCTGGCGGGCGGGGGGGGGGGGGGGCGGGCCGTGGCGCTTCTGGGAAACAGTCTGGGCCTAATTGGAGGCTGCCTGGTCCCACATGGATCCACTTAGAGGAGGAGACTGAGGATCCCGTTGGCCCCCGAGAGATGTGCAGCCTGGCCGAACTCTCTCTCCTTCTCCTTCCAGAATGACCACAGAGCCGACCTCTCTGATCACGAACTCACACACACACACACACACACACACACGCACGTGCGCACACACAGAGCATGATGATGACAGCGTCTGGAATGGAATGCAGTGCCACAGTAAGGTATAGTAAGACAGACAGACCATCAGACTGCATAATGCCTCCAGGGACTCCAACGACCTGAGCCAGCTCGGTGTGCGATGGCCAAATGACTCTTAGTTTGAGTTAATGTTTTAACTTCCCTTTTACTGTTTTACTGTTTTTACTTTCTGTTTTACTGATGTTTACTGTTTTTAGTGTTTAACTGATTTATCGTTGTACTGGTATTGTCTTGTCGTGTTTTAGTGTTCTGTTGCTATTTGTGTGTTTTAGCTGCAACTGTTAATTAAGTATTATCTATCTTTCTATCCATCTGTCTGTCATCATACTGTATACAGTAGTATGCTATTGTGTCTTTTTTATATCAGGGGTGTTACATGGGCAGTGTGATCACCAATGCCACCCTCAGCTATAGTGTACAGTAGTTCCTCTCTCCACATCTCTGTTTTATGATGAACCCTCGTTGTTCCCAGTGCCCTCCTAAACTCTTTCTGGAACACAGTCACAGATTCACAGATATTGCGCACAGACTGCATCTCAAAAACTCCCCCATTTTCCACAGGGCTCCAAAAAAAAAAAAAAAATGTAAGAAATCCAGTCTAGAGTTACGAAAACAAAGAATTCCCTCCAGATTCACGACCACACCCCTCCTCTCATGCTCTCATTGGCTTACTATCTTTCAAAGATGCGTCCTGTTTCCCATCAGTCAAGGTCACCTCCCTGCGTCTGCTTCGCAGTCCAGGAAAATGTAACGATCGCTGACGTAACTTCTCAAAGCAATGTTTGCCTTGAATTGCAGAAAGCAGCATATCTGTATGGAGCAGGGCCTTTCATAAGGCATCTGACGGCCTAGAGTGTGATAAGCGCACTGTAAGAAAGATACACAGTGAACCACATAACCGCTGTTTGCTTACGTACATTTCTAGGGAAATGTATCTACCTTGTTTATCACAGGGATATTCCCTCAACTGGCTTTGTAAACGGATTAATTACCTCCATTGGAGATCGAACGATGTGCTAACTTCCAGTAGGCACAAATGAAACTGATACCGAAGTTATGCAACAGTACTTAACCTTTACTAACAGGTGTTAGAAGTTGAATCCGAAACCAATGATACATTACTCATACTGTATTACGGTTTATACTGTATGTAGACTATTCCTGAAAGAGACCTTTGATAACCACTGCTGATAGATAATATTTCTGCTTACTGTGTCCAACTCAACCCCATTCATTCAGTGATCTTTCCAGCAGCATCCATTCCATTGAGTGGAGTCATCTCTATTGATTCTATTCCAGGCATCATTTAATATGATACACGTTCACTTGTAAATATTGATATTTCCCAGTTTCCAAGTCTGTGACTGTTGAATGGCTTTGAATGTGGGCTTATGAAATAGCAGATGTGGTAGCAGCTGTAAAAAAAATAAAATATATATAAATAAATAAATAATGCAAATCTTGGATGCAATTCTGAGTTCTTGTGCTCTGTTCTCTGAGTTGCTGCTCTTAATTTATCAAACAGTCGGAGGAGGCCTCCAGGTGGATATGATATCATACATCAGGTCCCAGCACTGTATGAAGGTCAATAGGTTACAATCTGCTTGGCTCTTGACCTGAGAAAAATATTTCACTTATTTAATTATCTTTGTTTTGTTTGTATTTAGTTTTCACACACATTTTCTGAAAGCATACTTCATTTCCTCAAAACTCAGAACATAATAGGAGGTAGAGCGGGTCGTCCACTGATCGTAGGGTCGGCGGTTTGAATCCCGGCTCAGTCAAAGTATCCTTGGGCAAGACACTGGCTGTGTTCGGAATCGCTCCCTCGTTCCCTCACTCCCTATTCCCTATATAGGGTTCACTATGTAGTGAACTACCTAGGGTATGGTTTAAGGAGTATTCGGACACTACACGGAACGTCACAAAAATGCGTCGGTCATTCGTGTGATGCAGGCGGATGCGCCCTCGTGTAAACAAACAAGTCTAACAGGGAGCATTCACGCTGCAGGTTGAGATGTATTCAATCAGGTAGTATCGGATTTGCTTTTGTGTGTTCATTTTGAATGTTAAATCCCAAATAAAGTGTTGAAATTTAAATTCTAATCATGTGCATGTGTGGTTTTTCTACTTTGGTCCTGTCTGTTAATTGCAAGATGTAACGTTGGCTATAGCCGCGCTACCTAGCTAGCTATGAAGCGCACGATCAAGTAACATGTTTACAAACATTACATGTTTACGATTTAGCTCCGCAAGCTAGAGTTCCTTCAGTTTATACACGAAAGTTGCCGCCGCCATCCTCCGTTCACAGCCCTCTTCGCGAGACAACTCAACTGCATTGCATTGTGGTATACCGGAGAAAATGTAGGGTACATCACTGTACCCTGGAAATCAAGGTGACTTGTGGGTAATAAATAGTGGACTATATAGGGAACGAAAATTCCGTGGAGAATTCGGACACTACAAACAAAATGGCTGACGCCCTATATAGTGCACTATATAGTGAATAGGGAGCGATTCCGAACACAGCCACTGAATTGTGAAAAGACCCAAATTGCTCCAAATGAGCAGGCTAGCACCTTGCATGGCAGCTGCCGCCATTGGTGTGTGAATGTGTGTGTGAATGGGTGATGTGTGTTGGGTAAATGAGAGGCCTTCATTGTAAAACGCTTTGGATAACAGCGCTATATTAGTGCAGTCCATTTATCAGGAAGCAGGTGGACCTGAAACACTACTATGAATGGGGAAAACAATTGGATGGGGGACCTGGACTACTGCAACTGCCTCTTTGCTGGTGCCCCAATGTCGGCCATCAGACCTCTGGAGCTAGTCCAGAAAGCTGCTGCTCCCTGTTGCCACTCACATCCAATTAAAGACTCTGGTACTAGCCTACAGAGCAGTAGCCTCGTGAGACCATTCTGATGTTGCGAGCTCACGTTGTTACTCGCAAACTAGTCGGGATACTCTCGATAGAGAACATTTTGAGCCCGATCGGAAAACGATCTCGCCAATCAGTGTTGGGTCTGAGGAATTTGTGGGTTTATGACAGTGAGGAGCGGTTTGAAGTTAGCGCGTTTTGAAAGTGCCCGCCCTTTTCCAAACAGTTTCCAACCGAGAGTTCCCAGATGGTTATGTGAAGCAGACCGTCTGGCGCGTCAGGTTTACAGGGCAGCGTAAGGAACAAGTCCCTCCTACCTCCAGGCCATGGTACGGCCCTACACCCCTGCCCAACCTTCGCTCTGCTGCCTCAAGCCAACTGGTCGCCCCGTCACTCCGAGGCCCCTGCGGTCGATGGACACGGTCACGGCTCTTCTCTGTCCTGGCCCCGCAGTGGTGGAACGAACTGCCCACTGACGTCAGGACAGCAGAGTCGCTGCCCATCTTTCGCCGCAGGCTGAAAACTCACCTCTTCAAGAAGTACTAGTACTTTCTATATTAGTCCCAGTGGGACTTTAGGTCGACCCTTGTATATGTGCATCGTGTGCGTTTGTGTGCATCCTGCGCATGTTGTACCAGAGCCCACCTCTAGAGGTGTGCTGCCACAATTAATTTTTCCATTGCCAAGTACATTTTGCTTTACTCTGGGCTATATACTGTAACTGTGCTTGGCCTGTGTAACTGTACACACAACATATAAGTACATACTGGACATATGGACTTATTACTACACTATAGGCTATAGATGGCATGTATAACTGTAAATGACTAATGTAATGAAAAAAAACACTAGTATATAAATGCCTTATCAGGAGAATTATTCCTTTGCATGTGTTACTCTTGTAAGGAACTCGTCTTCCTGTTTTATTACTTTATAATGTTTTTTATACTCAAATATAAAACAACACACAAATATACAGTAATAAAAAATATTTATATTTTCCAAAGAGTGGCCTATAGACCACAGCAACCACAGAAGAAGAAGAAGAACTAATTAACTAACTAATAATAATAATTATGCTGCATCCTGTTTTCAGTTCCTGTCTCTCCCACCATGCCGTTATCTTTAAGTTCTGCAAAAGATACAAATACAGTAAAAAATACTCTAAACAGAAGAATAGGCTACTATGCAGTAACAATACTTGATATCACTGTATTGACCAATACAAGTAGGAATACAGTTCGCAATCTCATACATATAAAACACTATTCTACAGTCATCACTGAGCAGCCTAATGTATTGATATGTAGTACTACAGTAAGGTGAGTAGATCTCTTACATATTCTCATTTCTGAAAGTCTGAATGACGGATGCAACTGAGAAGTGAAAACCTTTGGCCAACCTCCCTCATGGTCAAACCATGGTCGACCGGGCCCAATAATGGCTCTCCTTGCTCTTCGTCTTCCTCACACTCCTCTGCTTCTTCGCCATCCATTCCTGTCCAATCCAGGAGCTCGTCTGTGACCCTTTAGGCCTGTTGCTAAAGCTCTGATTGCAAATTGCACAACGTGCTTGTGAAATGTAAGTTTAGCCAATTGAATGGCATGTGTGATCCAGATTTTATTCATGAAGAGCAGGAAATGTGCTGGTATTTCAGCAGAGTTGGTTCACCGAGTTGGTACATGAGTTTCATGTTGTGGTCATTATGTCTTAAGTTCCAGTGTTGGTGTGTAAACAATTGAGAAAAACTGCCTGAGAATTCCATCACTGCTCATCGCTGTTGCAAGCAGCAGCCAGTACATACATGAGTATACTGCCACCTACTGGCGCTGTTCGGAATGAGAGATCTCAATGTCCGTTACATTGACACTAAAATTACCTTTCCTTCCAGCCTACGTGAGCAGTCACAGAGTCCATCGTTTTTGACAAGTTCATCTTTATTTCATGTCAGCTTGATTACATGGCAACAGTAGAAACCTCAAATAAATCAAACACTGAAACGATAAAAGAAGAAAATGGCACTCGGCTAGTAATAACATACTGCTACGTCAACTCAACATGACATCATATAAAAATGAAGACGAAAACCCACTATACATTTAAGTATATACAACCTTGATAAATAAACCAATACTGTCTAGAATTATGATTGTTTTGATTTGCATTCTGCATGGTTTGTCTCTAAGATCAGTGCACTGCGAGGGCCATGGAGGAACTAAACAGGAAGCAGACAGGCTAAGAGAGCAGATATGACCATTAGCAGCACTGATGACATCAGACAGGAAATGGCTTTATGCACAAAAGCGCTTCACTTCTGTAACAACTGTTGCAACTGTAACTTCGTACAATTTTACTTTGTGAGGGGAAAAAAGAAAAGAAAAAAAGAAAATCATGTTTACCAAAAGATGTCGCTCATCTTTGACTGCTTAGAGGCTTGGACCCTTGGCGCAAGACTGCGCTCATGCACTGGGACTACAGTTCCCCATACAGAACATTCCTGATATATTTAGCCATTTTGTATTGTTTCAGTTGTAACACAATGTTGTTGAGAGCCCAGTCACATCGTGTGATTTTAGACAATCCACATTTTTGAAGCATCTACAACAGCGACATTGCTGTTTGACTTATGCATTAGTAACTGTATCAATAGTACAGGAAATAATGCAACTGCAATATTTCATCATTGATAAAAAAGCACTTGGTATCTTTAACCACAAGGCTGGGAAGAAGATAAGTAGAGGATAGTGGAGGGTAGACGAAGAGGCTCTCCTATGGGGTTACAGCAGGTCAAAACCAGCTTGACTGAGAAACACTGTCTTTCACTGTCTTTGTGAATTAGCTACCAGCAGCAAGATAGGTCACATGTAGAGTGCCAGGCGCACAAGGAAAAACAGACATATCTCTTATTCTGATCATTAAATTAGCTTGTGTGTGTGCATGTTACAGCGAGTGAGAAAAAGAGAGGATGAGTGAGAGAGAGAGAGAGAGAGAGAGAGAGAGAGAGAAAGAAGAGGAGTAGATGAGACTGCTCAGTTTCCAGACACTCTAAACCTCTGTAAACCCCTGAATTGAGCCCTGCAGTGACAGACTCTCACAGGTCCGGGAAACTCTAATCCCCAGAATGCCCCTCTGGGCTATTCAGGAAATGAATAGTGAGAGCACTATCCCGCACTGAGACCCTGTCCAAACCACACAACTGTGATACAACCGTGTTCCTGAATGCTTAAATACCACCGACTTAAAGTCCAAACTGTCCTTCTACAACTGGGCTTACACCCTAACAGCTTTGTCTTACACACTCGCCATGGTTACTGAGTGAAGGTTTGGACAGGAACTGAGTCTTTCCTGACACAGGACATAGCAACAATCTCCTGAGAGGCAACTTTGACAGAAAGATTTCAAAAAAGTTCAATTTTTTCCACATTTCTACAAAATCACAAACAGTTGGCAGTTTACCTCATACACCCCCAGCCTTTCTCAAAAGGTCCTTAAAAAAGCGAACAGAAGCAGAAGCTGTAAAAAAAAAAAAAAAATACACACGTATTGCCCAAACATATTAAAGCACACAAGAAAAGCTCTCACTTTTCTTTCCAAAAAGCTAGTAAGAGTATTTTGGTTGGGATGCCACACTCGGTCAGACCTGCTGAGTTTAGACGCTATGTGTGTGTGTGTGTGTGTGTGTTTGGTAATGTATCAGAGAAGGGTCTCTTTGAGGGTAGTGGGGTGGGATGGGGGGGGGGGGGGGTCACACAGAGAGAGTGAGACCCCTCCCCCTCCTCTTACCACATCCAGAACAGAGCTAAGAGAGTGGACATTCAGAGAGGGGGGGGGGGGTTGGGCCTCAGCCCTGGTGCTAAGCAGTAGCTCAGCATGCTGTCTGTGCTGTAGCCGGTAGACTGTCCCAAAGCGAAGGCCAGGCACCCCTGGGAGCCCCAGTGGAGGCGGGAGGGGGGACCCAGAGCTCCCCTCCCTCGGCCCCCCGTCTCTCAAGTGCAAGGCGGGGCAGCGCCGGCTGGTCCTAGTGCCTCTTCATGGACGACACCTTCTTCTTCCTGGCGGCCAGCATCTCGTAGAAGGGATCCCTGCTGATGGCAGCTCTACAGGGGAGAGGGAGAAGGAGGAGGAGTAAGAGCTGGTAGCAACAGGAGTAGAAGGATGGCCAAGTATCTACTCATTATTTAGTATTAACTGACTCAGTATTGACTCAGTAAAAAAAAAAAGTATGACCAAGTATCTACTCATTATTTAGTATTAACTGACTCAGTATTGACTCAGTAAAAAAAAAAAGTATGACCAAGTATCTACTCGTTATTTAGTATTAACTGACTCAGTAAAAAAAGTATGACCAAGTATCTACTCATTATTTAGTATTAACTGACTCAGTACAAAAAAGTAAGACCAAGTATCTACTCATTTTTTTAGTAGGAGTAATCTTCTGAGAGCACTCTTGGTCTCTCGCCTTTCAACAGCGAGAGCCGAGACTATCGGACAAACGGCGGTCAGTATGCCGTAGTTCTCTGGCCTCTCCGAGTATAAACACGGCGGTAAACCAGGTGGGCGGTCAGTCGCTCACTTGATGCTGTTCATCCACTCGTCCTTCTCCTCCGTGGTGGGGGCGGAGATGCGGTAGAAGGTGTGGTTGCCCTCCACCACCCGGCCGTCCGCCTCCGTCTTGCAGGCCTTGATGACCTGGTCCTTGTTGTCCGGGATGAAGAGCTCAAAGCAGTTCTGCGGGGGAGACGAGGCAGGTGAGGATGGGAAGCGAACAGGAGGCCACAGAGGCTCGGAGTACTACTGGGCCGAAGTGTGTGTGTGTGTGTGTGTGTGTGTGTGTGTGTGTACATGAGAGGTCCAGAAGAGGGAGCTATTTTTACCGGCTTCTTGTCCTCCACCTCCCGAATGCTCAGGTTCTCCAGGGGAATGATGCCTCTAGGCTCTTTGTCCTAAAGAGGAGGGGGGAGGGAGGGAGAGTGAGTGAGTGAGTGAGTGAGTGAGTGAGTGAGTGAGTGAGTGAGTGAGTGAGTGAGTGAGTGAGTGAGTGAGTGAGTGAGTGAGTGAGTGAGTGAGTGAGTGAGTGAGTGAGAGTGTGTGAGAGAGAGAGAGAGAGTGAGTGAGTGAGTGTGTGAGAGAGAGTGAGTGTGTGAGAGAGAGAGTGAGTGAGTGTGAGAGTGAGTGAGAGAGAGAGACAGTGAGTGTGAGAGAGTGAGTGTGAGAGAGTGAGAGAGAGAGAGAGAGTGAGTGTGAGAGAGTGAGTGAGTGAGAGAGAGTGAGTGTGAGAGTGAATGAGAGAAAGAGAGAGAGTGAGTGTGAGGGAGTGAGTGAGAGAGAGAGGGGCAATTAACACCGTTAAAACGGCTCCAGCGGCGCCTTCACAAACATCTTGTATGCACATTGAGGCAGCGTCATAAAACTAGCAACGTCTCTTCAACCCCCCCAACGCTAAAAGTCCCGTCTCCAGGCCGGTACTCACCGTGGTGTACTCAAAGTAGTAGAGGCAGTTGTCTGTGAGGATGAACCACCGTCTCTTCCAGGTCTTGACGCGTCCCCCTGCATGGTGAAGAGACCCCGCGTTAGAACAGCTCAGGGGCGCGGCGGGGGCGGAGCTTTGAGCAGCGGAGGGCGGAGCAGCAGACAGGCAGACAGATGCATGACGGACAGACAAATGGCGGCTCTAATACTGTCCGATACAGCCCATAATAACCCCCATCCAGCACTAGCATCACCATAGCATCCAGACTACTAAGTATTCGGCCCTACGGGGAAAGTCATCCTGAGATGATTGTGAATGAGGACTTTAAGAGCAGATATTATGTGAAATCAACTACCTGGACCGAGACGTACCAGAATTATGTCGATCCACATGTGGGTGGGTCACTTAACTGGCTCAAATCTGAGAAGCCTGATTAAAAAAAGCAGTAGCCTGGCATTGCCATCATGATCACGTTCCGTTTCACTCCAGAAGATTCCTGATTTGACTCCGATTTCCACCCGACCAGATATTGGTTGGGGCAGTCACAACCGTTTATCTAACATAGGGCCGGTTTTATGATGACTGCACCCACTTCGATTCGATGACCGACTTGCGTTTCGTTGTCTATCCAATTGAGCCCAGAGGCATTTTGGTGTGCTAGCGTTGATAACGCCCCATGGAACCCGGCTATAAAAGCAGGTCAGCGGAGCGGAACGTATGCATCCTGTTTAGATAGAGCTCTATCTCTCTGCCGCGTTCCTGAAACCTGAAACCCGTTCTCTTCACTCCGGCCCACCATGACTCCTGGCCTGCTGATGGGGGCTCAGCAGGTCTCTCTCACTGCAGGTCTCTCTCACTGCAGGTCTCTCTCTCTGCCGGTTAGCCGAGCAGGACCGATCGATGCGGCGGTAAGCGAGACCGATCGGCCGCTACGCTTTAGACCCGCTGAACATACTGATCTGACTAAAGGCTCTCGGTCTGATAATCCCAGAGCAGCAAGCTGCAGCCAATTAAACCTGATCAAACCTGGCCCCCGCACTCGGGACGTCACAAATGATTAGGAGGCCCCCGCCTCTTTCACGCTCTGTGGGGGGTCTTTGGTTAACTAAGCGCCCAGCGATCTGTGAATGACCTCTGGGTCCCCCTTTGCCCCCACGTCCTGCCTGGGGAAACCTGATCACAGCAGCAGATGGTGGCTTCAGCCGGGGGGCGGGGGGGGGGGGGGGGCGTGCCAACAAACAGGGCCACACTGGAATGTCCCGTTGGAACCTCTCCCTCACTACAGCTGCAATGGAGGCGGGCCTAACAGTATTGAGTCAATACTGAGTCAGTTAATACTAAATAACGAGTAGATACTTGGTCATACTTTTAGTTTTACTGAGTCAATACTGAGTCAGTTAATACTAAATAACGAGTAGATACTTGGTCATACTTTGAGTTTTACTGAGTCAATACTGAGTCAGTTAATACTAAATAACGAGTAGATACTTGGGTCATACTTTTAGTTTTACTGAGTCAATACTGAGTCAGTTAATACTAAATAACGAGTAGATACTTGGTCATACTTCTTTTTTTTTTTGAACCGATCAACATGCATGTCCAGGTTCTCCATCTGGGCTGGACTATTAAGACTATCCTGTTGAACGGTTAGAGACCAGCCCGGACCACCACCCGTGTTAGTACAAGCAGCACTAAGAGACCCATGAACCACAGAAGACCTAGCAGAGGAAAGGGGCTATACTATCAGGTCCTACAGACAGAAACACAGCACACTGGTACTAGCTATCATATAACAGTGGTTCCACTGTATATGATAGAACCCATCATACTGAGGGAACCGTGACGGGCTTGCAAACCAATCCGCTCCTCGGCATCCAAAGGCTGTGCTGGAAAGGACTTGGCAGCAGCATCTCGGCGTTTGAATGTCGCGTCGCATTCTTGAGATTTCAGAGGAGACCCCCCCCCCTCCCCCTCCCCTCCCCTCCCCTCCTAAAATCAGCTTAGGAGGACTATAGGATGAACGTTAAGACAAGACACCAAACACAGCGTAGAGAAATCACATGGAGGAGATGGCGGAATCACACGCAGCTGACGATGATTGGGTCGGAGATCGCAACCGGTGATCGGGTCAGTTTTCTGTCACTCTTGAGAAACGCGGCCCCACCACGCCCACACAAAAATGTCCGTAGCAAGACGGGTTGCCTGGAGAGATTTTTGTCGGGGGTGTGGGGGGGCGGGGGGGGGGGGTGCCGGGGGCGCTCGGCTGGGGTGGGGTGGAGGAGGAGATGTCGCCCATGCACAGGGTGGACAGATGGAGCCGGGAGGAGGAGACTTGGATGACAACAGTGTCCCCCCTGCCACTATTCTCAACTGCCACTGAAATGACATATTCGGCTGAAGAGACAATACAGTATCAGCCTGATCTCGCCAGCTCACATTCGATTCCACTCCGCCGTTCGGTCTGGATATCCAACCGTTCTAACTGAATCCACACGAACAGAGATTGGTTTGTGCCAATCACAACCGTTGATCTAATATGGGGCGGGTTTAATAAGATGACGGAGCAGAGGAGCGCCGTAGAGGCGTTTTCTCTGATTGGTTGTAGGTCTATCCAATTGCGTCCAGAAGCTTTTTGATCTACGCCTGTGGTAACGCCCCTTGGGAATCGGAAAGCAACTGTGAGTTTCCAGACCCTTCGCGTTTTCACGAATCGGGTCTGGCGAAGCCAGGCTAATACAGTATCGTCTTCATTCCTACTGCGCTGATGACACAGATAGCTCTAATGATCTACGAGGTGACGGCTTTCATTGGCCTCATTAGAGAATCGAATTATCGTTCCGCCGAACTCAATTACCAGAGCGCCGGTTCTAAACGCTGATCATAGAATGGAATTAAAACATGCGACAAGCTTCATTCTGGAGCCCCCCCACCCCCACCCCCAGCTCTACCTCCCCTTCGCAGCACACTGTCCCAATCTCCCCACCCCCAGCCTCCTCACTGCAGCCCAACCCAGCCCAGCGACGGGGCGTGCCAGGCCACAGCCCAACCATCACCCCTCCATCCATTAACAGCATGACAGAGACAGAGAGGAGCTGTTTGGCAAAGGTGCAGTATTCCCCTTCTATCCAATCAGAGAGCAAAGACGCGGCAGAGGGGATTCTGGGAGCCAATCGTGTCATTTTAGCAGGTCGGTTCAGTCGCCCCTGCGGGTGGCCGTGTGCATTCAAATCCAATGAATGTGGAGGAAAACGGTAGGTTTTTGAAGAAGGATAAAAGCAACTTTCTTTGTGGGTGTTTAGGAGGCCTTGGTTGTGCTCTCTGAGGAGAAAGAGGAATACTGCAGCTCCCAAAGACACGGAGACCAGACAGGCTGATCACCACAGCATACAGAGAGAGAGGTCAAACTGGCCACTGCGGTGGTCACAAAGCAGCAAAACCTGGCCACCATTTATTTCCCTGGGCGGGTGACTCGCGGCAAGCACCCGGCGACCGCCCGGCAACCACACAGAGATAAAGAGCAGCACGTGGACAAACCACCAGCTCAATGGAAGACCGGACAAACAAACATACAAACAAATACAAATCAGATAAAAGTCAATGGAGGAACAAACCCCTAAGCAAAAAAAAACAAAACACACAAACTAAAACCGTTAAAAGGCACAACGGAAAATCATTGAGGAAGAACAGAAGCATGGCAGACCACCAGAAGCACCCGAGAGCTGACAGATGGACGAGGTTTGGGAAGAGCAGGTGTACATACCTCCTGGGGAAAGACAACAGCCAAAATCATGGGAACAAACGAACAAACAAACGAGGAAGAAAAGAATACAAAATCAAATTAAATGATAAGAAAATCATAGCACCACATCTTGCCAATCTGGTTACGGGAGATGCTCGGTCGATGCACTGCTTTATAATTTCAGCCTGGAACACACTAGTCACACACATCTGAAGCCGCTGAAAAGGCGATTCAGCTTGTTTATCTCGGTAAGACGGATCAATGAGTCAATACTGTTTGTTTAGTCTTGGTGAATCCACCTCAGACAGTAATGACTCCTGCTGGGAACAGTTCCCTTAGCGACCACCAGAGGGAGTTTCTGCTCATTCACCACAGTGGGCGTTACTGTGCATGTGTTCAATATGAAACTAGGCCTGATCGTAAAGCAGTGCATTAGACAGCAGCTACTCCGAGCCCTCAAGTCCATCACATCCAATCATAGAACAGTCAAGGCGGGAAGGCCCGGCTTTCCTGGAGCGTGACTGGGTGCTTCTTGGGGCTACGTTCATTGTAAAGATTCACACTGATTGGGATGTTTCAATTCCAGTTCAGGCAATAAGTGATTTGTTTTCATCATCGAGGTCATTGTGAATCCATACAGAGAGATAGAGAGAGATCCCATTGGGAACCGGAGGAGAGGAAGTCCCAGGTTCTGTCTGACGTTCTCTGCTGGGAGTTCTTTTCAAGTGGTCTGACCCGGGTTCTGTGTATGGAAGTGGGCCTTGTGTGCTCGTCTGTGTGAGTCGCACAAGTCTCATGAGTTTTGAGTATAGGAGATGGAGAGTGTGCCATTATAGACTGTACCTCTGTGTGTGTGTGTGTGTGCGTGTGTGTGTGTGTGTGTGTGTGTGTGTGTGTGTGTGCGTGTGTATGAATATGCCTTTAGTTTTCCATTATTGAAAGTGCTCCACATGTGGTCTGATCTCAAGGCCACATTTATAATGTATAAGGGCAAGCAGAGGCTATTCAGATGTCTCGAGTCCACGCTCACACACGCGCACACACACACACACACACACACACACAGTGGTGAGACTAAAGAAGATCAGTATGTATATTTCCTTCTAAAACTTGAAAGAATCCCACATTCACTGGTAAAGTGATCTATACATTTACAGACGGTCATTGACGGGCAAGTCTGGCGAGGCCAAGATCCTCCAGGACTCCTGTAAACGCCGCCGTCATCGACGTGTCCGTCCCCCCCCCTGGTCATTGACGTGTCCCCCCCCTCCGTCCCCCCCCCCCGGTCCACTCACCCAGTTTGAGCAGCCAGCCCTCTCTGTCCGGGTTGAAGAAGGTGTGTGTGAGGTCGTTGCCGTCGTCTTCTGGGATTTTGAAGGGCTCATTCTTGATGCTGTCATACAGGTTCTGTGTGTGTGTGTGTGTGTGTGTGTGTGGTGGGAAGGGGGGGGGGGCACAGAGAGAAAGAAGATGAGAGCCAAGCTGGAGACAAAGAAATTAGGTAGAGGCTCTCTTGGGGGGGTGTGTGTGTGTGTGTGTGTGTGTGGAGGGGCGGGTAAAGGATGGAGAGATGGAGGAGGGGGGATTGAATTCTTTAAGCTGGAGAGAGGTGAAGGGGGTGGGGGTGGGGAATAGCGATGTGCACAACTCACATTTTTCATAGGCGATTAATCAGTGGGTGGTATGAACGATTAATCGATTAATCGTTTTTTGTTGGACATTCGAAAGATTTGAATCCAACGTTTTATAAGAAATGTTTATTTGAATGAAAAAAAGACCAAAAGCTATAGCGCTACAGAACGGACGATGCACGACATCACTTCACTTTAAATATTATTAAAGCACGTGTTTATTTGAGTGAGAAAAAAAACAAATGATGACCACAATTTGAGTAAAATCGATTAGTGAGCAAAAATTGACTTTGACCGTCATGAACGATTAATCGATTAATCGCACCCACCCCTAGTGGAGAAAAGTGGACGGTGACAGTGAGAGGGACGGGGTCTGGGATCTGGACAGAGGAAGGCGGGGGCTGTGGCGTGGGAGTGGGCGGGGCGTGTGAGGGGTGTGGCATGGGGGAGTGTGAGGGGCGTGGCGTGGCGTACCCTGAGCAGATCCTCGGGGAGATCTCCTCCATCGTTGATGCCTCTGTTCATGGAGATGAAGCGCTCCACCGTCGGCTTGTCCTTCACGTTGGGGTTGTGCAGGCTGGTGTTCAACATGATGATGGCAAAAGACAGGATGTAACAGGTGTCTGGAACACACACACACACACACACACACACACACACATCACACAAAGGGTAAAGCAATTAAGTGTGCCACTTTCACACTTACACTCTAATAGAGATGAGAACATATGAGTGTACTCTATGAGTCACTGATGGGCTACTATTTGCCTTGCAAATGCAGCATGTGGTCTGGGTTTTTTTAACGCGGCGTTTGAATGTAAATTAGCCGGACTGGAAGGAGCGCACTTTGGAGGCCGTAGTTGAACAGACAGATTGAGGGATAAGGATGGAGAATGAGAGGAGAATGGTAGTGAGTGATAGGGTTGTGTGTGTGTGTGTGTGTGTGTGTGTGTGTGCGTGCACGTGTGTGTGTGTGTAGACAATATGAACAGAGCCCTGCCGACACAGCATCACTTATCCGGCCTGTTTGGCTGAGAGAGATACTGCATTATTCAAATCCATCTGCATCTGTGCTACAGCCAGCCAGACGTCTGCCATAGACGTTATAGCGTCTGAAACCCAGACACCCTTCCCAGAAACACTCATCTTCCCAGAAACACCTTGTCTGCTACTATATACGCGACGAGAGCAGAATCACACCTACGTCCCCTCAGAACCCGGCGGCAAACTCAAGAGAAAAGTCTTAGAACGTTTGGAAGTTCCTCCTGCAGGTGACTGAGCGAGGAGTGGGTTCCGCTGGTGAGAGGTCAAAGGTATGTGTGGAGAGGTCAGGGGTGTGTGTGAAGAGCCGGGCATGCGGCGTGTGAGTTGACCGTGTTACGGGCGTGCGTAGGGCTGGGTTAAAAAAATATATTAATCGATTCTGAATCAAATGATTCAGAATCGATTCATGAATCCCAAAATCAATCTTTTATTTAATGAATGGATGAATACATGAAGGAATTAATAGTTCATTCATTCATTCAATGATTCATTCATTCATTTTTGGAAATCAGTATCGATACCCAGCCCTAGTATTGATGTGTTGCATAACTTGGCAGTCATGTAATTAAGGTTACAGCTAAAAAAAACAGGTTTTAGTAACACTAACCGAATCGATATTGAATCGAATCGAATCAAATTGAATCGTGATAATCGATTCTGAACCTTGTGAATCGGAATCGAATCGATTCTTGAAATTCGAATCGATACCCAGCCCAAGGCGTGCGGCCCCTTAGTTGAGCGTGTTACGGGCGTGCGGCCCCTGAGTTGAGCGTGTTACGGGCATGCGGCCCCTGAGTTGAGCGTGTTACGGGCGTGCGGCCCCTGAGTTGAGCGTGTTACGGGCGTGCGGCCCCTGAGTTGAGCGTGTTACGGGCGTGCGGCCCCTGAGTTGAGCGTGTTACGGGCGTGCGGCCCCTGAGTTGAGCGTGTTACGGGCGTGCGGCCCGTGAGTACCTGTGGACTGGAACACGCCCGGGTTGCACTGACAGTAACGCTGGGCGAACGCCTCCATCATGCGGTCGATCTTCTGGGCCTCACCCGGCAGACGGAAACTCCACAGGAACTGCCTGTCAGGGGTCAGTAGAACACAGTCAGGGGTCACCGGAACACGGTCAGGGGTCAACAGAACACAGTCAGGGGTCAGTAGAACACAGTCAGGGGTCAGTAGAACACAGTCAGGGGTCACCGGAACATGGTAAGTTTCAGAACAGTCAGGGGTCACCAGAAAACGGTCAGGGGTCAGCAGAACAGTCAGGGGTCAGAAGAACACAGTCAGGGGTCAAGAGAACACAGTCAGGGGTCAAGAGAACACAGTCAGGGGTCACTAGAACACGGTCAGGGGTCACTAGAACACGGTCAGGGGTCACTAGAACACGGTCAGGGGTCACTAGAACACGGTCAGGGGTCACTAGAACACGGTCAGGGGTCACTAGAACACGGTCAGGGGTCACTAGAACACAGTCAGGGGTCACTAGAACACAGTCAGGGGTCACTAGAACACAGTCAGGGGTCACTAGAACACAGTCAGGGGTCACTAGAACACAGTCAGGGGTCAACAGAACACAGTCAGGGGTCAACAGAACACAGTCAGGGGTCAACAGAACACAGTCAGGGGTCAACAGAACACAGTCAGGGGTCACCAGAACACAGTCAGGGGTCACCAGAACACAGTCAGGGGTCACCAGAACATAGTCAGGGGTCACCAGAACACAGTCAGGGGTCAACAGAACACAGTCAGGGGTCAACAGAACACAGTCAGGGGTCAACAGAACACAGTCAGGGGTCAACAGAACACAGTCAGGGGTCAGCAGAACACAGTCAGGGGTCAGCAGAACACAGTCAGGGGTCAGCAGAACACAGCCAGGGGTCACCAGAACACAGCCAGGGGTCACCAGAACACAGCCAGGGGTCAGTAGAACACAGTCAGGGGTCACTAGAACACAGTCAGGGGTCAGTAGAACACAGTCAGGGGTCAGTAGAACACAGTCAGGGGTCAGTAGAACACAGTCAGGGGTCAGTAGAACACAGTCAGGGGTCAGCAGAACACAGTCAGGGGTCAGCAGAACAGTCAGGGGTCAGTAGAACACAGTCAGGGGTCAGCAGAACACAGTCAGGGGTCAACAGAACACAGTCAGGGGTCAGCAGAACAGTCAGGGGTCAGTAGAACACAGTCAGGGGAAAGCAGAACACAGTCAGGGGTCAGCAGAACACAGTCAGGGGTCAGCAGAACAGAACACAGTCAGCCACAGAACCGCAGAACCGCAGAACGTCCGAGAGAGGTTCCGCATCAGAAGGCTGTGAAGTTACTATAGGACGAAGCTATATCAGGGTTAGGTTGTTATATAAGACAGCTCTCGGGAGGACTCACGAACCCACCGACGACAGAAAGCTAAAGCTGAGTCTTTTCTGAGGTGTAGGGAAGCGGCGTGGGCGTGCGACGGGCCCGCGGGGAGCTCCTACCTGAGCGCCTGGACCAGGTTGAGGTCTGTGAACTCGTGAAGCTCCACAAAAGCATGCAGGACCTGGAGATTTAACTCATCTCTGTAGGGGACAAAAGAAACAAGGTTAGAATTCAGCGCCCGTCGGGGCCAGTGTCTGTTCTGTGTGCGCCCATGCTCGTATAACTCATAGCTCAAATTCTGTATGAAGGCTATAGCTACGCATTATTACATTTTTCTTAAATGCACAAACGGAAACAAATTTACTCACACAATAGGCTACTTGAAATAACTTCCTTTATAGTTGTTTGAACAAATAAACTCTTAAGATCTTTTCCCCAAGTCAATTCACTCACAACATTTGTTTGTTCCCGAGGAGCGTTTATCAAACATATTACGACATTAGGACTCCAGTTCCCAGTATGCATTGCAAGGTACATTTTAGGAAGCTATCATCTGGCATCTCTCTCAGTGTGTGGCCCTACATCCGTCTCAGCTCTATCATTACATCACCCCTGACATCTGGGCCCTCATCCATCAGTGATACCCCCCAGGGATTGTGGGATGCCTCTAAGGAGGTCTGACCCGACTGGGTCAAATGCAGTCACAGCCTCTCCCCAGCGGGTAAGTGACCAATCCGCTTTCAGGCCGAGCTAACAGGCTATAACCCTCCCCCCGCGGAATCAGATGCAGGGCATGATATCAATCAGAGAGACAGAGAGAGAGAGAGAGAGTCCATAACGAGCTCTCCGCTCCTCTTCCTGTCCTGACCTCGCTGACCACACCCAGGCTGTAACGCAATGCTCCCTGGGTGACGCATCCCCGGCGCAGAGCATGGGTGGTGGCTCTACCATGCGGTCAATAGAGAAGATGGTATCTCCTCAAAGGAAAGACCACAAGACTCAACCCCACCCAGTTCTAAACCGGCAAATCATTAGACGCCTAATCACATTATTCACAGTTGAAAAGGAAATCAAAGACAGGACTATGAGCCATGAATCGAGGACCTTGTCTGGGGTAAGAACGCCAGAATGTGGGATTCATAAACATTTGGGGTGAAGGGCGTGTCTCGCCAGCAGGAAATGGCTCATTACGGAAACTGTGATCTAGAAATGGGTCATCCCTCAAGAGAGGTAGACACTGAGGGAAATGGTGACGCACGCACACACACACACAAACACACACACACAGAGAAAAATGACGTGTCACTGCTCTGACCTCTCGCCAAGGTAGTCTCCGATAGCGGTCTTGTTCAGCCCCTCCCCCTTGTAGAGGAACTGGGCGATGTCATCGCTGGTGTTCTTCAGCAGGTCGTTCTCGATCAGGAACTGGATCCCCTGGAAGGAGAGAACATCCGGGTCACGCGTCCTCGTCTCACTCGTCACACCCTCACGCCGACACACACCACGGCCACTCTGTTACCCGCTACTACACTCACCTTCTTGGGGTCCATGTTGAATTTCTTACGGCCCATGGCCACCTGTTTATTCCTTTGCATATTTTTCCTGCAACGATACAGATGAGTGTTGACGGTTCATCAAACTTGAAACATCCCTCAGAGGGTGAGAAACTATGTGGCGGGTGTGTGTGTGTGTGTGTGTGTGTGTGTGTGTGTGTGTGTGTGTGTGTGTGTGTGTGATGCTGAACGTTTCAACCTTGTCCTGGGAGAAACGCTGACATGATGTGAGGAGCATCTGAAATCTCCTCTGGCCTTCCTTAGCACGAATCACCCAAATAATAATAATAATAATAATAGTAATAATGGTAAAAATAATAATAATAATAGTAATAATGGTAATGATAATAATAATAGTAATAATGGTAATAATAATCATAATAATAATAGTAATAATAATAGTAATAATGGTAATAATAATAATAATAGTATTTATACAACACTTTTGATCAAAGTGCTTTGCAGAGCAGAGCAAATGGTTTTCCCAGGATCTTTTTGTTTGTTTCACAAGACTTGCGGCGCGACCGCGTGGATTAACCGGCTTCATTTCCCCAAAGTGTGATTTTCATTGTTTCCTCATCGAGTCTTGGCAGTCGCTCTGACTCCCCCCGTCCAGCGATGACGGCTCTGGTCTAAACAGGCTCAGGCGCCGCTCATGTGGGAAACTAATCCCTCAGGCCCGGAGTGGTTCAGGGGTCAAAGTGCGCCCTTAGTCTTCCTCGTCGCCATGGCTACGTCACCTTCCCCGGCCGGCTAGAGGTCACCGCGTCCTCCCGCCGGTCGGCTCTTCCCAGCATTCCTTTGGTTTTTTTGTCTGTGAAGCTCCGCGCCGGCCGAGCCAGCAGATGTGGAACGGACCCAGACTGAGACCTCGGATCTGCCCGTTATCTGACGTCTCCCAAGAAAAGCATGGGAGGGAGACTGCAGTCGCGTTCGGGCCCGTGGACTCTGCTTCTGGGTGTGGTGGAATGAGGACCCCCAGCCCAGCCCCACTCTGCCCGCCTGGCCCCCTACTCCAGACCCCCGCCTCCCTGGAGACCCCTCTCTCCATTGTATGCTGCTACCCAGAACCCCCTGCATTATTCAATACCCCCAACCCCCATTAGGGGGGAGTGGCTGCTGAAATATTTAAAGTGCCTTAAAAGCCGAACCAATTTAGGGAGTGTGTGTGTGTGTGTGTGTGTGTGTGTGTGGTAATATTTCACCGGGTCATTTTGCTCAAGTTAATAGAAGACAACCAATCTAGATGTCCAGAGAGAGCTAGGAGATACCCCGCTCTAGTCTCACCTCTCCTCAGTGGAGCCCAGGTTCTCGATCTCGCTGGTGACCTCTGCTATCTCATCCTTCAACCGCTGGAAGCGCACAGAGAGAAGAGGAGGAGAGTTAGGGTCAGCAAGGGATGAGCTACAAGTAGAGCTGGACTGACTTTAGACTGGTTGACCAATCTGCTTAGCTCTACTGCTCTAACAGGTTTATAACACACATTTAGTAGTACTAGTAGTAGTACTAGTATAAGTACTACAAGTAGTAGTAGTAGTAGTAGTACTAGTACTTGTAGTAGTACTAGTACTTGTAGTAGTAGTAGTAGCAGTAGTACTACTAGTAGTAGTACTAGTAGTAGTAGTAGTAGTTGTAGTAGAAGTACTACTAGTAGTAGTAGTACTAGTAGTACTAGTACTTGTAGTAGTAGTACTACTAGTAGCAGTAGTAGTAGTAGTTGTAGTACTAGAACTAGTAGTAGTAGTAGTAGTAGTTGTTGTTGTTGTTGTAGTAGTAGTAGTTGTTGTAGTAGTACTAGTAGTAGTAGTACTAGTAGTAGTAGTAGTAGTAGTTGTAGTAGAAGTACTACTAGTAGTAGTAGTACTAGTAGTAGTACTAGTAGTACTAGTACTTGTAGTAGTACTACTACTAGTAGCAGTAGTAGTAGTAGTTGTAGTACTAGAACTAGTAGTAGTAGTAGTAGTTGTTGTTGTTGTTGTAGTAGTAGTAGTTGTTGTTGTAGTAGTACTAGTAGTAGTAGTACTTGTAGTAGCAGTAGTCCTCTAGTGATCCTGGAGGGGAAATTGCACAACTGTACTTGGATGATCATCGAGTGTCTGTTGCCAGAAATGTGTGAGGGGCCCTAGTCATCTATCTGTGAGTTGAGTGCTGGGTGTGTGTGTGTGTGTGTGTGTGTGTGTGTGTGTGTGTGTGTCTGCAGAGGGACTTAACCAGCAGCCCCTCTGAGCCAGCTGACTCTGCCTCACCCAGAACACACACACCAGGACAAACAGCCGGGGCAAACAAGACGGGAACACTTCTCAGACTCCCGACGAACCGCAGCCCTGGCGTCACACCACGGGGAGAAAGTTCCAGACCACCCTCCAACTCCACAGACGGGCGTGGTCTCCTTCTCTCCGTCACAGGGCTAACCGAGCCTGACACTAACCACTTCCATCTAATATCACAGGATGTGTGTGTTTGTGTGTGTGTGTGTGTGTGTGTGTGTGAGAGAGAGAGAGAGAGAGAGAGTGTGTGTGCAGCAGACCTCGCTTCTCTCCAAACAATTGATTCACTAAATACATTAGGGGTGGAACACTGGGGAATGACCTCGCTGCAAATGGGGCCGAGAGGGCGAAACAGGATTATATTTTGGTGGTTTAGAGATTAATGGTGTTAGAGGACGGTTCTCCAGGCCCTGCCAGCACCTGGTGCCAGGCGGGCGCAGGGGGCACCGAGGGCCAGCCTGGCGGGCAGGGTTTCCTGGGTCAAACACGATGAGCTCATCCCCATCAAAGAGGGTGAAAATGTCATTAACAGACCGGCGCCAACTGCCGACAGACCGCCGACTACGGAATACCGGGACAAGAACCAGTAGGGAATAAAGATCCTTCTGCTGCAGCGTTCGTTCATGTCTTCCCTTTCTGCTCGATGTTTTGTGTGGTAATGCGCACAGTAACGACGCGATAGAGGAACGACCTCCGGGGGAACATCTGTGTTTTCAAGGCCGACGCAATCACAACACATTCCTCGAACGCTTGGCTCGGCAAACAAGGCATGTGTGCAGGAGGGGGGCTTGTCGAGCGGGGACACCGGAGGTGGGGGACAAGATGGGGGAGGGGCAGCGTGGAGCAGGGACACCGAGACCCTGTTTAGACTTTTAAATGCGTTTTTGGACGATCAGACCGCAAGTGGACAGCGAGACACGTCATGGTTTACACCTGTGTCTAAATGTGTCCAGCTGACCACTTGTGTTCGTATGTATGTAGTAGCCATGGTAACTCACTCACTCCTGCCTGCGTGTCGCACAGCTGTTCCATGTCAACAAATCAATAATCAGGCGGTTTGACTTGGAGCGGATTGAAAAAAAGTGCGCATGAAAGCAGCCGAAGATGTTTGAAGAACTAATGAGCATTGCAGGACTTTTTTCCAACTGTTTCGACTGATAGGACGAGTCATTTGCGACTTGAAAAAGAGCGCAGGATCAGGCGGAAAAGTTACATTGATGACGTGTTCTCCTGTCGCGTCTTTGTCGCGGACGCATCGGGACGCATTAGCTTTTAAACTACTAAAGATATGTGGTCAGCTGCGTCCCAGACCAGAAGTGGTTTGAGGAAACGTTTCACAAAACCTTTTGGTGGACGTTTACTCTTGTATTTAGCACTGTCCACTTCTGAATCCGGTCGTCCAAAACGCATTCTAAAACTAAGTCCAAACAGGGTCTGAGGGAGTGAGGAGGGGTGGTAGTTGGGGGGGGAGGGGCGTGCCGGGGGCCCCAGGCTCTTAACAGGAAGCCGTGATGTCACTCTGCCTATGTTTGTCCGCAGCGGAAACCCGATTTGAATCCTGGCGCTGGCGAACGACACGGCTTGACACTGACGATGTCATCGTACCCGTGTCACCCTCTCCCGTAGAGGTCATTCAACAGGCCAGCCCTACAGGCAACTGGTGACCTCGACCACCCGGCTGTGTGCCTCTTTCGGCTCGCTGTCAGCTTCTACACAGATGACCACATCAGTGATATAAACCGTTTACGAAGACCGACTGTATTTGCTCGGAAATGCCAGACATTCCACACCGGCTGAGATATTCGGGGGAAGGAAGGGGGAGGAGGAGTCTTTTTGGAGACGAGGCATCTGGACTCGGGCGGAGGAAGAGTGGGGAGTAAATATTTAGTCAGACAGTAGAGGAGGAGTAGATGGGAGCCAGGGCGGAGGTCGGACCCGGTTGGTCAACAGGGGTCATCCTCTGCTCCTCAGACCCTCGGCCCTAACCTCCCTACGCCTCCTCCCCACACCTGGTCACATGGGTGCAGCAGTGGGCGGGACGACGACACGTGTTTGAAAGAAGAGGAGAAGTGTCTAAGATAATGGCGAACGTAAACCTGCTTGCTTCACACACACACACACTCTCTGTTACCTGAATGTCCTCCAGCAGCTCCTGCTTGCGTCGACGGATGTTCTCCAACTCCTGCTGCTCCTCCGGGGTGAGGTCGTCTGGGACTGAGGGAGGAGGAGGGAGGGGGGGGGACACAGAGGGGGGGACAGCGTGTTAGGACAGGACCAGGACCGCAACACACACACACACACCTCCTCACGTCTCATCACCCCCACGCCGGATGCACGGCGTTCGCGGGTCGGGAAGGTCTCGGGACGCCGGCGGCGAACAGACCGACGGGAAGCGAGGGGGGGGGGGGGGGCGTGTGGGTGGGTGCGGCTGGTTTGCATGGGAATCAATAGGAGCAGGAGGTGAGGAGGAGGAGAGGAAGAGGAGGAGAGGAGAGAGGAGGAGAGGAGAGAGGAGAGGAGGAGGAGAGAAGGAGGAGAGGATAAGGTGTCCCGTGTTGCTGACATCAGTCGGGCGGTCAGAGGGCAGAACATCAGGAGGGCGGTCAGAGGGCAGAGCATGACCCTAAGATGCAGACCACCAGTGGCAGCAGCTCGGCCGACAGGACTGAGGGCGGGGCCGGGTTCGGGGGGGCGGGGCCAGCCAGCAGCTAGCTCTGCGTCTACAAACACCCTCAGGGTCAGTCGGGCCCTCACATCAGAGCTGGACCAGCCGTAACCCAGGCCCCAGCTGACCCGACGACGCCCCAGACGGCTCCGGGGCCACCTGAGAACTAGCCACGCCGGACATCACACTAGAAACACCTCATTATCCGCCAAGTCGTGTGTGGAACACACCTTCAAGTAAAGTACAACGTTAAGTGTGGGGTACATCAACACACTGCTCTCGGGGAGACTGTTTTACGGACCTGCCGTCGCGTAAGACGGACGATGACCTCATCAGCTTCTCTTGTTGTTGGTCAGCTTCACATCCACCCACGCGCCCAATATCAACATCATGCTGGCTAAACCATCATGTTCAGTAAATGTGGAAATAGCAGGCACACATTGTACCCGGAGGGATAATATGCTCTCTCTCTCTCTCTCTGTGTGTGTGTGTGTGTGTGTGTGTATGTCTAAATGAATTAGATGGGGAAGGCAGCCACCCTGACTGAGTATCAGTGCCAAGCACTAATGTGTCTGTCTGTCTGTCTGTCTGTCTCTCTGTCTGTCTGTCTGTCTGTCTCTCTGTCTGTCTGTCTGTCTCTCTCTCTGTCTCTCTCTCTCTCTCTCTCTCTGTCCCTGCCTGGGGTATTATTAGCCTTCCAGGGCCGAGCACTGAAGAGGGGTCAATGAGTCCTGAATGATAGGCTGCAGCATGTGTGTGTGTGTGTGTGTGTGTGTGTGTGTGTGTGTGTGTGTGTGTGAGAGAGAGAGAGAGAGAGAGAGAGAGAGAGAGACACCCAGCCCTGCTAAGGAGGTGACACCAAAAGGTATCAAAATGTTGAAGTGAAGTCATTGAAGTGACAGGGAAGCCTGGTCTCTTTAAGGGGGATGGGTCCATCTCAAACTCAAAAAGACGGCATTTCAAGACCATCACTCACTTTTAAACAGAAACTCCCCAAATCTCAGTCTGGCAAACCTATCGACCACTTCTCAGATGGATGAAGACAGGGGAGGGTAGCACACCCAAGGTCACCCTCGCCCGAGGCAGTGACCAATACCCTCAGTGACCCCCCCCTCCCCCCTCTCTCTCTCACGTGCCTCTCTCCCTCCCTCCTCACCCCTGACCCTAGGAGGGGTCAGGGGTCAGTAATGCTGTCTGTTAGGGCACGGCGGGGTTAACAAGCCTCACCATGCCATGGGTGGGGGGTGAGGGGGGGTGAGGGGGTGACCTTCCACATCGTACGGGAACACTGAAGCTCATATTACTCATTCTTCCAAACCTACTGATACGTGTGGTTCTGACGGCCTTGGAAAAAAAAACAACCCTGACCTGGATTAACACTCATCCCTCCTCCCCCCCCTCCCCCAACGCCACGTCCTCCTCGGCCCCCCGGGGGACGAGCCCACACACTCCATCATTTCGGGATGAGACATCGCCTCCGTGTGTAATCCTCCAATGAGGGCAGAGGTAGCCCGTAGAGATGGATGAGCGCGGCCGAGCTCCGATTGGACGCCGTGTCCCCGCAGTGGTCCCTACAGGGGAAGGTGGACCGTTACGATTGGCTGGACGTCCGGCACAGAAATCAATGGGGAAAAAGGCCACGGTCAGCCCGTCCAGAAACACCTAGATTTAATGTACAGTACTTTGAGAGCTAAATACTATAGGAGAATGCTCGCAAGTACACACTCTCACACACACACACACCTCAGATCTGGGTGTTCGAAGCACTCTCTCCACCGGCTTCATAATTAATGAAACTTACCTCAGCTCCTCCCATAAGACTGAGGACATGCAAACGTGACGGGTAAATGTATGTGATTTGGGGAATGCATAATTCAGCAGAGTTCCTATCGAAAAACAAATAAGGAAATTGCAATGCATAATTCAAATGACTCATCTAAATAATGAAAGGCACGCGAAACCGAATTATACACCTCGAGGAATTGGAATTTCTTTCTGTCTGTCTGGGGGTAATGTTTAAACAGAGGAGACACAGACAAAAGGGATCTCAAACAAGAGCCTTTCAGAGAGCACCACGACAAAGAGACTGTGTTCTCTGCTCTCTTTCCCATCAGCCACCTGGGCCGGGGGGGCAGCAGGGCCCTCTGCACGGGTCTGACCCGACCTTCCGCCGCTCGCCGGCGACACCGGGCGGCCGACCGCATGCTTCCCGGTACCGCTGCCGGTATCCATGGAAACCGCGCGGCCTTTGATCTGTTCCGTACCAGGCGAGGCGGGGGCGCTGACGGGCTGGGGTACGGAGGAGGTGGAGGGGGGGTAGGGAAGGGGGGACTCATACACAGACTCCTAAATAAATAAAAGCCTGGCCTCGGTT
>NC_140238.1:31256538-31259038 GCF_949987555.1 Borostomias antarcticus | reverse complement strand
TTGTTTGTGCGAGGGCAGACTGGGATTTGAGCCGGTCTGTGGTTTTTAATTGTATTTTGTATTATTCTTTCTGTGGTAAGCGCTAGGGAAAACAGAACGGGGGACTTTTCTGTTTCTGGTGAAGGATCGCGCCGCATAATTTCCCAGAACGTGTTAAAACCCAAACTCCAGACCAAGCTCGCGAGGCGCACGGCCTGTAACCATGGTGACGGTGGAGTTGCTACAGTGTCGCGCCGACCGGTGCCACCCCCGCACGGATCGGTAATTTAGAAATTATATTATCAGGGCAGCGGCGGCGGCGGCGGAGACATCAATTACACCCCCCCCACCCACCCCCCCGCCGCCCGAGCTGTGGCGCCCCACCAGCAGACGCCACCGGGATGCCGTCTCGGCCGCGGCGCCGGGCGGCTCGTTTCCACGCAGATCACCGGAGAGATCTTCTCCTCCGGAAATCGGGAAGTGAGAATATCCCGCCCGGACCCGTCACCCGACCCCCTTCAGAGAGCTCCTCTCACCGGGCCCGGCCCCCAGAAACGTGCCCGTCCGTCCCCAAAACACGCCGACCCTTCCCCCTGCCCTGACACGGCCTGACCACCCCCCCACCCCCCTCGCCAGGTAGGAGCTCTCCATTGGTCACACGCACACGCACGTGCGTACACAATCCATCAGCCAGCAACAGAAGGGTGCCGTGTTGACTCCAGAAACGTGGCGCGCTGGACGGGATCACACCGCTGAACCAAAACCGCCTCCAAAGCTCCATGGTCACCCGGACAACCGCCTAAGCCCCGTAGCCCGCCTGCTTTTACAGACAACACATCCGCAGGTGGAAAAGCCAACATTGCGTCAGTGTGTGTGTGTGTGTGTATGTGTGTGTGTGTGTGTTTTCATCCTTATCTGCGTTATTGAGCCTGGAGCCTATGGTCCTTTCACAGTATTAAACCCGATTATCCTCCACCTCTCTTCCTCCACCACCTCTCTGCTCCTCCTCTTCTCTTTCACACTAATCTAATCTATCGTTTCCCGAATGTGGCCACAAGCACCAGTCCTCTCCTCCACCTCCCCCCACCCAAAGATGTACAGTAAACAGAGCCTCGAGGCCCCACCACCCCCCCCCCCCCCCTCAGCCCCGCCCCTCCCCAGAGAACGCACCCTATAGACTGGCCTCCATCGGCCAATCGCCTGAATCAATCTGCCTCAGAAGGCTCAATAAGGACCAGTGGGCTTCATAATGAGCCATAATGTATTCAGCAACACACACAAATGCGTGCGCACACACACACGCACGCACGCACACACACAGACACACACACACACGCACAGAGCTCCATTAGCTAGCTTACATCTGTGATGTTTTAGCGGTCGACCAGATCAGCCTGAACAACAAGTGTGATCTATAAAGCCAAGGATTCTTCAGATCTCTGATCTAAGGTAGTCTTATTAGTACTGAGGCCTTGGTTACAAGGCGCCGTTTCCAGAACGAGGATGACGAGAACGAGCTCCAAGTTACACGGAACGTTTTATCAGCGTTGCCAAGACGTTATCAAGGTGTCATGGAAACGATATCGCAACACTGAGCATGCACTGGCCTGTTGTAAACAGACCCTGACAGTTATCTGTGAAAATAATTTGTTTCAAATGCATTTATTTAGGGCTGCTTGTTGTCTTCAACCAAAGGAAACCTCACAATCTTGGTCAGCCTGTTCTCAGGCTTACATTTCCAAATCAGGGTGCTCCTGTTCCTTAGTAATTAACTAGTAGGGCTAATTTTTGTTGTTGTTGTTGATTCTTTTGATGCTAGACCAGGCGCTCCCACTCAACTCGCTTCCACTCGACCTCAAGTTGCTCAACCCTGGGTCATATAATCCATAATAACCTCTCATTCTGTCCATCCATCCAGATGATTAACATGAATGCACTTTCCAGTGTCTGAATAAAATCAGGAGTTTTGCTGGAGGTCGATCGCGCTCCCCGTTTGAGGTGGCAATCCGAGTCTTAATCAAATCCAAGTCTTAACCCTTTTAATACGACCACGTCACCGGCAACATTTTAAAAATATCTAACAAATATTTAATAATATTTAAAAAATATCTAACAAATCTAAAAAATTCCTCACTCCAACACTTGCTGAAAGCTGAGAAACTGCGCTTTCTAGTATTATAGGGAAAATCTAATTAATATTCAAAATGTTGTCACTGTATCAACATTAACAAATCAAACATGTTTAATATTATCTGAAGTTTTTAGTCTTAATGAAAATGACCTGCATGATCCCAGTCTTTGCAAAAGCCTGTGGCTAAAAACTCCAGGTGTCAGACTTAAAAATCTTTTCGTAGTCTAGTGTTTGGAGACTGCACTTTCTCTAAATTATATAACGCTGCTGCTGTCTTTGGAGATTGCGTTTTGCCTATTATAATGCATAAAAGAATAACCAAGATAAAACAGATTAGAATAGCAGAACATAATCAAATTGAACATAATGTCCTAGCAAAATGAAATAAAG
>NC_140238.1:31106538-31251538 GCF_949987555.1 Borostomias antarcticus | reverse complement strand
ACGGAGTCCCTCCCTCCGCTCGCCGGAGCCATCGTATCACAACTCAGGGTGGGGCGCCACCCACACGCAGCCCCCCCCGCCTGCTCCTGCACCGAATGTGTCACCCAGCCAAGCTGTGGGCCGTCACCTTGCGCCAGGTCGATTGTGTGAGCTCGCCCACTTCCTGTTTTCTCACAGCTCTCTCAGCGTCTAGCACCCGCCCATGTTGTGAGAAAGGCAGCGCCCCCCCAAACACAAAGTCCTCCACCCTGAGACACACTTCCTCACCGGCTCCACGAATGCTTCGAACTCAGGCCAGGGGTCACGTGAATCAGTGCCCCCCCCCCCCCCTGCCCCCCCCGGGGCGCCAGCCCACCGACGGTTCCACCAATGGGCCGGCGTCGTTTAGACCGATTGTTTACCTCTCGGATTGTGTCTCTGGTAGCAGGTCTTTCTCCCTTTCACACTCTCTCTTTCAGAGACAGGCTGTGCGGAGTCACACACATACACGTGTACACGCACACACACTCGCATGCACACACACACACACACACACACACGTGTACACGCGCACACACACACTCGCATGCACGCACACGCACACACATGCGCACAGACAAAACGTCTAGTTGCTTTTAAACCGAACAAAGGAGCATTTGTGTATATTACTACTATGGAAGTAGTACTTTCTTGACCCGCAGGGGGAAATCAAACAATCTCTCTGTGCAATCATGTGCTCTGTGTTATCAGTAAAAAGAAAACGTGTTGCTACCTGCACTTTGAAAAACACTGAGGAACACGGGGTCCGAGATACGAAAAACAGAAAGAGACAACAGAAAAGAGGAAGAGAGAGAGGAATGAAGAAAGGAGAGAAAGAGAGAGAGAGAGAGAGAGAGAAGTAAGATAGAAAGAGAGAAAGTTCAGTTGGAGCTGCTCATTGGGAAATGTTATCATCTCTGTGCCCAGACCCTGGCCTGCATAGCTTCTCTAATCAGTTTCAAGTGTCTCTCTCATACAGACACAAACATATTAAACTGGGTGATCTATTTATACCATTCAGACGATAAGAAACTGGACTAATACTGGATATCAGCCAAAGCAGAACTAGGCCTCTAATATGTTTGACATGTGAGAGATACCGTAGCAAAAACTTGTAATAGAAAAAGTATGCGTATCTAAAGTACAACATAAGTCAATAACAGAACCGTCCTGCACATGCCAATTCAGTGGCAGTGGGTGGCTGCCACAAAATGGTGTCACAAACAGGCAGAGCCCACACACACACACACACACAGACCCTCAATCTCCCGGCTCTGCAAATGTGCACACAAACACACAGGCAGGAAGAGAAAGAACGTGAAGAGGGATGGAGTGGACAGAGGCGAGAATATGATACGGAGAGAACTAATGATCAGCCAAATCCCATTGTTCTAGAAGGATCCATTAGATCTCTCAGCTTTGGCCATTAGGTCACCATTAACAACAGCAACACATCTTTACAGACCACCCACTTTTAAGTGGCAGAGACAAAATGGAGTTGGACTAATAGTAACTCATAGTTAATAATAGTTGGACTAATAGAGAGCACTCATTGTAGTTTTTCGCCGTGTGTCAGGCAGTGAGGGACTGTGTCACGGCTGCTGATCGGGAGGTTTTCACCCAGATCTGGACGGGTTCTCACACAGAACCAGAGGATCACGCAGAACCAGAGGATCACGCAGAACCAGAGGATCACGCAGAACCAGAGGATCACGCAGAACCAGAGGATCACACAGAACCAGAGGATCACGCAGAACCAGAGGATCACGCAGTCAGAGGTTCACTCTTCAGTGTAAAGCGATTATGACGCAACCGAAGTGTGCTAGTTAAAGCTGCCCTCTTAATGAACACGCATGAGGAAACACCAAACAACAACATCGCGAAGGCCTGTTCGCTCACACACTATCCACGGAAACGTGGCTAATTAAATCTGAAATATGGGAATTGCATATTGATATTGTTCTGATAATTAGAAAAACAATGACGTCATTAGGGGCTCTCAATAGCTGTCTGAGACCATTACAGCCAAATGCCTCAACTAAGCAGCACACCTGTTGCTGAAGCATGGCCCTATAAGATAGTTCATTACATTTACCGAGAATACTCACCATGGACATTGGAGCATAAATATAGCCTATTGTACTGTAACAATGTGATGAATTGTGTAAATCGACAGTATAAGGAATAGGCCGTATTAAAGGCTATTAAATTAAACCCCTCTCGGGCAACTTCGAAGCGACCCCCCTTGAAATTGTTGATCAGACTAACGTTAGGTTACAGGAACGTGAACACAAGGCCAAGACAGTTCACACAATCGCGGGGCCACTGAGTTACGATACGGGCTGACTAACCGGACGACTCGACACCTACGAATGATCACGTTCAAAAAACAAAACCGTGACACGATCGAGTGATCGAATACAAGGTAACTCTGGATAGTCTAAATCACAGGAATATTTACAAACACTTACCGACACCGTCTTCCGACTTCAACACCATTCTGTCTGTTCTCCGGTACTCCAAAAGAAGATATACGTCTTATTCTTTGATATTACCTTGTAGATCCGCAATCAATATTAGGCTAATAAGTGGATTAACTTTAACTTTAGGCTATGTACCGGAATGACGAGCGTAATGCTCCACCGGAAGGCTTGCGGTGCGTAGGAAGGCTGTTCTCTACAGCTCAAGGGAGTGGTTTCGAGGAGTTTAACCAGCCAATCTTTTCTCAGCAGCGAACCCGAGTCGTGAAGGCAAGCAAATGGGCCGGGCAGATGACGCGGCCGCCCCTGTGGCTCTTTGATTCCGCCCTGTTGCCCAAGGCCGCGCTTGGGTTCAGTTTCACACACGCACACACACACGCGCGCACGCACACACACACACACACACACACACACACACACACACCCTGTTGTTGGAGAGAAACGCAGCAGAATTGGGCGGGGGCAGGGAAAGTGACTGACACACACAGATAGCGCACTAGACTGTACACTGCTGATCTGTGCAATATTCCTGAAGCACTCACATCCGTAGATAGATAATACACATATTGCATTACAGTATTAAATATAAAACATACTTGAACAATATATAGGCCTTTGGTTGTCTGAGGCTTTGAAGAAAGAACAGCAAGCTAAAGTATCCAGCTCCTCTAGACAAGGTCACCTTGAGCAGCTAAATAGTGATGCACAGACCCAGCTGTAGCTCAGTTGGTAGAGAGGGTCGTTCAGTGGTTCGAATCCCAGCTCCGACTGTCCACATGTCGAAGTGTCTTTGAGCAAGTCACCTAACCCCAAATTGCTCCCAATGAGCAGGTTAGCACCTTGCATGGCAGCTACCGCCATTGGTGTGTGAATGTGTGTGTGAATGGGTGAATGAGAGGCCATTGTAAAGCGCTTTGAGTGCCGCTAAGGTGGAAAAGCGCTATATAAGTGCAGTCCATTTACCATTAGAGAAGGAACATAGTTTCACACTCAAGCAAGTTAGCAGCCAACAATAACTCTAGTACTCCGCCTAACTGGTTCTGCCATTGGGTTGCACAAGAGCCGTTTCAACACGGGCGTGTTCTCCCTGCTGACATCAGCTATTAGTTACTGGAGGAGGAAGGAGTGGCCTGGTTGTCCCTATCTACTGTTGTTCACTCTGTTCGGAGACGTTGCACGGCCCCCGGCTTGATAGACGTTTGATAGAGGGCCAGAGCAGACAGGGAATCAATACGCCGGCAGAGTTGTACTGTACAGCGCTGGTAATGAGTCCCACGCTAGTCAGATATGAGAAGAGCGTGTCCGTGCCTGTACGGGGAGACAACAACAGCCCGGGCAGGAATGCAGTCTGGGCAGTGGGAGGGAGAGAGGGGATGACAGGTGGATCTCTCTCTCTCTCTCTCTCTCTCTTCCCTAACTGCCTAACCTGGGATGGGAGGAGCCTACAGTATACAGCATGTCAAGTTGGGCGTGATTGAGGCGTGATTGGAAGAGCAGTCATCAGGGGCCATTATTGAAAAGGCCCCACTGTGACATCTGGAGAGCCTCTCCACTGCTGGTGATGATTGCTATGAACTAGAACTCTTTATTTGAGGGCAGATCAATAAATGCCCCAGTTGTTCTCTGTAAAGAGCAACTCACCAGCTCACACAAAGATGTAATTCACTGTCAACGATTCATCCCCTAAGGCCCTGTTGTAAATATGTGCATAAACCCAAAGACAAGCGATATGCGAAGACCCCCGACCTTATTCATACCAGAAGGAGCTAAGAGTCTGAACAGTAAGCTAAACAGGAAATATGTCAAACACTGACGCATTCACATCTTAATCCACATAACTCATGCTAATCAAATGCTCTGTAAATGTGATGGAAATAGGATGTTGATGTGAATATGATGTAAATGTCATTGCTTATAAAGTCTGAACCAGGCTTTGTTCCATCATGTTTATGCTTGCATTTAACCCTTTCGATACGACCACGTCACCGGCAACATTTTAGAAATATCTAACAAATATTTAATAATATAAAGAAAATATCTAACAAATCTAAAAAATTCCGCACTCCAACACTTGCTGAAAGCTGAGAAACTGCGCTTTCTAGTATTATAGGGAAAATCCAATTAATATTCGAAATGTTGTCACTCTACTTTCAGGGTTAAAAGGGTTAATAAGCAGGACACATTCTTGAAAAGGGATTTTCTGATTTGTAAAATATCTTAAACATTCTTGTTTCTCTAGAAAGTACCGTTTTAAAACCCTAATTTTCTGTAAGTCAATATAACAGCAACACATGGCCCAAAGTACAAGTCAAGGAACTGCAAAATGAATCCAGCGGTAATTAAATGTATCTGTATGTTAATGAAAGCTCTTAATAAGTCAACTCTAAAACATATCTGACATAATCATGCTGGTGAGCTAATAATATCATGATGTACAGTATGCCATATATCTTTACTACTGTCACAGTTTGAGACTAACACCAAGGCAATAAGGACCAACATTTCAGCTTTCACATGACATTGTGAACCTGAGTTTTTTCCCCCCACACACAACAGGACAGATGCAGCCTCAGTTATTTGTGGAATGTTGTTTTTCCTTGCATTGTTCCTGGAGGCCTTGTCTGCTCCAGCTGCGGTATGGGACATGGTGAGGTAAACACATCGCCCTAAAAGGTCTGGACTTTTTATTTCCTGGATAACTCTGTAAGGCGTATATAATTGTGTCTGCGCGACTGTGTTCCTCGTCTGAAACCGAAAGCGGAAAAGACAATAGTTAGAGAACGTTTCTCATCAAAAACACACACTTTTTTCCCCTCACATTTACAGTGTGGACGTGACTCAACGGCCTGCTACAGACAGTAGGCTACAACACTACAGGCAGTCCTATCCCATTGTGAAGGAAATTAACCGCTGATTGACCCGGCTAGGAGGCCAGTGGGATTATGGCTTCACAATGAATAATGGGCCTGACCCAACATGGAGGGCATTGTTAGAGAGACACCACCCAGCTCACAGGCCCCTCCTGTCTGAGCCTGTGTGGACAGACTGGTCACTGACTCACACTGCACACAAGCTCATCATCATACATCCATACTGTGACAATGAGACCTTTCTACATTCACGAAAGCCTGATTTTTTTTTATTTTTTTTTAACACAATCTCTTTTCATACTTTCACAGGGGTTTTAAAACTCCTAAACTTACAGCCTATGGACACTGGAGGGCAGAGGGGGGCCAAGGGGGACTTAAAAGATGGTAAGAGTGACCTCTTCAGGTGATATTTTGGTACTACAGGTCCCCAGCCTTCATAATGT
Organism: Borostomias antarcticus; assembly: GCF_949987555.1. Classification (NCBI taxonomy): domain Eukaryota; kingdom Metazoa; phylum Chordata; class Actinopteri; order Stomiiformes; family Stomiidae; genus Borostomias; species Borostomias antarcticus. Next base: position 31,245,727 of record NC_140238.1, on the reverse strand, counting down.
AAACCTATAAGAACCATGTTTCTACCAGGGAAAACCAAATCGGCAAATCGTATCTACATTTTACCAAATTTAGCATTTTTGTCATTTTGCAGACACTTTTACCCAAAGCAACTTACAATAAGTAGGCTACATTAGAGCAGGCTAATTGAACCGACATCCCAGTCATCATCAGTAAAGCCTTCTAAAAGAACAAGTAACAGCAGTCACAGTGCTAGATCATACTTATATAGTGATCTGCATTAAGAGATTTCTGCCAGTTCAAACCATGTGTCTCTGTATCTTTCCAACTTCGAGATACGGCCGTTTCAATATCGTGCCCACTGCGCCCTCTGGCAGCTAGGCCGTTGTCGAGATAGGGTTGGTTGACCCTACCCAGCCTGTTTCTGTCATCGTAGTAAAGATTTTTTTTTCTTCTCATACACACATACTTGTGCCAGAAGTTGAAATATGATTGGGTAATAGACCTGTGGATCATCTACAAACACACATCTATACTATAATTACAGAAACGGTCCGACCGACTGACCGGCCAGCCGAAGGTCGACCATGCACTTCACCACCTAGCCACCAGAGGGCGATGCAAGCACAGGATTTAAACGGCCATATCTCAAATATCGTGGCGCGATAAGGTCACAGAGACATGGTTTGGACTGGCAGAAAGGTCTCGATATAACAAACCCAACAATACCTAAACATATACCGTTCGCACACACGTGCACACGCACAGAACCAAAACAAAACTGAGCGAAGCCAGCTCCCCGTGTGGGGGACGCTAGACACATGGTTTGGACTGGGGTGTGCGGATAGAGAGCCCCGAGTGCACTGCATAGCCTACAAAACAGCTAGGCCATGAAGTCCAAGGCAGTCGATATGGCTAAAAGACACTTCATTTTTAGGTTTACATCATATGTGTGCTGTTAAGCATCCGTTTTTAATTTAACTAATATAACAATATTTCATACCCAGTGTTGCCTCTGGGTATGAAATGCGCTATATAAATAAAGCTTTGATTGATTGATTGAACAAAATATGAATGTGTTAAGCCTGTGCTTACTACTGTGAAATAATGACAGGTCTACATTTTACACAGTGATCTGACAGATGTGTGAAAACCTGGCAGAAGTCGTGTTAGTAAAGGATGTGAATGAATTAAACAGTAAAGGATGTGAATGAATTAAACAGTAGCCTAAATGTCACAACCAACATTTTTGGGGTTTGCTAAGGCCAATTTATAAACTAATCGTAAAGTAAAGGTGAATATTGAACTATCAAAAGTTCTCTCATTGAGCTTTAATTTAGTATTATAATATAATATAATATAATATAATATAATATAATATAATATAATATAATATAATATAATATAATATAATATAATATAATATATAATCATTATAATATAATATATAATCATTATAATATAATATATAATCATTAACTCGCCTCTAGTAAAGATTTACTGCACTTTTAGGCCCTAGCCTACTATGATCAGCGGAGAAGCATTAATTACATGCAAACAGAGGTCAAACAAAGACCTGGCAAAGACCTGGGAGAACAAGCATTTGATGGGACAACTTTGTGAATGACCCGAGCATGGATGGAAGAGAAACCTCTATAGAGGCTATGTTCACAGCCTGGTGCCTGCTGGCCTGGCATGCACAGCCTACTACAGCGTTATCAATCATTTTTGCAGATCCGTGTGAACGAGGATCGTTATCACAATATTGTCGTGTGAACACAGAAGTTTTGGAAGATGTAAAATTAGAACTTTTCAGTTTCTGAAAAATTATTGTTGTGTAAACATGGCGATAGATAGATAGATAGATAGATAGATAGATAGATAGATAGAACGAATGAACATGCAGAACAACCACATGGCTCCACAGGCACTGTGCAGGTAATGATAATTGTAGTTCACACAGTAATAATGCTATGAATAGGTTAAGGGCAGATTATGGTATCATATCAAATATAATTTATTTACATAACGGACTCATATTCATGTATTATTTCCTCCCTCCAGCTACTGGGTAGTCCTGTAATGGAATGCTGGTGATCTCAGAGGCTCACGGTCTGGTTTGTACCAGCAGCATAAAAATAACAAAGACATTAACCTTGGATATGTACATTACCCTAGGAAAAGTCAGAGGAGGAGAAAGAGAAGGAGAGAGAGTGAGAGAGCATGTGTGTGTATGTGGGGGAGAGCGAGAGAGAGAGAAAGACAGAGCATTTTTTCTGATTGATTTAGCATAGCATATGGCAGTGAAGCTCCTCCATTCGGCCATCAAGGTTCTAAGCAGTCAAAAAAAAAATCCAGTACATGTGACCTCACTGGTCAGAGCCTTGGACGCAGAGCGAGAAACAGAGACCTCCTGTCCAGCTAGAGCCCAGCCTGGGACAAGTCACTCATTCTGTCCTCTCCACCACTGGATGCCAAGTTACAAAACAGTGAGTTTCTGAGACTTACACATGCAGCCTTGAGGGTTTACTGTTCACATGTTGTACAAAGCCCCGTCTTGTTTCCATCTCTGTCGGTATTTCCGACCCTCTCAGACGTCAAAGCTCAACCAATTCAATGGACACCAGCCCTGCCAGAGTGATGTCTCTGCCAAAGCCATAGACCAGGCTAGTGTCTAGTACATGGACTAACCTTGGTCAGTTTCCTTCCTGTTACCTGCATGGAGAACATAGAGATTTCCGCTCTCTCTACCCTAAAAGTTTCAATCCTGGCTCTGAGCTGTCACAATCGTGTCTGTGTGCAAGTGTGGAAGGCTGACCGGATTAAAACGGCGGCCATGACGCCTCATTCTCCCTTTATTCCTGATAAATAAAAAATGAGGTGTGTAGTGAGAAGAGAGCCCCACCGTCGCGCTGACAGGCTGCGTCTCGGATGCCAGGGCCTTGTGGATATCCATGTGCTTCTGTTTGGATTTGCACATCCAAGCCTCTTTGAAGCAGCTGGCAGACAGACAGAGTCTTGGCTCAGGCATCTGAATCCCTCTGAACTCTGAGTCAGTGAGCTGAGTCTGTCTCTCGGCTACTGCTTAAGTACGTATCTGAGGCTGCACACCTTGATTATTTTCCAGTTTTAGAAGAGAGTCTTAAATATTAAACATAATATTAGACGTTGGGGTAGTCCAAAGCATGACAGTACAGACCAATATCCGAAACAATTATATTCAGTTATCTACTGTACAGATACAAACACTGTTTACCCACAAACACTGTGGAAAACCTTTAAAAACTTGGGCTGCACAACCAAATCTACCAAAGACCCACATCCTTGTATTTCACTTAAGATTGATGGTAAAAGTGTCAGCAATAAGATATTGATTGCCAATCATTGTAAATCTCTTTTCTTTTCTTTTTTTTACATCTGTGCATGTAAGCTTGTCAATAGTCTGCCCGTGGGCCCTGTAACTTATGCACTGCAGATAAAGGGTACTAATAGTAAACATATTTTTAAGAAAAAGGTTAAAACAATGATGTTAAAGCCTAGGAATTGATAACTAGTATCTTGTATTTTGCACCGATGTCTTTCTGTTTGTTGTACTGTTTTTACATGTTTGAGACCAAGGACCACACTGTAAATAGGTCCATGACTTTATTGTTTTTTATCCTTGACGTGTGTTTACAGGTACAGTACTATGTGTAACACTTGTTCTACTGTGTATAGTGTCCAAGTTATTACTTCAAACAACCAAAGGCAGGCTACAAATCATAGCAATGCTATCCAGCAACTTCCTGCTCCAGTCTATACTCTCTTCTACTGTATAGCGACCTCCAGCTGCTGTCCCGTCACAATGGGCTGATTTATACCCTCTCATATGGGCTCCTTTAAGCTGCTGGCATACAGTAGAGGATTCTATCTCCCCAGAGCAGGAGGAAGACTATCTAAGCCTGTCCAGCTGTCCCCGGCTGCTCTGTGAGTCCACCGATGGCGCCGCATCCACCTCAGATGGCGTGGGGGGGGGGGGGGGGGGGGGGGCGTTATTATCTCCTCCGCACCTGCCTCACAGCACAGACGAACCCGGAGTATCAGATCTACGCACGGATCAGGTGATCGTGTTTAACAGGACGCTCATCTTTAAACAAGCTTCCCAGGTATTAATAATTGAGCTCTGCCAATTAAGGGATACTTAAAAACAATGAATAATAGTTTGTCTTCCACTGTGCTCCTTATAGGTCAATGTCATTTCATTTATATAGCACCGTTCATACAAATTAATGTAGCACATAGAGCTTTACATAAAAGGAGATCATTTCTTAGGTGATAAAATGAGGTCCTTGTTACATTCTTGATATGGGCCTATAAGGTCAGAGTCCAGAGTCCTACATTTCTTGCCTGGCATTTCGTATTGAGTGACAGTGTTTTTAAGTACACAGATAGTCTCTCTCTTTCATCCTTTTCGCCAGTGATCAATATTTCCGTTTTGTCCGGGTTCAACCTTATATATATTTTAATACTGTAGGGAACTGCAGTTGACTGCGTACAGTAGGTGTGAGTTGTTGTTGATGGTGGTGCTGCTGCTATTGTATCTTATAAGATCACTGTCCACACATTAGATTAGTCATCCTATCATGACTCACTCATATGGCGCACACACACACACACACACACACACACACACACACACACACACACACACACACACACACACACACACCTACACACACAAGCTCTGGTCCTGTCAGTGCAGCTGATGCAGCGTGGTTGCTCCACAGACAGGTTATGCTGAGAGTGATACAATTCCAGGAATATTCACAAACGTATGGGAATTCATGGGGAATTAACTGGAATAAACTGTAAATGTGGGAATTAATGGGATTTTTTAAAATGAGAATTACTATTATTTATGGGATGTTTTCCAGTTGCAATACGATACAAAAAATAGGGCTAAAAATAGAACTCCTTCCCCTGATCCCTGGAGATTCGCCTGAGGGCGGAGGACATTTAAGGACATTTTAAATCTGTTTAAAACATGAATAATGTATCAATGAACAGTCATATTAGTTATGTTTGATTATATATATATATATATATATATATATATATATATATATATATATATATATATAATCAAACTAATATGACTGTTCACACCGGTCACTTCTAGTTGCGGAGCTCCGCAGCTGGCTCGCGCCCTGTAGCGCCAGAATCGGTGTCCGGTCTATTTTTTCAAGCAAGCAAACGCGTGTGATTAAAGTGCAGAGGAGCAGGGTTGCTTGATCACCAGTGCGGAGAAATGCACATCTGGTGCGAACACATACTTGCTAGACCATTGACGCTTCACGATGCTCTCGCATCCAGTCAGAACATGACGTTACTCCGACCCAGATGTCCGGGAGGTCAACTATGCTGACACTGCCGAACATTCCGCTTCGTAATTCCACTTCCCCTTATTCCCAAACGCGTCGTCTTCCCATAACCCCCACTTTGCTGCTGACTCATCATCGCCTTGACAGCATCACTTCCTCCACAACACAACGAGCGGGGACACAGGGACACAACGGCCACAGCCCTAGAGACGTGTCAACACAGCAAACAACAGCAAACACACGAACATTATTTCACTCAGACGAAAGTATGCCTTCCCCAGGGCACTTTCTAGCGATGTGACTGAATTAATGCACTCCACTGCTCCCAATCGCCCACGCCTTTTCACAGTACAGCATGATTAAGTTCTCACATTTCATGTCCTCGTCGATCCTCGCGAATGGAGGCAGAGGCTAAAGTCAAAAGGACAGATGGTGGGTATAAACCATGGATGTATTGGTATAAACAGCCGCCTGAAATCTTAATCGACACAGCGGAGAGGCCAATGTGTTTCCTAGCCTGCCTCCTTGTTCTGTAATTATAGTAGGGAGCTAGGAGCTGCCCGTCTGAGTTGAGGAGATGATCCAGGGTAAACACAGCCTTGCCCTTTGTCTACTGGGAGGCGTTTCGTTCTCCAGAGGAGAAAGAGCCTACATGGTAAACAATGGTGTACACCTAATAAGATGGCCGTCAGACAGGACAAGGGAGACTGGGTACTGTGTGTGACAGCAAAGTTCTGGGTCTTTGTGTGGGGGTGCAGCGTTGGTGGCTGTAGATGAAGATGGTGTCACAGGATGGAGCTGTGTGAAGCCATGCAAAGCCCGAATAAGACAACATGGACGACGTAGGTGTTGGCGAATCAATGCGAAGTAGGTAAGCAAGTGAGTAAGTGTGTGTGTGTGGGTGGGGCAATAATAGCATTACCAGGGGTCCACAGGTGGAGGTGAAGAGAGAGGGCTCAAAACAGCCCTAAAGCTTTTTAGACACAAGCTCTCCATATTTCTGTCCAACTCTGTGGTTATCTCTGGGCAAACTATGTGTTGGACGCGGACAAATACATACACACACACACATGCACACACACACGGACACACACACATACTGCTTTGTCCTCTGTTCACCAAGATATAATACAGCGTCCTAACATTTATCATTGGCGGTCATCTGAATAGCTCTCAACATAAAAAAAAAGAAGAAAGATGATTCTGTTACCACAAATGTCTCCAGGAGATATAGACATTCACAACACAGAGTAAATGCATCATAACACAAACTGAACTTCGCCAGTTCATATGACATGTATGTACCGTACAGTCAGACGACACAGAGCCGAAGCGACCAGACCACCTGTTGACAACATCCAGAGAGGAGGGTCCCTGGTTAGTATTTCTTACCTGGAGGAGGAGGGCCCTTCACTGGTGGACAGAGAAACGCCTGGAAACTGGACACACAAAGTTCACTGACAGTGCCCATAGCTCCCGTCTCAGAAGATGTGTGTGTGTCCTTGTGCATGTGTGTGTGTGTGATATGTCTATGTCTCTCCTCCTTTCCCTTGGTTCAAGCAGAGGAGTAGAGACAAAAAGTGGTCAAGGCAGCCTCCCAGAGCAAGAATACATCCCCGCTCTGGTCCTGGTGGGTATCAAACTGCTTCAAGTAATCCACTCTCCTTCCTTCCTTCCTTCTCTCTCTCTCTCTCTCTCTCTCTCTCTCTCTCTCACACACACACTTTCTTTCTCTCTCTCTCACTCCATCTTTCTCTCTCTCTCTCTGTCGCCTTCTCTTCAGTGTGTGGATGTTCCCACTGCTTTCCCTCTTCCCTTTTTGCTCACTACTTCTCCTCTGTGTCTGCGCCTCCCTCCTCCTCCTCCTCCTCCTCCTCTCACTCCTCCTCTATCTCTCCCTCTCTTGCACACCCTTGTTACTTTGCACAGTAACTCTGCAAGGTATTCTTAGACCGAACAGATTGCACACACAAACAAGTTCTCAGGCTGGGTGTATGGACACAGATTAAATCACCTTATGGAAAACGTATTGCCGCACACACACACAAACACACACGCACGCGCGCGCGCACGAAACCAAAGGACTGCAATCATCACTGATGGATATTTGTGTGCACGCAGCAGCATGAGCTGTGCAATTGACCGTCCGAAGAATATTCCGTATCAGACGTCCATTTTGAACATATTAGGATTCATATGAGTCACGTAAGAACATCTACCTGACAAAAAGCTGAATAGGAAATAACTTGCATATCTGAACTAATTAATCAAATTGTTTACAGTCCAAGTCGACATGTGTGGTCAGGTATAGTGGGAAGCAAAACCCTCTCGTGTTTTTTCACTTCTCTCTCTGCTTCGCCTCCCAAAGCCTTTATGGACAAATCAAGATTTCATTGTTGCTTGGCAACAGGTCACAGAAATGAGTTCTTTCAGAGAGGGAATCTGTGAAGCATTTGTTTTGATTGTGTTATTGTGAAAGAATAGCACAAATCACACTTGGGAGACACATGGGTCTCTCTCTCTCTCTCTCTCTCTCACACACACACACACACACACACACTTCACAAATCAATATTTGATTTTCACGGAGCAAAACTAAAATGATTTCGTTCACGTGTCCCTGTCTGTCTGTCCGGTCCCTCCCTCTCTACCAATCTGACAGTGGGCCGAGGGGTCAGCTAGGGCCGAGAAAAGTGACAATAATAGCGAGGAGCTAGGGCACGGAGGGGCAGAGAGAGCAGGCAGAGCTGGGGTGGCACAGTCACCCACAGCCCAGTGTCAAGGGAGGAAGGCCAGGGAGTGACCCCCAAAAACAAGCTGCCGGGTCAGACCTCTGCAACCCCGAACCGCTGCAGGCCACCCCAAGGAACAGGCCCATCACGGGAGGGACAGAGAGATACTGCAGAAATGCTGCCTCTGCTTTGGTTTTTGGTTTCTTTTTAGTCCGCGTTTTCGGTCGCTCTGTTGATCCGTCGGTCGTTCGGTCGGTCGATGGATTGGTCGGTCCAGAAAAATGTCCACAAAACGTGAATGCTGCTGTCTTCCACAAAAGCATTGTGGCGCCACAGCACTAGTCAGACAAGAGAGGAGAAGATTCTGACAGATTGATGCTTGTAGCCTAGTCTATACGTAGCTCGTACGCGGTCGCAGCTATTGTGAGTGTGCACTTGTTTAATTTGCCCGTCCCCTCCTCTCTCTTCTCAGCGGGGTTTCGCGGTGCCTCTCAGAGGGAGACTGCACCGTCGGCAAAGCGCTGTCGCCCCCTGCAAGGCATCATGGGGCTGCAAACAGGTAGGATGGTAATCAAGGTCTCAGCTGTGTGTGTGGTGACTGACTGTCTAGCAGTGGGCATGCCTCACTCTCCATAACACTATAAGAATCCTAATAAATACTATAAATCCAAAGTGCTTTGGTTAATGCTGATAGATACAACCCTATCGAGTCTAATATTGAGTATTTTTAGCCACGCCCATAACGCTGTCGCACATAAACACATACCGTTCATTTTGGACCCCCGGAATACATTTGTACCCACATGTCACAATGATGAGCTGAGCAAAGGGAAGCATAACGAGCTGGAGTTATTGTTTGAGCCAATAGAAAACAACGCTGTTTAAAACAGCACCCACTGTCCGTCCACCCACCCTGTCCACCCACCCTGTCCACCCACCCTGTCCACCCACCCTGTCCACCCATCCTGTCCACCCATCCTGTCCACCCACCCTGTCCACCCATCCTGTCCACCCATCCTGTCCACCCATGTACTCATTGGGACGAGTGGTTGGTGGATCTCTTCAAATGTCTGTACATGCTGACAGACAACACACACACTCACACACACGCACACACACACACACACACACACACACACACACACACACACACACACACACACACACACCAACCCACACCAACCCACATGCAAACACACACCAGCCTACCCACCCACCCACCGACCCACACCCACCCACCCACCCACCCACACACACCAAAATATGCAGAAGTCACAAGCTTTCGGAGAGGAACAGGACTGTGCCCCTGGGGAGGACGACAGGGAAGCTGGAGGGGAAACAGCTGAGCAGAGAACATCTTCACACGCCAACACCCTCCACCACGCACGTCAACTTGAAGTTTAAGTAGATTGATTTGTCTTATGTATTATGTTTCCTTTCTGTCGCTACGCTAATCGCTAATTGACAAATCACTGGTTGTGTATGACAAACTATTCTGTGCATAAAAGTTAACTCTCTCCCTTTAAGGCTTCTGCTCAAATGAAAGTCATTGATGTAGAAACGGTGGGACATCTCTGCCACCTTGTGGAACTTGAAGGTAGCACACCCCCGTTTGTTTATCTGCCAAGGTCCTACAGGGTCATGTTCTCCCAGAGTGACATCACACCTGCTATCAGCCCGCAGCAGTAAATGCTCAGTCGCCTAATACGTCCGGTTGATCGGGAATCTGAGCTATAGCTTTAGCTGGTTGTCTCCATTCAGGCAATACGCAGATATGCAGAAATGTTTTAAAATCATTTAATAACAATCTGGCCTTAAGCTTGTCTTAAAGCACACCTACACAGACTGGGTGGAAAGTGATGACATCTGCAGACTGCTGAGTTTCCGCTAAGTAGCAACATGCCAGATTTTCCCCTAAGTAGCAACATGCCAGATTTCCCCCTAAGTAGTAACATGCCAGATTTTCCCCTAAGTAGTAACATGCCAGATTTTCCCCTAAGTAGCAACAGAGAACTGAGTTGGCGACACCCCCACACATCAGCCTGCTGTAGCATCCCCCATCCTGACCACCAAGCACCAGGATGAAGCCGACGGTAGGCTGGTGTATTGTTCAGGCTGAACATCACAAAGCCTATCACGTCTCTTGTGGCTCAGATCATTACTTGTGACAGTTGATGTAGAAACACGCCCATGTGTTTCAGGGAGGAACTGAAAGGCAATCTGGAGTTGTTTTTTTTAATCCACATCCGCTCAGAAGTAAAGCGACTGTTTTGTTTTTTCCCCTCTCTCTCTCTTTTTTTCATCTTTCTGTCTTTCGGGACGTTCAGACCGTCTGCATCGATGACAGGAAGTGGTTAGATTCTCTGCAGGGATTTGGTGTATGGCTGGTTTCATGATTTCAGTCTCACCGTGTTTTGCAAGTGAGGTACAGGAGATCCAAACAGAGCTACCGACACAGACCTGTGTGTTTCGCGGTATCGGGAACAATCCCAGCCAGCAAGAAAGTGAGCTTTGAGAACACCGCACAAGAACACATGACGATTTCTCTGCCAATGAGGAGGGGCCGTCTGTCTGATTGTCTCAAAAGAGACAGACCTGTCATAACATATGCCTAACTGCCATAACCATGATGACCACACACACACACACACACACACACACACGCTGAGAGCACCAGACAGCACGTGGACAGACCAAGCCACCATACTTCCCCCCTGGACATGCTTTCTACATCACGCAGAAAGCAAACAGATTTTGAACAGAATAATTGTGCATTTAACTAAGATTAAAAATAGAGAACAAAAATGAGAAAAAAAAGAAGAAAATGAACTTGACTCATGAGCTGTCTGCCGGTAAAAAGACTGACTGTCTTAATCAATAACAGGCAGTTAACCACACCCAGCAGTCTCTAGTTTCCTTGGAGAGCAAGGGTTGCTCAGGGTGATATCACCTAGCAACATCATTGCAGTGGAGAGGGTGGTACAGGCTGTCTACAGTATAGGTGGAAGGTGGTGTCAGTGGAGCATGTCTCTCTCTCGCTCTCTCTCTCTCACACACACACACACACACACACATTTGAGTAAAATTCAAATGTGTGTGAGACACCCCCACACACATACACTCACATGCGCTCGCACACACACACACACACAATGAAATAAGTAATCTTACCCTTTCCAGATTTCAATTATATACTGACTAGTCTGAATGTCTTGCACACACAGGGAGCTCCCACTCAAACCATCCATGACCCACAGGTCTGGTGTGAGGAGTGTTAGGGAGAGTGTGTCTCAATGTGCTGACTACATCACTGTTCTGTATCTTTCTCCTCATATCATCTTATTACTTAAGCATGATAAGGCTATGAACATGTTCTCCAAGAACTCAACTCAAACTGTGAAAATACTGAGAGAACAGTGATCTTGTGTACAATACATGTACAATTACATATATCAGTTTACCAGCACCAGGCCCGTCCAGTGGAACAGAGCCTATAGATAATATCTCCTTCCAAAGAGGCCATTGCTGTTGGATCTATTTTGAGATGCATTTAGCACTCAGCGAGCTAGCTAACTGCTAAATAATTGAGACATAGCCTAGCCTCCATCATAATCAGGAGTGGTTGGCCCATGTCTGGAGCGTGACATTAGGAAGGATGACCATATATGATGTCATGATGTAGGTAGCCTATATTAGATCTGTCATCCTGTAATGGGATTTCATCTCTATAGGGTTACGTTACAGTCCGCGGTGACTTCACTTGACTATGAATGTATGATGACTGACTTGAAAAGCTAATAAGTAAAATTGTGAATTTTAAAAAAATCATCCAGACCTCCCCACATAAAACATGTTCTCTCAATTATCTGAATGATTCATTATTCAAATGGACATACCACGTTGTAGGAATACTCACATATGAATTATATGAATGTGTTACACATGTTCCCCCGGGTGCCATAGCTACAGCATGTTGCTAAATAATGAATCATATTTGATATCACATGAATCCGGAGGCTACCTGCTCATCAGGTAGGACAACCGGAGAACTTCCGTTGAATCAGAAATGTCTGCGATGTAGCCTAGTCTATGCCGTCTTTCTGACAGTCATTGCCTTTGACAAGTCATTTCCATGCAGCCGCTCTGTCGGCATACGCCTGTTCGCAATATAAGGTGTACAACTATGTTGCTGAATTTGGTTACATTAAAAGACCCACCGTAATTCTCCCCATCCATGACGCTACTGCAGGCTTCAGTGTGCGGGGCGTTCCTTTGAGAAGCAGCTGCAGATAACGTCCGCTGCACGTCCACCTATGCCTGTCCGTAGTGTCCGCCTAGATAAACAGCCGCAGTAATCTATACTTTCTTAATTCTTTCTCCGGTTCTTTATTTTCTTGCGTGATAAGACTGTAGCCTACAGCTGTGGGCTTGACGCTTGGCTCTCTGCTCAGTCAAGGCAAGGGACATTAGACCTCATAGCCCCGCCTTTCATATGTGATGTCACCCGCTATAACTTTTTTCTGTCAACTTGTCGACCACATTGTGCCATTTTCATATCAAGGGCCAAACTATCAACACACTTGACAATTATTATAGCACCTACCTGGGAATAAGGCTACTATAACTTCAGAGTAGATGGAAGTCAAAGAAATCACTAATTTATTTCCACAAAAGTCACAACTTTATTGCACCTGTATAATCATGTTATGTTTTTGCAAGAGTCCTTTTCATTATGAAATGCCCCCGTGGTCAGAAAAGGCGGTGCAAGATATAGAACCATCAACGCAAACGTGGGTCATTCATTCATTCACACCGGTATAATGTTCTGTGTCACTAAGTATCCTTGAGAATAGAACATGTTCTAATTTCATAGTTAATTCACAGTCAACATTAAAACATTCTATGGAACTTGGAACTGTAGACACTGTTTTCCTGTACTGTATAACACTACAGTAACAGTTTAGGTCTCACATGAAAACAGACATCTCTCATGTATGCACCAATGAACAAACATCTGCAGATAAATTCTCAAGTTTACAGTCCACCGACCCTTAAATACAACCGATTTGAGTATTATTAGCACATTAAAGATTTGTGAGGCTTTCTTTAAATTAATATATTCATAATAGTATAGTATCCCATACTTTAGTATTGTATACTTTTCAAGCCGATTAAAGGCAATATCTCTAGAATGAAAGTGGGTGGATAACTATGTACAGCAAAGACGAGGAGCACAGGAAGCACGAGGTGGACTGAACAATCTACTACATTGGCAAAGCATCGATCTAGAATGAGTTGAATATCTACATACTGTACGTCGTGTGCCCAGATAAGTGGAAGAATACCCCCCCTCCCCACCCGGATACACTAGTATAAAACTGTCTACAAGGAACAAATGTACATGGTGTGAGCGAGGGTCTGGGGAGACGGCGTATTTGGACGCGGGAGGAGAGAAGTATGGTTGGGGTCAGAGAGGTGGTCGGGTTGTAGGATGACTGGGTTCCTAAGGCATAGCCCAGTTCCAGGTAACCAGTTGGACTGTCGGAGAACAATTGCATAGAAGTTCAGATTGGCGAAACGATCAAACCAGTAGCATGGGACACCCTTAATCTAGCACAATGCCCGGGACAATGTAACCCTTTTTATTTGGGCATGGGACATGCTAAATAACTTCATATTAAAGCCAGTAACTCATATCGACATGGTACTGACATATTGGACGCTGCTGAATCGGCTCCACTAATAATCATTGAATAACATGTATATGATAACACAGATGAGCAGAGGGCAGGTGAGAGGTGATACAAGCAGTGGATGTACATGGGTTGCTACACTGGAGAACTTAAGTCCAAGTTATTCACAGACCCGAATTGTTCACATTTCAACCACCCTCATCCTCTCACCTGCACATGCTCATTCTATTCATAACCACATTAATGGAGCCATTTCAGTAGGAGCAAAGGTATGTTGACAAGCAAGCAAATGAAACAATGGTACAGTATGTCCAAGGGTTTTAAACAGCAGCAGAGAAAATTGAGGCCCTACACAAATACCAGGAAGCATTGTGACAAAATGAAATACAACATAAAAGGCATAAAAACTAAAATATTTAATCAAATCTAAAACAAAATGGAGGCTACAAGGTGTGAGAAGAGCATCTGATCAACCCCCGTTGGCTAGCTGTAGGATTTAGCCACACTTGAAAGTGTGTAGCAAGCCATAATGATGCATGTCAGATGGTGTATTGGGCACCACAGGGCTAAACTAAGTTGGAGACAGCCGAGTCCAGGGTTGTGCGCTGATGCCAATTTACTATTTTTGCCTCAATGGAAAAAAAGGCCATTGGAGTCCATGCTTCTCTCTCCTACAAGGTAATTACTCTGCCAAAAGTAGCAGCACAGGAGTCCTCCGTGTTATAGGATAGATACATTTCACCCAATATAGGTGAAGGTTATGTATCAAATATCGCTTCTTTCACACAAATTAGCTATACAGGGCACATCATTTGATACAAGCTTTCCAGAACTACCATCTAGGGTCAAAGTTTCAAACATCAGATTTAAATTTTAAACACATGGCGCTGTCGCGCTACTGTTGGGAGCTGCATGGTCACAGTAAATAGCTGGATAGGCAGTGACCAGCTCCAGCCATTTACTGCGGTGAGAAGTGGTCAGTTTGCTGTGTAGCTGAATCCCGACGCCGATGACGACGACATCTCATGTCGGTCAGTTCCATCAGTGAAACATTACAAAATATCTACCTCACTGGTTAAGCCTGTCATATTGCAATCAGGGTATCAACTGAACTCAACTGTCAAGAGTCATACTGTAAATTGTACAGTTTTTTTGTGTCGTGATATTCTGCGATTTGGTTGGAAGAGGCCCCCTCAGCGCCGGAAGCCAAAACCACTCTTCTTTCCTCCAGGCGTGACAGACCACATGCTCTTCCGGTCCTGAATCTTCTGGAAGATGTTCCCACTTCTCCACTTCTCTCGTTTGTACTTTTTCATTTTTTTCACCTGTTCGTTTGTTCATTCAAACACAGTGAGGGGTCAGGTTAAGAAAAGGTCAGTGTTGGAACGGTGATAAAGTATTCCCATAGCTTTTTACTTTTAACAGTGATATCATGCTGCATGTTAGCTGACTAGGATAATATTCAGAAAATGTGTCCACCGCTTGAGGTTTTGGTCCTGATGTAGGCAGTCCTCAATGCGCTAGAGGGCAAAATATGTTGTGTGGCCAAGAAGTGTGAACAGCTCTGAATCTTTCAAGCCCTTTTTCCTCTGCTTAGTGATTTCAGGTGTACCAACATTCACGAAGCATATCTTCAAATATTTCAATATATGGCACATCATCTGAAAGCTTACAATTGACACTTTCATAATCTGTAAAAAAGAAAAGAAAAAAGAAAAAAACACGAAAATGACCTTGCCCTACATCAGGACCAAACCTCCAGTGATGGTCACATATTTCAGTGAGGCTACTTTAAATGATATTCAAGGTGAAGGTCAGTCAGTGTCATGTCTTAAATAGCGACACGTTACTCAACCGAAATAAGAGTGGTACCCATGTCTGTATGGGGTTTTGGTCAGCTGTGATCATGCCCCCCTCTCACCTTTCCACTGTCAAAGTCCTCATCCCATTCATCGATCACCGTGTCGTGTTTGGCATAGCGGGCGTCCTCGATAGCGTCCCTACTGATGGCCGAGGCCTCTCCCTCCCAGCTGAGGACTGGACAGACGGAAGGACACAGAAGGACAAGGAGAGGGAGAGAGAGAGAGAGAGAGAGAAAGAGAGAGAGAGAGAGAGAGAGGGAGAGGGGAGAAAGAGAGAGGAGAGAGGAGAGAGAGAGAGAGAGGAGAAAGAGGAGAGAGAGAGACAGACACACGCCTAATCAGTAAACACTACAGACATCTGGATGTATAAGTAGCCAGCAGCAATACTTCAGCTACACTATGGGATTTCGCTAACCAATCAGAGGCGAGCTACATACTTGGCGTGTAAGACACGGTCATGACCCAGGCTCTCCGCGGGTCCGGGGGGCCTGATTCGTAAAGTTCTCACCCTGGGCTCCGTAGGCCGTGTCCGCAGAGTTCTTCAGGAGCTCCTCCACCACGCTGCTGCTCTTCTTGCCGTCCCAGCCGGAGGGGCGGGGCGGCGGGCGGGGCGGGGGCGCGTCTCCGCCGCCCTCCTGGTCGGCCGCGGGGGCCTGGCGGCGCTTGTAGCCGTCCTTCACCTGGCTGTCCCACACGATCACTGCAGCTAGGTGGGGGGGGGAGGGGGGACGCGGTTCAACAACAATGCATAACACCGGCTCAGATGTACAGCAATAAGACGGGAGCTTTTGGAACCTGATCACTAAATACATGTCTGCACACACAAAAAGGGGCGGAGCTTGTTCAGATCATATAGCACAGGGTTTTGGAGGGGGGAAGTCATTTTGAAGTTTTTTTCCGGCAAAAAATAAATAAAACAAATGGGGAGGGGTGAGATTGCAGGTTTCATGTTGGCATGGCAACAAGACAGCACCTTATTCACTGCAGCTTGTCCACTGGAGTGTGCAGGGGCGGATTCAGTCCTTTTGAGGCCTAAGGCAAACACAAACGTTTGGCCCTAAACATCCCTTATTCTCTACCCTTTTCAACCCTTATTTATTAATGTCTCTACTGGTATTTTTACTGGTTGGATAGATGGCATTACACTGATACTAGCCCATCTACTAAAGACAGCAATGCTGCTGACAAGATGTCAGTAAGATAACTATTAACTATTTTGAGAAGATACATTAGCTAGCGAGCCTACTTACTCACATAATGTTAATTAGCTCATGTTAAGCTAGTGTTAGCTAGCTAGCTAATTATTGATTATGAGTCATCGGGCTTCTTACGTTTGACTTGACTTAATGCTAGGGGAAGAAACTCACCTGACAATGTTTAGTAAGGTGACTGCTACTCACTAATTGGTTGTTATGCGTTATCACCATCTTCATCAGCTACGTTACCATCTCATGTTGAAGGAGGATTCTCCTGTAAGGTAGCAGGTAGCCCGTCTTCGCTACAAGCATTACTACTAGCGCAAGCAGTGTCTTCTTGCTGCTCTTGTTAGTGTTGCCAGTAGCCGCCGTGAAAAAGCCTTGGGCAATTTTGCTAAAAGAAACTGTTTTTCTAAGTTCACTCCTGCTTCCTCCTTTTTTCAGCATTGCTGGGGTAACATTAGCTTATTTGCTTCCGTTTTGAAATAGTGCACCAAGAGTGTGAAGAGAATAATTTCCGCAGCAGTAATGGAATAGTCCAATGTAGAGACTGGGAGGGGGAGGGGTCTGACTGAGACACTCATGAATTAGGCATTCTGACACCATTTAGCTATGTATTTTTAGAAATAAATAAATATTAGCTAAAAGTTAATAAAAATAATTCTTAACTATACTTTTATGAGGTGTTTATGGGGCCCTTTGTAGGTAGGGGCCCAAGGCAATTGCCTATCTTTGTCTGATATGTAAGTCCGCCGCTGTGTGTGTGTGTGAGAGAGAGAGAGAGAGAGAGAGAGAGAGAGTAATTGAGCGAGCTAGAGTGAGTGAGTGAGTGTGTGAGAAAGAGTGAGCGAGTGTGTGTGTGTGTGAGAGAGAGAGAGAGAGAGAGAGAGAGAGAGAGAGAAAGAGTATGAGAAAGAGTGAGAGAGTAATTGAGCGAGCTAGAGTGAGTGAGTGAGTGTGTGAGAAAGAGTGAGCGAGTGAGCGAGAGAGTGTGAGTGAGTGTGAGAGAGAGTGAGTGAGTGAGTGTGAGAAAGTGTGAGTGAGTGAGCGAGTGAGCGAGTGAGTGTACCTGTACTGTCCATGTTGGTCTTGGTGTTTTCTGCGGGGCTCTCTGTTGAAAAGGCCTCGCTGTCCTGGCAGCCAGCTGGACGCCTGCTCTCCTCCCACAGGCTCACCTCCTCTTTCAGCCTCCGCTTTTTCTTCTTCAACTTTCTCTTTGGCTCCGTAGAATCTCCAGCGTTGTTTCTACTAAGTTTGTCCTTTGTCCCAGAACTGCAGTGAAATGTAAATATCGGTTAACATTTTTAACACCGTGTCCACAAACAAGAATACTCACTGCTAGAGCCAAAACAAGTGCGGGTCGAGGTGATTGTCGGAGCGCGGATTGATGCCCACAGTGCAGTACGGATTGCTGCCCACAGTGCGGATTGATGCCCACAGTGCGGATTGATGCCCACAGTGAGGATTGATGCCCACAGTGCAGCCTCTGTAGACAAGCACATCAACTAATGTTGTTTTTGTTTTGATGTTTCATGGGACTTTTCCCATTTAATCATAGCCTGTGTGTATTTAATGTAAAATAAATGAATAATAGGGAGAAAAAAACGAACATGTAGCTTACATGGAAGATGCAGCAAAGAGGAGGACACTTGTGTAACACTTTGCCGTTATCAACAACAATGGCCTCGTTTCCCGAAACCCTTCTTAGCGCCAAGAAGCTCTGAGTCTTCTTAAGGCTCCCGTTTGCTTGTTTCGGCAAGCAACTCAAAGAGCTTCTTAGCGCTAAGAAGGTTTCGGGAAACGCAGCCAATGTCATTGGTAACAGCAAAACTTTGGTGCGGTTGGTGATAAAAAACATAATTGACACAAGGAATTAACGATCAGACTTTGCGGATTACAGAGAAAATTGAATGACATCAGTTTAGAGTTACTTGCGGGATCATACTGAATAGCCTAGCTAGCCTACTTCCTTGCAAATTCGTGGAGCGTTCCTCATCTTCCTAAATGCCCATGACTGAGTGGCTGGAGTCGGTGACTGCCCTGTCTTTCATGTTGTGGAGGAGAAGCAAGAAATTGGAATTTCAGCATTTTAGGCATGACACATCACGCTAGACTCCAACTGACCTTTCTAAAACGGATCTTGTTGACGTTTTGTCCTCCAGGCCCTCGTCCTCCAGTCTCCTCCGTTTTCTCTTCTTCTTCCTCTTCTTCTTCTTCAGGACCTCTGTGGCGTCGGGGCCCTGCTCCCTCTGACAAGACTCGGACCGGGGGTGTGTGGGAGACGATGTGGCCTCCCCAGGCTGGGCCGGGGCTTGTACTTGCTGGGCCTGGGGCTGCTGCTGCTTGGCCTGCTCCAGGGCAGCTTTGGCAGGGGGGTTGAGACTCCAGGCGCCCCCATGACACCACTCCTCTTCCTGGGACGGGAGCTCCAGATGAGACTGTACGCACTCCCTCTGCTTCACGGACTGATCCCCGCTCTCCCCCTCCTCTCTCTGCCTCTTCTTCCTCCTCCTCTTCTCTCCACTCTTCTCCTCCTCCTCCTCGCTCTTCTTCTTACCCTTATCTTCACTCTCCTCCTCCTCCTCCTCTCTCTGCCTCTTTTTCTTTTTCTTCCTCTTGTTCTCGCTGGCAGGTTCCGCCCGTGTCGGCTGGGTGACGGGTTCTACCGGTTCTGGCTCGCTGGCGGGTTGTTCCCGTTCGGACTCGGCGGGGGCGGCCGGCGTGGCGGCCGGTTCTGGCTCTCCCTCCACCTCAGAATGACGACGTTTCTTCTTCTTCTTTTTCTTGGGGTGTGGAGAGGCGATGTGCCCCGGGAAGCTGTTCGGGAGCGGCTCCGAGGACGCGGGCCAGGGGTGGCGGGCGGGTTCGGAGGTCTTTGGAGAGTGGGACTGAATCCCGTTGGTTTGGTGAGAGAGGCTGGAGTTTGGTTTGTGCGGGGTGGAAAGAGGGGGCTGTTTCTGGGGACTCGGGTGTTTAAGCGGGCTGCCTGAGTGGACCTGGGTTGCAGGTGGAGATTGATGTTTAGGTGAATGGAATGGACCGGCCCTGGGGAGAAGGAAGAACAGGAGACAACATTTAGGGTAAACATTTTCGGTGAGAGTGTGTGTGTGTGTGTGTGTGTGTGTGTGTGTGTGTGTTGGGTGGGGTCATACCTGTAAGTGTAAGGGGGTGAGGTGGAGGTGAGTGTGTGTGTGTTGGGTGGGGTCATACCTGTAAGTGTAAGGGGGTGAGGTGGAGGTGAGAGTGTGTGTGTGTGTGTGTGTGTGTGTGTGTGTGTGTGTGTTGGGTGGGGTCATACCTGTAAGTGTAAGGGGGTGAGGTGGAGGTGAGTGTGTGTGTGTGTGTTGGGTGGGGTCATACCTGTAAGTGTAAGGGGGTGAGGTGGAGGTGAGAGTGTGTGTGTGTGTGTGTGTGTGTTGTAGGGCTGGGACTTTTGCCCAAAAATCATATTCGAAGTTCGTTTATTTATTAATAATAATATTCGAATATATTCGAATTATTATTAATAATATTTTTTACCATTAAATTCTTACAGAAAGACCTACCTAGGTTTTAAAATAAAGTTGTGCACATTCTGTCCACTAGTGGGCATTGTATCATAGGCAATATCGATAAGCAATGATGTTTTCAGAATGATTTTTTTATCAGATGTCTTAGTTATATCAAGATTAACTGCGAGGGGAGTCCCAGCCCAGCTGATAACCCTCCGTTGCGGGTTGGGGGGAAGCAACGGTCGGCTGGGATCCTGCCTCTCATAGTTAACCAGCAACTGGTCAGTGGACGGTACCAGGCAGCCTACGCTATGTCTGAATCAAAGAAGGTTATCAAACTAGCTGGCTAGGATCATTTAAGCATAACAATCCAACGGCTCCAACTCCCCCAAAAGAACCCCTCCACTGCACAAGCACCAACCCCAATAATAATAATAATAATAATAATAAGCACAAGCTACCGAGTGCAACGTTAGCCTTGCTAACGGAGATAATGCATTTGGAGGAGAGTTGCAGCTGGTGCTAAACGAGGCAAAGGAAGAATATTTTGTGGACTATTATCACATCCATTTCACAGTTGGGATTATACAGAAAGGTGAGGATCGAGCGTGTTGGATGACCAACTCAAATGCCTGGCTAGCTCAATATTGTTGTGAGCCGGAGCCCGTCGCTTTCACTGGATGACTCGTGAAGCATGCTTCATTTATCTCGCATACTAAACATGTTTTCGTGGAGTAGTACAGGTATGTACTAAATCGCATGTAGTAGGCGAGTTGCAGTATGTACTATATAGTATGTAATATGGACATTCGGACACGGCCCAAGCTCCTTGGTAAGGGCTGGGTAAGGGCGATCAACCTCCTTGTTTACATTTTTACTTGCTTACCGATTGGCTATTTGGATCCTGCCGTCACAGTCATACAACGACTATTTTTTAGTAACTAGTTAGTAGTTACTAGTTAAGACAACGCCTAAATTGCCGTGGTGCAACCGAAATTAGACACCAAACTAATATGCGACTAACTAGTAGCAACTAAGAGTTTAGTCAGTGTTTAGGCATGACTACATGCTTGGGTTTATGGTGCGTTCCAGGCAACCCGTAACTCGTGTTTTTCCGACGTCCTACACGTGAAAATGCTCTGGAATGGCAGTAGCCTACATCGATCTGTACGAGTTCACGGGTGGGAAGTTACGGGTTTGACTGCCATTCCAGAGCATTTTCACGTGTAGGAGGTCGGAAAAACACGAGTTACGGGTTGCCTGGAACGCGTGCTAACTAACGTCACCTCCTACAGGAGCCCAGGTGTCCAATAGCCTTGCTAATGAGCTCGCGATTGCAACTTCACCAGGCGTGAAAAACCCTCTGAATCTGAATCAAAAGCAACGTTTGCTAGCCAACACATTTACAAAAAATTATGCCTATAACAGGTTCGAATATTAAGGGCTGCCTAATATTCGTTCGAATACCAGTATTTCTGTCAATATTCGAATTATATTCGAATCCCGAAGTTCGGACTCCCAGCCCTAGTGTGTTGGGTGGGGTCATACCTGTAAGTGTAAGGGGGTGAGGTGGAGGTGAGAGTGTGTGTGTGTGTGTGTTGGGTGGGGTCATACCTGTAAGTGTAAGGGGGTGAGGTGGAGGTGAGAGTGTGTGTGTGTGTGTGTTGGGTGGGGTCATACCTGTAAGTGTAAGGGGGTGAGGTGGAGGTGAGTGTGTGTGTGTGTTGGGTGGGGTCATACCTGTAAGTGTAAGGGGGTGAGGTGGAGGTGAGAGTGTGTGTGTGTGTGTTGGGTGGGGTCGTACCTGTAAGTGTAAGGGGGTGAGGTGGAGGTGAGAGTGTGTGTGTGTGTTGGGTGGGGTCATGTGAGGTGGAGGTGAGAGTGTGTGTGTGTGTGTTGGGTGGGGTCATACCTGTAAGTGTAAGGGGGTGAGGTGGAGGTGAGTGTGTGTGTGTGTTGGGTGGGGTCATACCTGTAAGTGTAAGGGGGTGAGGTGGAGGTGAGTGTGTGTGTGTGTGTGTGTGTGTGTGTGTGTGTGTATGTTGGTTGGGGTCATACCTGTAAGTGTAAGGGGGTGAGGTGGAGGTGAGAGTGTGTGTGTGTGTGTTGGGTGGGGTCATACCTGTAAGTGTAAGGGGGTGAGGTGGAGGTGAGTGTGTGTGTGTTGGGTGGGGTCATACCTGTAAGTGTAAGGGGGTGAGGTGGAGGTGAGTGTGTGTGTGTGTGTGTGTGTGTGTGTGTGTGTGTGTGTGTGTGTGTGTGTGTATGTTGGTTGGGGTCATACCTGTAAGTGTAAGGGGGTGAGGTGGAGGTGAGAGTGTGTGTGTGTGTGTGTGTTGGTTGGGGTCATACCTGTAAGTGTAAGGGGGTGAGGTGGAGGTGAGAGTGTGTGTGTGTGTGTGTGTTGGTTGGGGTCATACCTGTAAGTGTAAGGGGGTGAGGTGGAGGTGAGAGTGTGTGTGTGTGTGTGTGTGTGTTGGGTGGGGTCATACCTGTAAGTGTAAGGGGGTGAGGTGGAGGTGAGAGTGTGTGTGTGTGTGTGTGTGTTGGTTGGGGTCATACCTGTAAGTGTAAGGGGGTGAGGTGGAGGTGAGAGTGTGAAGTTGAGCTGGATGCGTGGGGTCACGCTGGCGCGGCAGAGGGGGCGGAGCATCAGTGCTGCTCGGACTCCGGCTGCGCCTGGCCTGCAGTTATCGACATAAATAAAAACTTGGTGGTCTAAAGAAAATTGCCATGGTTGTGACAAAAGGGAAGGGGTCAAATAAGGAGGAGGTAACCATCGAAAGACGGAAGAGGGGAAAATGAAGGGAGGAGAACAAAAAGAGGAGGATATGGCAGAGAAGAATTAGAAATGGTTAGAAGAAAAGAACTGAAACTAAAGGAAAAGAAGACAAAGAAATTCTAAACAACAGCACTACGGTATGTGTTCGGTTAAACAGGAGCAAAGTGGATTCATTCTGCCGCTGACTACAACAAATCCAACTAATTCTGTACAGGGCTCCAGACTGGCAACAATTTGGTGGCAAAAATGCATAATAGGCTCTGTGCACCAGCTTCACTACTTCCTGAAAGTCACTTGGCTTCTTTATTTCCTGTCCAATATGATTGGATTAAGTGATTAATCAGGTATGCGCTGGGTCTTCCGCACACCTGATTAATCACTTAAGCCAATCATATAGGACAGGAAATAAAGATGCCAAGTGACTTTCAGGAAGTAGTGGAGCTGGTGCACAGAGCCCATTTGGTGGCAATGCTGCCATTTGACTTTCATTGGCGTTTTTTCCCCCCCCTCAAAAGAGGATCAAATGGGATGTCAGAGCACCTCTCCATACACAGCGGAGGACCTTATCAGAAGCAGCGTTGAGGCCTCTCCTAGTTTAGGGGGAGTGCACTTGGTTCACCCAGGGACAAAGGGCAAGAACACCAAATTAAAGGGGATGGTCATCTGCGGACCCTGGGGCTTCTAGGGGTCTCTTGTAAAGGGGACAGGGCGGTAAAAGGGGATGTTTTTGTTATTGTAAGCACTTCGTTAACAAAATAAACTGCAGTCAGTCGACATTTTATACTAAGTACGGGCTAGAAATTAAAATAACTAGAACTAGGCTAATAAAAATTCATTTTTGCACGTTTTATTTTTTTGTACGTACTTTTTTCTGCTACCAATGTGAGATACTGCCACCAACTGGAAAACGTAGTGGCAGCACTACCACCAGGGTAAATTAGTCTGGAGCCCTGCTGTGTACCAGTCTCTCAAATGACCTGCAGTCTACAGCCTCTGACACACCAGGCCGATAATCGGCCGTCGCGAACGTCCGTGAGCGTCGTGAGTGTCGGTGGCTCGAGTTGGTGCTCGAATGTGCTCGCCAGTGTCGGTGGCTCGAATTTTCGGGACTAGTCGGGACTTCTGAGCGTGTGTAATCGGCGTCGGAGTGAGCGGGCACGTCGGGAACAGAGAGATCTCTGTGATTGGCTTACAGAAGTCACGGAAGTGACGAAAAACAAGGCAAACTCAGGCCAGTGATATTTAATATGGCTACTATTACGGTGACAAAAAAAAACATGGAGAAAAGCTCAATATCTTTGCAAAAAAAATACAAATTTTGTAAAATACGTGGAATAACTTAGTCTGATGTAGACGGAAAAGATCATGTCATTGACCATCAGAAAACATAATACACAAACTGAAAAATGCTGTAAAATTAATGTAACTAACCCTTTAGCTCACCTGTTGCCAAGAAGCGCAGTAATCGTCAGACGTTTACCTACGGAGATATAATCGCAGTAGTTCGTGGTTTTGTCTCTGGATGAGTGGACTGACTAGTTCCTTCAACTCGTGGAGCTGATCAGGAAAGAGCCGAGCAAACTTTTTTAAACTTGGATATTTATCTCTAGCTCTTGACACAAGTTCGGGAAAGTCCCCTGACTGTCACTGTAGGATCCGTGCATGCGTTCACCCATTTTGTGCGGTTTCTCCTTATCCTTCACCTACGTCTCTTCTGGTCTACAACACAAGGAGCCGGGGCTGATAACGACTGTGCTCATTTCAATTTACCAAACCTCTTCAATTCACACAATTTAGTCGACATTCTCAGAGATGACCATCTATGCTGAGCGAGAGTTCTGTATTTGTAGCTAAACAAACGCCGCATTGTTTACGGTTTACACATACGGCGGTCTTCCGTTTTCCCTTGACGATACAGACTAGCCTACTGCCACCTGGTGGTGTGGAGTTATTTCGTCTCACGCGAGCGTAACGTACACGTTCGTCGGCTGCTGGCTGTCGTCCGCTTGGTGTGTTCAAGTGAAACGTGTCGGCCCTGAAACAGGCGACGCGAGGCGACGCCACAGTTGTCCTCGTCGGCGCTAATTCTTTGATGTCGGGTTGGTGTGTCAAGGCCTTATGGGGGCATATCAACAGGACATTTACAACGAAGGGACAGGGGTGAAGTTTAGGCAGCAGGCAACCAAGACAAGACAGAGGAGAGGGGGCAGGGTGTTGCGACACCGCCAGCGTAGCCGGCTCGTCATACCTTCTTGGCGGACAGCGCCAGCTTCTTGGCGGGTGGTGGGGACATGGTGCTGGTGGGTTCAGACGTTATGTTGTTGAGGGCCGGCGGTTTTAGCTTGACAGTTTTCTGCTCCTCCGTGCCGACGCGCTCCACGCTCTTAGCCGGGGACGCCATACCGTTGGAGCCACTCCTGGGGGGGGCGGAGGTCTCCCCGACGGGCGCACTTTTAGGACCGACGGAATCCTGACACACACAATGACAACTGTGTTGTTCTAGCGAAATAACATACCCAAATCACAAGTAATTTAAATTGAATTGCAATAAGTGGAGTCTGTCAACATCCCCAGCCTTCTGAAAAAGTCTTCTTCATCTCTTTAGGTGCAGCCAGAGACTGTACCCCAGCTTTCTCTTGCTCCCATCTCTTAAAAAAAACAACTCTAAATCCAACTTTCATCTTTCACTCCAGTTCCAAATACGGCCATTGCAGGAGGGGAGGGGGTTATAAACTTTATTGTCCATTAAATGGACATGTAATGGAAATGTGGGTCACAAAAAACATTAGTTAACTAATGCTTATTTAGGGTTAGGTTAGGTTACTAATGTCAATTAATACCTTAGTTAAGGTTAGGGTTAGGGTTAGGTGAGTTAACCTTAGTTAACATAAATAACATTAGTAAATGGTTAATAGAGACATTAGTTAACTGTTACTTAATGCTTAATAATGCATTAACTAATGCTTATTAATGTACCTTTATTGTAAAGTGTTACCGCAATGTGTGTGTACCTTGGAGTCGGAGGTGTCCGCTGAGGAGGAGTCTGACAGGGACTTGAGTGAGGTAGATGCTGCCAGACCCCGGCCGTCGTTCCCAGCATGCCTCCTGTCTCCCTCTGATCTCCCGACGCCGTTGGAGGGGGCGGGGGTGCTGCAGCGGGACTGGGCCTGGCCCTGGGGAGAGGGCTTCTTCAGCTTCTTGAAGGGCTCCTCGATCACGGTGGGTCCGCCGGGCGCCTTGGGGGGTCCGTGGACGGAGGACATCCCGTTGGACAGCTTGGGCTGCTGGCCCACGCCCACGCCGTTCCTGGACAAGGGGAAACCCAGGCCCCCGTCCATGGACTGGATCTTACGCAGCTGGGAGGGCTCCAGCTTCTGTGCAAGTGACAAACCCAGCAGAGCGCCATCAGATTATCAAGCACTATGGGAAATAGACTCAGGGTTCTTCCTGCATAGAGGGTTTTTTGCCCCCCCCCCCAAAGAGATTTTACGGCGTCGGCGCCCCCCCCCCCCCAAAGAGATTTTAGCCAGAGCCAAAGGAAAATCATCAGTGCTAAAATGCAAAAAATTTAGAATAAAAATATGATATAAAGTTCAAATCCTCTCCAAATGTGTTTGATAGCTTGGTTCAAGTGCAACCCATCCCTCTTTCTTGCATTGTCTATGGTTTGAACAACTACTAAGAGATCAGTTAAGAATATAGGCCTATACATGCTGGTAGGCTACTCAGAATAAAACGGAGGTTTCCCCCAAAAATTGTTTGCGCACCCCCCCCAAAGACCCATTCTGAGCCTGGAAAAACCCTGAGTCTGCATGCATTTTACAGTGTTTCCCCTATAATCGTACAGGCCTGGCGCTCATCGACCCCCCCCAGGTGCAAACCACCAGGCTTTAAAAAAACATTCTAGGGGAAACCTACTGCCTATTCTAGGAGAAACCTACTGCCTATTCTAGGAGAAACCTACTGCCTATTCTAGGAGAAACCTACTGCCTATTCTAGGAGAAACCTACTGCCTATTCTAGGAGAAACCTACTGCCTATTCTAGGGGAAACCTACTGCCTATTCTAGGAGAAACCTACTGCCTATTCTAGGGGAAACCTACTGCCTATTCTAGGAGAAACCTACTGCCTATTCTAGGAGAAACCTACTGCCTATTCTAGGAGAAACCTACTGCCTATTCAGAACCCGCTACTAAACATTCTGTAAAATTGTCTGCGCCTCGTACGATTGGACGGTTTCCACCATCATGTCCCATACCTTGGTGACCTGTGGGGAGGAGAGGGGCCCGTTCAGGTTGCTCTTCTTCAGCTGCTCACCCAACACACTGTTCTTCCCAGAATGCACCATTCCCTGCTTTGTGATTTGCCCGTCCACATTCTTCTTGGTGTCGGGGATCCTTATAGACAGAGTTGTTGGGTTAATACATCAGACAGATCGAAATCCAGCAGATGGATCAGAATGACCTGACAGATAGCTTACCTAAGGTAGAAGAGGACATAGGCCTGCTGGTTAAGAACTACTTTGATGTTGCTAGAATGGGCCATAGAGTCGTTCATCTGGTACCATTGCCCGTTGCTGGCCTACAAGTGCAAAGAAGAAAAACGACGTTTCAGGGACATTAACACATTAAACCGCACTGCGGAACTAGCAAGCCTTCAGGGGAAAAAACGAATCTGAGCTTCGGCACACCCAAACTCCTCACCTTGACATAGCAGTAGTAGTGGCCGGCGTGACAGCTGTACCCAGAGTGCACCAGCACAGCGTAGAGGCCATACATGACGGGGTCGCCCAAACTCTGGGACATGTAGGGGCGGATGTTGAGGAACTCCGGGTAGCCCACGTCCTTGGTGATCTTCCCTCCGCTGAAGTTGGCGAACCTCTTGAGAGAGAGGGTCAGCACGTTGGACGCCCGGTGGACCGTGAACCGCTTTGTGGCCGGAACTTTTTTCTTACACCTGATGAGAAAAGCGAAGAGTGAATGTTCACCGCAGTAATGCTAATTCAGTAGACTATTCGAAGCAATTCAAAAGGGATACAGTGAGCTTACTTGGCACACATGTAAGCGTTCTCCCCACTGAGAACGTCAGGCTTGACAAATAGCTCAAGGGCTCTGACGATGTTTGCTGCTTGCTGAAAGAGACAGAGGTAGGACTTAGAAACGCTTGTGCCATCAAACAAATCAGATCAGTTAATTTGAGGCGACAGAGAAAAAAAAACATGCATTATTCAAGGAGGATTGAGAGAGTACAGGTGTTAGCGAGTTACCCGGATCTCGACAGCGATGTCCAGGTAAGGGTCGTACGTGTCGGACACACTTTTGCAAATGGAACACTTGACTGAAAGAGAGAGAACGGGCAAAAATGTGGTCTCAGAATTTGATTGCAATTTGGGGCGTCGTTCAAAATGGCTGCCATCGCAGTGAATCTGGGATGATGTACCTCGTGACCTGAGGTAACCTCCAAAGATCTGGTGAACCAAGGTGGTGGCCTGTGTCTGCCTGTCTAACCTACAAATAGCAGAGAAAGGGAAGAGAAAATACAGGGTAAAGGAGACCCAAGTCACGGTTATGTAACTAACCAGCATACGCTAACTCAGACTAGAAGCACTCAAGAGCTCCAACACCCACTCGCTCATTTTAAATCAATAGAAGCTTACTTGGGATAGCCGTTCAGGCAGGCTTTCTGCATGGCATCGATGGTGTAGCGCAAAAATTCATGGGCATCCTCCTGGCTCCCAAAGCGAAAATGCCTGGCGATCTCTGAAAGAACATACCATACCACTTACATTATATTATGTCACAGTCAAAGACCTCTGATCTATTGCTGGGAGATACTACACTGATGAGATGATATCTAGGGCTGTACCCGACTCCGAATTTTGTGAGTCGAATTCGCCTATTCAAACCAGAGATTCAATGATTCGTTCCTCCTTTTTCCCCCCCATATGTCTAACGTTAGGCTGAGGGGAGACCGCGGGAGTCGGGACAGCTGTCAAACTAACTCAAACTCGCAGGCAGCACAATAAAAGACGCCTGTTTTCTTGCTAAACATGAATCATCTAGCCCACATTGTCCATGTACTTCAGATGCCCCCATGTTTTTATGCAGTGTTTCCCATAGCCTACATTAAGGTTGGACGACTTGACGATAAGTCTCCTCAACTGCGCATTTCAAAGCGTGCACGAATAGGCTCATGCGTTGGGCAGCAGTCAACAAGGAACTGTTTTGGCTGTCACAAGCATTTTTGTGGACGTTAGAGCTCAATCTGTCTGTGGGGAAAATCTTTTTTCCAGCGAATATCAAGATGATTGATCTAGGAAAGCAGTTGTGTGCTGCGATATTCCGTTTGGGAAATGCAGGTGATTGCTGACTCACAGTCGTCCAGGCTCACAGCGGAGGGGTGAAGGATTGCCTTCCCTCCTCTATATCACTCTTAATTCTCCTTTTACTGCACAACAAATAGCTCCAGTAATAGCCTAGGTCTAATACGAATGATTGGCCTGTCCTGTATAAATCACAAGGCAGGTATGTCCTATAGAAATCACAAGGCAGGTATGCCGTCTTAGCCCACCAGCGCATCTTGACAGAGCAAAAAAAACGACTTGACTTCAAGAATCTCAGTCGACTTGAGGGTCTCCGACTGATGATTCGGCTCGACGACTTTTCGGGGGCTCAGCCGCCATAATAACCTGATCGTTAAAAAGCCCATAGCCTCAGGCGGAAGATAAACAGATGCTTATGACCTGCTCGGTGCTTTCCGAGTCCCCTGCCACCAGACAGCGAGAAGAGGGGAACACAGACCGATAAACTATGAGAGCCGAGGTGAGAAAGAAGAGAGAATAGGTGTCAGAAAGGAGTGAAAGAAAAGGTGTAGCCCGTCTCTTCTATTCCGAGGTAATGTAAAAAGCGACCGTGTTAGCACAGAAGGCCGTATATTGTAAATGTTATGCTTTGCGCTAATGCTGCTTCCCAGCCCGCAGTCACAAGGAGACAGAGAGGGCATCGGAAAGGGGGGTAGGGGGGGGGGGACCCAGGAGGAAACAGAGGGTACTGCAGCAATAGATAAGGAGAGAGGTGGGTAGAGGTTGTGTGTGTGTGTGTGTGTGTGTGGGGGGGGGGGGGATAGAGGAGGAGGGAGAGGTGGACAAAGCCACGATAGCGGAGGGAGGAGGAGAGGTACTCCCTCGAGAGTAGAGCACCAGTGCCTCTCTGAATCCGGGTGAGCTCACAGGAGGAGGAGCCGCCCTGCTCCCTCTACCGTGTTCAGTCTACGGGCTGCTGCAGCTCCTCCCATGTGCTGCTGCAGTCGCCAGCTGCCGTCATCACACACCTCCACTCGGGGTGTTATGTCATCGCTAGAGTCACGCTGCCGGAGTCTCGGGAGCACCTCCAGCTACGTGAACCGTGAAGCCAATACGCAGGCCTGTCTGGGGTGCCAGCCGCTGCAATTATTAGTAGGGGCCAGTTTGGATTTCAGCACTACTATGCTGACAATGACAAAAATAAAAGATTTGAGTCATCACACAATGAGACTTTATCCTATACCATATTGATCAATAGATTCTCAGCAGGGGCATTTCTAAGAATCAACTTAGCTCCAAGAAGAGTTTGAGTTTGGCGCATGCTAAATTTTACATAAAGGCCTACTGTAACTCAACTTGAACAAAATAGGCTACTTGCAATCAATAGCTCGCTAACTACCTAGCTGCTTATCCCCAGAAATCTTTAGATTTTCTCCCGATAATTCCACCAGATTCTTCCAGGGTAAAATTAATGTTTAAGATCGATGTGAGGCACTGTGCTCTACCACAAGGTTCCGGTCAGGTAGGCTGGCTTTCACAGCATGAAATCAAATACAAGAGCCCTTCCCTTGACGTTGATGATGCAGTCATATTCTAGATTGTATATCGCTAATTTTGAAAATTGACCCACCCTGGTCTCAAAGCTTCCGTCTCTATTCTCTGACAAGGGCTCTTTTTGAACTGTAGAAAGAAGAGAGGTCTGCACACAGTTTCCAAAGCTCCCAAGTGATTTATTTAAAGCTCAACGCTTGCACCTTAAGAAGCCCACGCTGGCTGAAACGTTGTGCTTTAAATAAATCACTTGGGATCTTTGGAAACCGTGTGCAGAACTTTCTTCTTTCTTCAGTTTATAGTTTTTGGTCTAGCAACTGTCACTTCTCTCTCTTGGATGTTGTGTATTTTCCGTCACTATTTCTCTTTTTAAACTGTGACGAATTTGACAGACTGTGTAAACTCTTGTCCTATATGCCTATCTGATAGGCCTACTCTCCTCCTCCTTCACCTCTACAGTAGCTCCTTGGGAGTGTCACCTGCCTGTCACACTCCCCATCTCCTCTGCTCTTTCCTCCTCTCTCCTCTCCAGTCCGATCTGAGGATGCAATCAGCATATGCCAGACAAAATCAAGGCTAACCAAATCTCAAATTTTATGTGATGATTAGCTAATAAGCATGTTATTTATCAATTTATTTTACACGATAGACTATCAATTATTCGTGGTGCTTTCTCTTGTGCCCCCCCCCACCCCACCCCACCCCCGGCGGAGCTTGTAGACGAGGCGGTGGCACTCTCATGTGTCATCTGCTGCTACAGCGACAGGAGAGAACTCATCCGCCGCCTCCTCTAGCCTTGCCCGCGCCTCGTCGCCTTCATCCCTTTTCTTTAAAAAAAACAAACAAAAAAACACCTTATATCCGTCTTGCCCTGAATTAGCTAGCTAGCCTACCACCAGATGCCAAAAATGACAAGCCCGGTAACCGGGGTGCTCTCTCTCGCCGAGCCTCGCCATTTTTGTATAATATTTTTTATTATACTTTTTAATTAAAAAAAAAAAAAAAGATTTATAAAACATCCCGAACACTGGCTCTCAAGTTAATTCATGATCCTATCTGTTGTAGTGGAGGAGGTTCTTACTCTTCAAGTCTCTGATGAAGGAGACAGGCTTGATGGCATTGCCCGTGTTGGCAAAGGCTTGGATGATGTGGTTCTGCATTATACATATCATACAGAATCCCGACTGGTGACCTGAAACACAGAAGGACAGAGAGTTAAACAATCACACCGAATAAAGAAGGGGTGCAACACCACGACACAAAATCAGAGTCACGTAGCACACCCTCAGGGCTTCAAACGCTACAATAGCCGTGTAGAGAGCTACTCACAGGCACGGCTATGCTCCTTGGACAGTAGGTAGTTGGCCAGGGGCGGTGTGTAGGTCAGGCACTGCACCGTCGAGTTGAGGAAGCAGGTGTTGCCCAGGTTATGGAGGCCTGCCCCCACCCTGTACACACGTTCCCACCTCATGGACAGCCTGTTCCCTGGGAAGAGCATCTTCTGTGGGGCAGGGATCCCATCACTCTGGCTCCCGACCACGTTCTCAGACGCTGTCATAGGAGTGAGGAGAACCACATTCGTCTTTCTGGTTCTGTATTTAGCGTAAGCCATGTTATAATTATAAGGTTATTTACATATAAAACGTCCCACGGCGATTTTCTAGATGCACCTAGAGATCCATCGTGCGTTAGCAGCGACATGTCATAACGAGTGCAAAGTTTGTCAAAACGTTGATATTGTATATGATCGTAAAACCCCTTATAACATGGCGTATAATGCTAAATACCAAACCAGTCCTTTAACTGTGCATAGTGAGCTGAGAAAGACAAAAAAAAAATAATACTGTGGATTGAAACATTTAATCTCTAAATGCACCGTACCTTGCCTCTTGATCTGGGCAGGCTCTGTGGCCCTCTGTCCAGAGGCCCCCTCAGTCCGGGGGTTAAGGATCACATACTTGGCCTTGAGGTTGTCTAGCTGGTAAGAGAAGCCCTTGCTGGCCGGCTCGAACTCAATCTTCTGCAGAAGGACCTTCTTGGCGGAAGAGACCAGCAGTTTGTTGAGGTCCCCCTCGTCGCTGGAGTCCTTGCGCCCGGGTTTCAGGGCCTCCTTGAGTTTGTCCACTATCGGCATTGTTGGGGCATCACTGAGGAGAAGACGGGAGAAATTGCGTTGGACTGGTTTAGTAGCTCATTTGAAACGACATGCACCCATTTCTAAAATATATATATATATTAAAAAAAAAAAAAAAAATCTGAGGGGGCACGTGCCCCCTCAAGTTCTATAGGCATGATGCCTCTGGGTGTTCCTGTAATTTCTTTGATCAGTGTATAATTGGGAGCGTTTGTGCGAGTGCACATTATTTTTCTAGTGCAGCCTTTTTTCCATTCACACTATTTGCAAGTTACACTCAGGTGTGGCGTTGTTTGTGGTAGCAAAAGTTTCCCCCCATGACTTAAACCCTCATGACTTAAACAGCCATATCTTGACTTAGGAGGGATGCAGAAACACAGGACTGGTTGGACTGGGACAAAGCTTGACTTCAAACTCATCAAACTCAGGTTATCAAACATATATCAAACATGTAGTCTCAACGCCAGACCCATGAGAGTTTTGCTGATAAACTAAGTAAGCTACGGTAACTAATGCTGTAGATCACTATGGGTCTGGGATACTTCATTCA
The DNA here is from genome assembly GCF_949987555.1 of Borostomias antarcticus. Taxonomy (NCBI): domain Eukaryota; kingdom Metazoa; phylum Chordata; class Actinopteri; order Stomiiformes; family Stomiidae; genus Borostomias; species Borostomias antarcticus. The sequence goes on along the minus strand of NC_140238.1, from coordinate 31,212,117 downwards.
AAAATCTGGTGTTCAAATCCTGGCAATTCATTGCTGCTACGACCTGTCAATTCTGACCCGTCGATACGCCCTCAGAACACCAGCTTGGTCGGCAAAGTGGCACAGACTCTGTAGTTTACAGAGTGCAGCGATCCAACATAATATTTGAGCCTGGAGAGACTATCAAACAGACAATGCTTTCTCTATGGGAGTGTGGAACCTCTTCTCCATTCATTGACATAAAACCGATAGTCTGCAGTAGCCTACAAGTTTGGCCTGACAACCTACATTATAGTCACAGTGCCTTGAAGTACCCACGCAAATGTTCAAGGCCGTTTGTCATTTAAAAATAAATACACAATGAAAGTGGATAATGTAGGCTAATATAGTTAGGCAGACAAGCTAATCCAGTACAGTGCACAGAAAATTCACCAGAATGCAGGAAATGAAGGTTTGTGAATGTTCTTATAGCTTTTTGGGTCTACCAGGCTCCAAAATGTTGTACATGTTGTTGAGCTTTTACGTTTTTGAAGATGATTTTTAAGATTTAACTTCCCTCTCCATAGGATTGAGACTGAACAGTTCCGCCATCCGCTCTGAAACCCCATCTACTGCACATCTACCTCCATGAAAGGGTTGGCAATGAATACCACACAGGGCTCAAGTGTATCAAAATCAATAAACCTGTCCAACACCTTTACAACTGAGTGGAAGTAGCTCAACAGCCAAATGTCTGGTAGATGAAAATTCTACCTGACAATTTTTTTTTTTACCAGCCTCAAAACATATGTGCAGCCTTTTGTGTCGCGTAGACATATACTGACAGACAAAATACTTTGCTAACTATCCCACAGAAATGAGCATTTATGCCAGCTGGGCCACATTGACTTTGCTAGCTTCCTACAGAGGGTAACCTCCAGCACTTATCCCTGCCGCTGCATTTCACCATCATGGTATTTCATGGGCCGACACTACATGACAAATGTTAGCTAATTAGTATGCTAACTGTACCTAGCAGGCTAGAGTCCCACAAATCATTTTACAGCATGTTTCGTTTATGATGCACAGCAGCAGCAGGTCCGCTGAGAAAGACTGCATTTTTAATGCGAGCTGCGCACATCACCAAGCTCATTCACCTGTGCGCACTGCGCTGTAAAGCAAAGCTGATTTTACAAATCTCACTCGCGCTGAGCTATCAACGGCTGATATTTAATAGCAAAAAAAAAAGTTGTCCTTGCTATATGATCCACCAAGGCTACTGGGAAGAGGTTTCTGTGGTGAATGTATTTGTTGTCCGATTTATTTGCGCATAATCTTTGAACCTTGCGACGAGCGGAAAAACAAGCAGCGAGTAACCAGCTGCGAGCGAGCTACCATAAACCGCATCTTGGGGAACAGGATCTGGTATTCTCTACATCCAGTCCGCTGCAGCTCGGCCTAGCGCCCGCCGAGTCGGGTTCCTGTCCACGACTGGCTCGGCTTCAGGGCAGGCTCCGAGGCCCAGTGTTATGGACATACTTGAAGTGAACAGCTAAGTGCCTCTTAGGAGCCAGGTTGGTACTTGGAGGCTGTCCCTGCAGTTATGCAAGACGAGGCAGCAGCAGGCACAGGGAGGCAAAATGTTTAAGAGTGGGAGTGTGCATGAGCGCTCAAGGAGAAAGAAGAAACGGAGAAGGCAACGAGGGAGGGGTGGAGGAGAGGGAGGGAGGAAGGGAATGAGGAAGGGAGGGGTGGATGCAACCGCCATGACTCACAGGTCAGATACTCGTGTTGTCTGTTGCCTACAGCAATCAATCTGATTGCAATACCTCACCACTCCATCACAACAAGTGAAGGCCTGCTCTGTCACACAGTCATGATTCAAGATCAGTTTATTAACATGTGTATGGTTTATCCATACCATGAATTAGCTTAAGGGGTAGTGTGCCATCTTGGACATTTAGCCCTATGCAGGCTTTCACTGGGCTACAATGGAAGTCGATGGGGCACACGTAAATGCGTTGGAAAAACTATGATAAAATGGTTTTCCGAGACGGAAAGCACAGGGTGTAATCTTACCAGTCTCAGTATGCTCACCTGTGAAATGTATCGCAATCCGAATATTTTTACATGTTTGGCATGGCTTGGACATGGGCATTGCCCTGGCGCTTGTTTTCACTGTTCCCACAGAGGACTATGTGCGAGTCAAGCCAAACGCTTAAAAATACTCGGATTGCGATACATTTCACAGGAGAGCATTCTGAGACTGGTAAGATTACACCCTGTGCTTTCCGTCTCAGAAAAGCACATTCATCATATGTACGTGTGCCTCATTACCTTCCATTGTAGCCCAGTGAGAGCCTGCACAAAAACTGCCGCTTGGTCAATACTGGAATGATCAGTGAAATTATGTTGTATGAGTATGTTTCAGATTCATGGTAGACAGACCACAAATAGGGCTAAACGTCATTACGTTACATGCATACACTGATGGAGACAAGATTAGACAGGGTGCAGGACAGGGCAGTGGAAATACAAAATAGTACCAGTATATGCAAAACAAAGAAAAAGTACAAAAGCATGTATCAATATAATACAGAATGGAGTGTGGTGAGAATAATGTGTGCCGAGTAAAGTGTGATGTGTGTGCGATGCCATTTAAACAATGTCTGCGCCGTTGTAATACAGTATGTAGTACAATCAGCGGTCGTGGTCTGAGCTTTAGCTTACATGCCTATTCATCATGCAATCTGAACACCACTGACTTCAGGATGACACGCAAGTAGCCTAGAAAAAATAAGTCCAAAATAACACTGGCAACGTTCATGTAGGCCGACATAATTATGTTAGAACTGTCACTTTAACAGAACCCCTTCAATAAAAACGCAGCGTCTGTGCAGAAAACAAGAGCATGCACGTTTTCTCAACCGCCGTCTGCATGTGTCAGCCGTTTGGGGAGTGATCGACTCCGGGCAGGTCATTTCCGGTGTGTGTGGCAGCAGGCTGGCTGACTGGGTTCAATGGGAAATGATGACTGTGTATAGTGACAGAAATCATTCAACGTCTGGCCCAATCTCAGTACTCAACACAATACGGATAGCCAGATGAACTAAAGCAAATAGCCAAATCTCTGAACCAGAAAAGAGTTTTCCTTGACAACTATGATGTACTGCTTTGTTTTTAGCTCAGTCCTTCAGCTAGAGCTGGCCCCGAACGTTCAAAGGTTCGTTGTATTGACAATCGAATCTCAATTCAGACATTTCAAGCTCGAAATGTTCAGAATGTGTTTCTCAGTTCAGAATTGTTTATTATTTTAGGATAGGGTAGCCTATTAAGCCTAGATAACTGCATCATGTTATGAACAAAATAAATTTAAAAAAAATAAAGAGCACACACAATATGAGTCACTTGTAAGATACATTCAAATGAGTGTATTCTCTGTGTAAGACATTGTGTAATGTGACCAGCTGTCCTGATTATTGCCCTGACCCCTATCTCCAGGCCTTCTAATTGACTTTATGGCAGGAGACCTCCCCCAAGGGTCCCCTCCTCCCAACTATCTCGGATCTCTCTTGTTCACTTTACTGTTGACCCTCTGACCTAGCCTTATCACTGATAATTGGCTAGTGAGGTATTTGCATATACAGGTATGGTCACACCCACACCGTTTATAATGCTCCGTTTTCCTGATAATCTTGGCTCTTGGTGGATGTTCCTTTCTCTTTGAGCCCGACTTTGCAAACTCGTAACTTATCTGGAATAAAGGTAACCAGCTTGGACTTTCAAAGATGAACCTTGGGATTCTCGACTACTCTTTTCTTAATTATTAGAATAAATCTATAACACACTCAATCTATAAATGCTTCAGTGTATGTGTAACGCTGTTAAGCACTATGGCGAAGAAATCTGCTATGTGGAAATAGCGGAGCGTATACGCTGGATATATTGTCAACAAGACGAAGAATTCCCTTCTCAAACCCATCTTCTTGGCACACAACCTGAATAGAGTATAGGCTAGGTAAGGCCTATGTCATGAGACACTCCGTGACCATTATTAAGGCTATTTATTAAGGTTGACCAATCAGCAGGCAGATTAATTGGACCACTATAATGCCCTTTTGAGGTAAATCGGCATATGCCGATCTCTGTGCTCACAAGGCCGATAAAGAAATTGCAGAGTGCAGAAACGTCTCTGCCTGCATCCTTTAGTGCGATTGCTGTGGAATAATCTTAGCACGTGCCGCTTAGCCATGATACAGTTGAAAGTGGGAACGTGCTCATCTCATATTAACCACTAAGAGATTTCAAATCAACGCTTTTTTTTTTTTTTTCCCTCTTTGAGAACGAACGTTTGGAGCTTCCTTCGCAAACACCAATGAACAGTTGATCCCTAAAAAATGACATTCGGGCCAGCCCTACCTTCAACAGTAATATGCTAGACCTAGGATATAGTGTCTGGGTAGAGTAATCCATCTTATGAGGAACATAAAAGACAACTAGAAATCCTTCACGAGCTAGGGCCTGTAAAAAATAAAACATATGTCCATAGCAAGAAAGCACTGACAACAACAGAGAGATAAACACACAGACAATTGAACACAGATTGGAGACAGGCTATTGGACATTTATTCACAAAAATGACCAATAGCAGAGAGGGGGAGCATCAGAGCGTTGCTCATCAGAGGGGGAGTGACGTAGTGAGGAGGGAGGGATGGAGGGAGGGAAGGAGGGAGGGCTGTACATGCATAGCATGCACAAGGGCACACCAACCTTCATGTGCTGCCTGGTACTGATACAATTAAGAATGACACAGCCCACGGGGAGATGGCACAGCTGACTGCAGTGACGTAACTGGAGGACCAGTCACCAGACGGGAATCGGTACGGTTTATTCACCTGCCTGATCCAATAGGGGTGAAACATAATGTTATTAACACTTATTAATTTTACGCATTGCTCATGTGAGTGTTTTTTGTCTTTTTTCATTGTGATTGTACTGCCTGCTCCAATTTGTACGGCACTTTGGTCAATGCGAGTTGCTTTTAAAATGTGCTTTATGAATAAAATTCACCTGCATTTTGTTTTAAACAGCTTTTTGCATTTGCGTTTTATATGACCTTTTATGTGTTTCTTGCACTGTCTTGATGCTTTTAATGTCTCATGTAAAGCACTTTGAATCGCCTTGTTGCTGAAATGTGCTATACAAATAAACTTGCCTTGCCCCATGGCTTTTATGAAAACCTTAACAACCCCTTAATACCATGGACTAACACAGGTACAAAGGTTGTGTGTGTGTTTTCCTTATGATTTGTTTGATGACAAGATTCTTGCTTCAGTAAGATGGATATGGATAGGGCCACGCTGACCACACTGTTAATCACCAGGCTATGTGTTCTGAGGAACTTGACTAGCCTACTGTCACTCATTAGTAACATTTGAGGATTACATTACAGTTGCAACAGACATGGAATAGTAGACCTTTCAATGCTAGCTCCTTCAAGTAGGCAAGAAAAGAAAAAACAGTGCATGTATGTAACGTAACTGGGCAATCGTGCTGGATACACTTAATTATTGTAGGTCAACACATTTCCCTACTCACGATAGTCTAGCAAAAGGGTTCAATCTAGCAAAAGGGTTCAATCACTGCACACCTGAGTAAGACTCGATAAAACATGTAGGTAACATTTCCATTCCATCCAACTTTCCTTTCTATGTGTAGACATTCATAAACCTAGTCTATGAATGATTCTCATCTGTAGAGGGGCCACTTCAACTGCAGAGATAAATGTCTCCTAGTGTGTTGCTTAATCGTGAGTGGCATTTCTGGAATCTCAAGCAAGTGTTCATTTAAAACTTGGCAGTGCACTGACAACTTGCAGTGGGTCACAAACTTACCTATCTACAAAGTGTTTACAAAAAAGCCATTACTAGCGCAGCCATTAACTACCTAGTACCGTCTAGCTACTAGTGGTACTGCTCGATATAGCTAACGTTAGTCAGTGAGCTAGCTAGGCATCTGAGCCTGAGACTAGCTAGACCCAGCTAGCAACATTTAATTTAACTTCAACTGACGTTTAGGCGTCACGGCTATGTAGGCGGCTAACTACCTACCCAATGACCCAATGTTACGATCAAATGTTCAGTAATGTTAATGTCAACACGTCGCAAACTACATGACAACGTGTCTGCAAACGTGTACCCCCACTCCCCACGCGGCAGCTGTGTGGGCAGCAATGTGAGTCGCAAGAGGCTAGTAGCTCCAGTAACGAGGGCTAGACAGCTGACTAACGTTAGCTACATGCGGACCAGTCTGGCTAACGTTAGCTAGCAAGCCATTTGGTCATGCTTCTCTTTACTGTATCACATATTTAGCTTCAAACAAACAGCGTTGTACATTTCAATACTACGTATTGTCAAAGCATGATTAAAAAAAAATACAATGGCATGATTTTTCGACAACTCACTGCCTTGTAAGCCACGGTAACTAGCCAGCTTGATATCTGTTCTTGCTAGCTAGCTAGCTAACGTTACTGCTGCTAGTTAGCCTGTCCGCTAACGTGGCGAAAGCGTCGTCTCAATGCTGCAATGTGGTTCTCTACATTGCCCACCCTCACATTGGTCACACTGGGATTACGTTATAAAATAGGCTGACAAAATGCGCGTTGAACTGATCATCATCGACGTACTGTAGCTAAATTTTGACCGAACACTCACCTTTCGTTTAATCATCCGAAATCAAGAACTGTTTGGCGTTACTGGCACTCGCTACGTTTTTGAGCAAACAGTTCCTTCATTTTGTTACATTCTTTCGCCCATGCTGCATTATGAGAGGGGCGTGAGCAACGATGACTGGCGTAACGCTGCAGCCAATCCTAGTGCGAGTCAGGAGGAGACGATTCGTTCACTCGTGTGACCAGCCAATCAGTGGTCAATCTTCTGTCCTGCTGATGGAGCAACAAAATAGCCAATGTGACGTCCGGAAAGCGATAGTGTTGAACTGCACAGCAGTCCAGGAGTCTTATATCATTTTGTCTATCAAATATACTCTTGTACTGTCACAAGGACATTCAGGTTGTACATGATATCATTTTGTTGCATGACAATGTATGCGCATTTTAAGTAGGCTACGTCGTTTTTCAAATATGACACATGCGACTTTCGGGGGTTTGAATTGTGCATACTACTGTATGTTGCAGGCTAAAATGGCCAATCGATCTTTGCACTGTCCTCATGGACTATTAGATCCGAGGAAGTGCGGACCTAGTGCTATTATGCCATGTCTCTACATTTGTCTCTGTGTTCCTAAGGAGGGCGCCATTGCCCTCTTTATCTAATATCACTGATAGGCCATCAAGCGTGTGTATTGGAATGTGGTTCTGAAGCCATCAGCAAAAATGAGTAGTCAAACACACGTTGAAGGATTGTTCTAACCTTTTATTTACTTGTTTTTTTCATCTTCTTAAAATACAATACATTTTAAATGACCCAAAAAAAACGTATGCATGCAAAAATATGCCTCTTTACAAAGTCCCATGTGAATCCAGCACGGGACATCTAGCCATTCTCATCTAATTCAAAAAAGATAAGATACAGTCATAAAGAATGGATGCCACGTTCATTTCAAGGATACATCACTTGAAATTGTTTCCAGATGGAAGTTATACTATAGAATGTGCTAAAGCCAAACAATGTAACCAACTATAATTGGTGTAAACATGCATTTTGGCCTTTGCTGGAGTAATTAGAGCAGCTTGAATGGCTATGGTATTTAGCTAGCCTACTGTATGTGTCCTTCATTCACAGAGACCCCTTAATGCTGAGCCCTGTAGTCAGTAAAGTTAAATGCTTTTGAATGCTTCATATAAACACATCAGAAAGATGCTCGATGTATTTGATAAAAGGTCTGATATGAGTGGAAAACTGATTCTTTAGAATGTTCCGATAATGTATTTCTTTATAATCAAAACCATTACAATTTGTATAATAGTAAAATGAAACATCCACCTTCCTTAAATATATATTTTTAAATCTTGTTCAACAAAGCAGTACAAAGAGATAGAAATACATAACCAAGCACACATGACAGGCATCACAGCTGCAATAAGACATAAAATACAAAGTAAAGTCGGAGGATTCAATCCCCCTGTAATCAGAACACACTAAAAAAAACGTGTCTGCTGCAACAACTCTGTTCAAAGTGCACAACTCTATCCAAGATAACAGGTTAAAAGCTACTGTGAATACAGGAAAAATACTGAACGCTTATAACAAAAGCATAGCACTGTGTTGACCTAGACAGGTCTGCCATGTTCATTGAAGGAACATGTAAGGGTTCATTGTAACAAATAGGCAGGTAAATATCACAATAAATGAAGAGTTTAAGCAAATATAGTGATTACAACAATGTGGTCAGTGTGGCCCTCTTTGTAATACCACACTTTTATATTACATTTCCATCCTACTGAAGCAAGAATCATTATCAAAATCATAATGCAAAGACAAAAAAAATCAGTGACTATATGTTTCAGTTGGTTATCGGCATTAAAACTAATCTGAACCACTAGTGTAAAATCAAAACAAGCTACTGCAAAACCACTTCAAGCTTTTGGGTAGGGTGATATTTTGCAGGAATATAATTTAATGTATGATCACAGCAACACAATAAAACAACACTTTGCCATTTATGTTTCAATAACACCTTTGGTTCAGGTAGCTAGCGAGGAATGAATGGCACATGAGACCTGGAAAGGTACATTTAGATTTGTAGTTTCTTTTTATTTTAATCATACAAGTGGTGACAAGTAAGAGCCTTGGACATTTTGGGGTGGTGATCAGTAAGTGCTGTTTTCATAGAATTGTTGCCCTTATACACATTTTTATTTCCTGCAACTAATCAATTTGTATGCCCTTGGTGATATGAACAATTATTTACTGATTCATAAAAAATAATAAAAAATAATTGCTTTATTTATTTATTTTTTAAATTGCAGGCCTCTTCGGTCACGCGGAGCAGTGACTTGTCAGCAGGAAGTTGTCGACTTAGGGGTCTTCAATGTCCAGGAACTCCTTCTTGGGTGGTGCGGATCCTCTGTACCAGGCGCACGAACCATCACTCCTCTTGATACAGGCGAAGTGTTTGGCCTGGGGTCCACTGATGCTCTTCTCAATCACCCAGTCAGTCCACAGGCATTCCTCTGGGGAGTTGATCGCACACGGGATGGAGGTGCAGCGTGTGATCTGTGGGATCAATCATTCACAATTAAGTTATCTGAGCAGGGAGAGAGGCTGAGATAATTAGGCTCTTGCAGTCCTATGCTGTATATGTAACATTGCACATATTTGCTAGACTGACATATAAATACTTTGCTGACACGTCATTTCCCGATGAAGACCGACAAGGTCGAAACATGTCAACATTTTTAATTATGTAAGCCCGATATATTAGAGGCTTTTTACAATTACCACTTCCCTCCCGAATACTTATTTTGAGTGCCTGGATTAACTTTTCTTTTTTGACTTTACTGACACCTCTAGATTATTACACTCATTTCAAATGAGTGAACTGTGGACATGTGGATAGTGAGAGATAGCAAAATAATTACAGTCCCTTTCGCTTTACAATCCCAGTCTTACCTTGCAGTCACAGCCCATTTCATAGCGCTGAGTCAAGCTCTTCTTCTGTGTCGCACTCATGGCCTCCCAAGACTCAATGAAGTCGCACAGGGTCACATGCATTGTTCCATCACTCTCCAGCTTACCTGAAGTGGGAAAATAGATATCCAGCAAGGCATAATAAAATCATAGTGAATTAATAAACTCTTGAGAATTCTGGATATGAGGCTGTAGAGCAAGAGTCTTTTGGATAAGCAATAGTCCAGAGTGGGCCATGATAAAGGTAAACATTTCTCTAGGTTGTCCCATTGAGTTTGTAATGGTGTTGGATGGGTAATGTAGTCTGAGACCCACCTGTGAAGAGGTACTCCTTTTTTCCATTGGTCTCCAGTGTCACTCCACACATTGCTGAGGAGGGGGCCGTGAAGATGGCGTCAATATCCCGGCTAGGACCTTTGAACATCTACCAAATCAAATAGAGGAGAGAAAGATGAGGTTCTGTAGACAGACATAAACATGAGCGCTGCATTGTGCGACCGTATTGAGACATCACTGGATGGATTCTGTGGTTGAAAGTTTCACCATCAGAATAACCCTAAATAAACCTGTAATACAGTACCTTGACCTGTTTGATGTCATACTTGAATCGTTTGATTGGGTTGCCATAGACATCGTTGCCTGAGTCAAACTCGTTGCCTGCAACAACCTTTGCCCTGATCACTGGAAAGGGTACAGAAGAGAGACATGACAGTTGAGAGACAGTGCATTATTACAGAAGAGAGACATTTACAGTGCATTATTGACAAGTCGAGTATCTCCTCGAGAACTTCAAGGAAGGCACACAGCACAATCATTCTGGGCCACTTTCAATGAACAAAAATGACTTGGTGAATTGTGTCTTTTTCTCTTTGTCTAAGCTAAGCTTTGCTTTTTCCGCGTCACTCTCGTTTCAACTTTGCTTTATTTCAGCAAGCCTGCTTGTGCTTTGGCGATCTTCATCTGCAGATTTGGCTGGTGCCAGGTGCTGAGAAGAACACAAGAGTCACGTGAGTGTTTGATCAGCTGCAATCAGAGAGAGAGAGAGAGGAATGTACGCTGCCTGCTCCCAGGCTCCGGAGCCGACACGGGAGGAAACCAGTCAGCGATCTTTGAAAAACGTACCCAGAATGCCCCCTTGCCCTTCTACCCGCCTGCCCGCCTGTCTGCCTCTGGCTGGGTGAAGGTGCTGACATGCACACCTCTCACAACCTCTCACTCTCTCCTGTTATTCTCTGCTTCTCCTAACCCTCTGCTTCAGTCAAAATCGGAGATATACGAGAAGCTTTGCTGGAAGTGGAAAAACAGAGTCAGTGCCAAACAGATGAGCTTTGCTCTGTAGTGGCATACAGCCCGTTCAACAGCCTGCACTTCATTATTTTTCGGACGCATACAGCGACAGTGACTTTATTAGTACTTTAGTATTCATTGCCTGCACATGGAGAGGTGGCAGACACGACTGAGGGGTAACAACTCGTGACTCAAACTAAGGGTGAAGAAGTTCACCTTGATGCTTTCAAAGCCCTGTCTTCAGGCAGGGCACTGACACAGATCAAATCAAATCAAACTTTATTTGTATAGCACACAGGGGACAGGGGTAATGTCAAACAGATGTCCGCTCTCGGATCAAGACATTTTCCCAGGATGGCAGCTGCGGCCTGTCTTAGAGCTGCTACCTTACCAAGTAAGCTTTAGAGGCGCTTTTTATTTTTTGACCAAGGTAGGAGGCTGTGAGCCATATGTTCCCCAATTCGATTATAATACAGGCTTAGAGAACATCTCCTTTTAAGGGTTTAAAAAGTCAACTGCTGAAAGAAGGGAAACGAAGGGAGGGACAGAAAGGGGTGAAGAGAGAGTATACTGGAGAAGTGATTAGAGAGAGACTGTGTACTAGGAGATGGGATTAGAGAGAAAGATGGGGAGAGTGTGTATACTAGGAGATGGGATTAGAGAGAGAGAGTATACTAGGAGATGGGATTAGGGAGAGTATACTAGGAGAGATGGGATTAGAGAGAGTGTACTTGGAGATGGGATTAGAGAGAATGATGGAGAGAGTGTATACTGAGATGGGATTAGAGAGAGTGTGTACTAGGAGATGGGATTAGAGAGAGTGATGATGATGGTGACAGTGTGTACTAGGAGTGATGGAGAGAATGTGTATACTAGGAGATGGGATTAGAGAAAGTGATGGAGAGAGTGTGTTCTAGGAGTGATGGTGAGAGTGTGTACTAGGAGATGGGATTAGAGAGAGTAATAGAGAGTGTGTATACTAGGAGATGGGATTAGAGAGAGTGATGATGATGGTGACAGTGTGTACTAGGAGTGATGGAGAGAATGTGTATACTAGGAGATGGGATTAGAGAAAGTGATGGAGAGAGTGTGTACTAGGAGTGATGGTGAGAGTGTGTACTAGGAGATGGGATTAGAGAGAGTAATAGAGATTGTGTATACTAGGAGATGGGATTAAAGAGAGTGATGGAGAGTGTGTATACTAGGAGATGGGATTAAAGACAGTGATGGAGAGAGTGTATACTAGGAGATGGGATTAGAGAGAGTGATGGAGAGAGGGTGTACTAGGAGATGGGATTAGAGAGAGTGATGGAGAGAGTGTGTACGAAGAGATGGGATTAAATACAATGATGGAGTGTGTACTAGGAGACGAGATTAAAGAGAGTGATGTAGAGTGTGTATACGAGGAGATGGGATCAAAGACAGTGATGGAGAGAGTGTGTGTACTAGGAGATGAGATTAGGGAGAGTGATGGAGAGAAGTAGGACATCTGCATTCTGCAGACAAGGAAAGAGAGAAAGGGAGTGACAGGAATATCAATCACAATGCAGTGGTAGAATTATCCCCAGTAAGTAGGAAGGGGGATGACAGGCTTGCATAGCAAAGTCATATACTAGCACAAACAAAGATATAGTAGAGGTAGGGAGGAAGAGAGAGAGTTACTAGTAGGATTCAGTTCAGTAAGAAGTGCCAAAGACTCCCTGCTCCATCCAGGTTTGCATGCTTTTCCATGTGCATCAGGGCCACTCTCAGAGGGCAGCCATACAGACTCCACATACACACACTCCCAGCCTGGAGCACAGAGTACCTTTTCTCTAGGCCACACACACAGGATGCCAAAGGTGCCCTGGGGATCCCGAACTGCACTGAGTGATCCTTCACAATAATCAAGCAAGCAAGCAACGCAACGCACACACACAAGGACAAACACACACTTTTCCACCCTCGCCGCCTCTCTGAGACACACAGTGCTAGTGTTACGGCTACAGGGAAGAACAGAGAGAGAGAGAAGGGAGGGGATAGAGTCTCACAAAGTCCGTTTGCAGAGTCATTGGTGACCATCTCTTCCCTGGGTGCGCAGGGCCATGCTCAGTGAAGCCAGGAACCACCACTTATCCCCTGCTATTGTAAGAAGGCCTGGTGAAATGGGCCACATGCAGGGCCAGGGCTATGGATTCACGCTCTTGCTGCCTCTCATCGAATACCGACGGTGTCAGTTTTAACCTTGAAAATGAGGGATAGATGTATTCTGTGTCTGTATTCAGTGAATCTCAAGTTGTCAACTGGGCTGTTCTCAAACCGAACTTGAAGCACCACTGACACTCACTAGATGATCCTTCTCCCTGATTCTAAATTCGGACTCACCTAAAATACTTTAAAACAAGAAATGATGCTCAGAGAACAGACCTCTGCCCATGAAGGCTCTGTGTGCGTGTGAGCAGGACATGTTTGGTATTGCTGCATTTGTTAGGTTGAGACCAAATCAGTCCAAACTCCGTGTCTCTGTGACCTTCCCATCTCGAGATATGGCTGTTTTAACCCCCCCCCTCTCATTGACAATGAATATGGGGGAATTCAGAGTCCAAAAAATGAATGGAGGTGAATGGCCGGCCATGTTTGGGCAGTTTGTGGACCCGCCCCGTGATTTGGATCAGCTCTAAAATTGATTAGGTTCTAAATTGGCCCATGCTACACCCCTCCACCGAGTTTCATGAAAAGCGGTTTGGTAGTTTTGGCATAATCCTAGTCCAAGAAATGAATGGAGGTGAATGGCTGGCCTGGCTGTGTTTGGGCTCGTGGACCCTCCCCATGATCCGGATCTGCTTCAGAATTGAATGGGTTGTTAGTTGACCCATGCTATACCCCTCCACTGAGTTTCATGAAAATCAGTCAGGTAGTTGTAACATAAACCTGGTCTAAAAAAATGAATGGAGGTGAATGGCTAGCCGTCTTTGGGCGGCTCATGGACCCGCCCTGTGATTCGGATCCACTCCAAAATTGATTGCATTATAGGTTGGCCCATACTACATCGCTCCACTGAGTTTCAAGAAAATAGGTCAGATAGTTTTGCATAATCCTGCTAACAAACAAACAAACCAACAACGGCTCATGGACCCGCCCCATGATTCAGATCAGCCATGCTACACCCCTCAACTGAGTTCACGAAAATCATTCAGGTAATTTTTTCATAATCCTAGTCCAAAATTTGAATGGAGGTGAATGGGCAAACCAAGAAACGTTTCGTGGACCTCCCCTGTGATTCGGATCCACTCCAAAATGTAAGGGTTTCTAAGATGGATCATGTTAAACCCTTCCACTGAGTTTCATAAAAATCATTCCAGTAGTTTTTGTGTAATCCTGCTAAGAGACAAATAAACATGACACACACCACCAAAAACATTACCCCTCTCCCTGCGCTGTTGCTGGGGCGGAGGTAATCATGACTCACTCACTCACAGAAACACTTCAACAATCAGTCTATGATTTACACAGCCCATTTCCTACAGTCAGCTGATATATTTGCATAGGTTTTAGCACCAAGGGAAATACAATTGTGCCTCATCTCTGAATGACTGAACTGTTCCCAGTAACCATCCATCTGATTTCTTACAGTGGAGATGTTGGAAGAGTGGAGCTGTTATTGTACAAGGACTGCTCTAATGAGTCCCAGGAGGCCTGTTGAGGATGTATGGATGACACACAACATTAGGATCTGAAAAGAGATGCATGTTACGCACTCTCTGTTCAGCACTGCCACTGGCTCTGGCTCCATAACAGTATTGAAACCAAACCACTGGCCTCAAGATGAGGAACAACTAGGCTACAATAGGATAACAGAGCATGTTCACTGGCCCTTAGAATGTAAAACAACAACAACAGCAACAACAACAGGGACAAGTAGAGAAAACTGACAAACAGAAACCATAATGAGTTATGGATTAATGGTGCATTCAAAATCAGTGACCTATGGATTTCCCCCCAGTTTGTGGTCCCTCCAAAGCAGCATGTGTGTTATACAGTGAGGTGTCTTAAAAGCAGCTCAAATATGTCTTCCCATTTAAAGTGTTCTTCTTGTAATTCTTGTTTAACCTGTGGGGACCACAAAGTGACTCATCCTAAAACTCCAGGCTACTAGCTACCAGGCTAGGAGGCCATTGAATGGTAAATGGACTCCACTTATATAGCGCTTTTATCCAAAGCACTTTATAATGGCCTCTCATTCACACACCAATGGCGGCAACTGCCATGCAAGGTGCTAGCCTGCTCATTGGGAGCAATTTGGGGTTCAGTGTCTTGACCAAGGACACTTGGATATGTGGACAGGAGGGACCGGGATTCAAACCGCCAACCCTACGATCATTGGACAATCTGCTCTACCTCCTGAGACAAAGCCGCCCATTTAATGACCCACTGAATGACAAGACAACTGTGTGTGTGTGTGTGTGTGTGTGTGACCCTAACCCTATCAACCTCTAAATGTCAGTTGAACTTCATGAGCAATGACTCTCTGTCCAGAGATAAAAATCATTATAGGAAATGACAATGTTTACTGGACACGGTTGACCAAAGGGCAGAATTGACTGGTCGACTGGCACAGAACCAGGGAACTGGATGTAATTCTCCAGTTCCACAAACAATAAACAGACTAGTTTGAGAAAGCATTTAAGACAATAGGCAAGAGGGATGTGTACACATGCTTGTCCTGTAATTACAGGAGACTGACTCTCCTCTCTGCTTTCCCCTCTCGCGTGTTGGTCTGGCCAACAAGGTAGAACAAAATAATAATAACCATACCAATAATCAGCTAATATTATCATGACTATCTCCCCTTCAAATAAGTGACCTGGCCATGAAAGACTCAATTGAATATTTTTCAGCTGTTTACAAAGCTTGGAGGGGCTGAATTCAGACCAGGAATCCGAGTTCAGCCAGCCTACTTTCCAGCTCCCAAATGGTTTGCGTTCCCTCCTCAACGGCGTTCAGGTACACCCCTTAACTCAGCATTATGCAGCAGACAGTATGATGAGGATAACACATGACATGAGACCGGCTTTCCAGAGCTTCAAGCCCGAGGGAGCGATTTCACATCATGAGGATATAATGACAGATATTTGCTTTTGTTCCATTCCTTATCCTGTTATAATACTGTAGTCTGTTTGAATAGATGGAATTGTTTGTAATGGTGGACCACCACCCTTTAGCCAAAAGAGATATTAGGCAAGAGGTTCAGAGGAGGTCATGTCAGTTATCTGGAGGTTCTAGATGGTCTGATTGCTTTGGAAATGGCATGGTCAGAGAAGAGGAAATTGAATGTCGTCACTGGATTTACTGAAATATTGAGGTGTCTCAAAGATATTGTTTTGCAATATTTATTGCAAACGAATGCGATATAGGCTACTTCTGCGAAAAACCTATTCGGAAAAAGGCGTGTTTAGTTCACAGATCATGAGAGGTGCAGTTGAACTGTCCAAACTGTCTATGCAATTGCCAGTTTAATGAAGCACAAAAGTTCATTTCAGCGAACTTCTATGAAGCTAGGTTCCTAATTCATTTCCAGAAATGTTAGACAGAGGAAGGTGTTTTCTTCTGGAAACATATGGCAGAATTTATGAATAAGTAAACTGTTGTATACATACTGTACATACCACACTCAGTGGCAAGCTCACAACGGAGAAAAAAAAGACGGTCAGCAAACCCCTATTTGAATAGCCAGACAAGTCAGTCCCTGTTGAGATTCTTGTTAGCATAAGTTTATGTAAAGTCAAAGCTGTTGACTGCAGCAGGATTCACAAGGTCATTGGCAAAGAAATATCGAATACAAGTGTAAGGGGTTTCCATTGTTTTGTTTTCTTTAGGTATTAAATTGGGATCTGTAGTTTACACCACTGACCTCACCCTAAAACTCCACATGCTTCCTTGGGTCATCAGAATGAATTTGGCATAGGCTACTGTAGGTTTTTCCACAACAAGCCCTGAACTGGGAGAATTTCTAAAGCTCTCTCTAGCCTGACTAAACTTGAAAGGGGTAAAGAGGAGACATGCAAGATGATCTCATATCCCCTAGGCCTATTAGCTCCCGACCAGCCATTACATCTTTCAAAATTAACTTTTTTTATGTGTGGTCCAGTCATAACACTTGGGTTTAGCGCTAGGTGTTTAGATTGACTGGTGGGAACACATGGACCAGAATAACAGCTTTTTAAAAGAGGTGCGTCTCTTACCAGCAGCATGGAACTATCAAGGCCCAGGTGGTGGAAACTATAGGCTATAGGCTACCTGTAGGCCTGTTGTCCCGAAAATGAAAGTGACTAGCATCACTTTTTAATAAATGGGCCAGTCGACCCATTAATTAAGCATTCCCAATGGGGCGTAGACCAATACAGTCTCGCGCACTTCTATTTTCACACGTGAATTCAAATGGCTGTGTGGAAGTAGGCGACAAAAATACTGCCAATAGGCTACTTACCGACATCTGCATTGCAAAATGCCTGTTGGGGATGCGCAGGGGAGCAACTGCAAGCCTCCGCTATTTCTTCCACCCGCCAAAGGAATAGAAGGACTAGAGTGATGCAACTGCTAACTGTCCAAGTCATTCTTTAAATTATTTCGTCTGCTATAAGGAAGATATTTACAGCAGTCGTGTGACTGAGGAATAATCTACACACTGTAGGCTACAGTAGCTAGACAGAATGCCCTTAAGGTTTTCAAAGAGTCGTAAACTGTGCCTTGCCGGTGAACATCAAAAAAGCTCCACTTGTCAAAGTATGATAGGCATCATGTACGTGTCCACTTCCATTGAAGACTGCACCCAAACAGACACCTCCTTGAAATCTGTTTTCTGCTACGATCGAGAACAGTCTCTTTATATTGCTGTCTGAGCTCCTCCCCCTTTGTAGGCTCAGCCAATGAGCGCTCTGTCAGCGCAGGGATGTTGAATGAGTTGTAGCAATTCAAGTTTAATTTCATCACCAAGATACATAATTGACACATATTTGTTAATATTGTAGCCTATATGTAGTCATCACATTTGTATTCATATTTTACTTCACAAAAGTATTTTGATTATTCTTTGAATTGTTTAGAAGTAGGTATCTTGTAGCCTATTAAAAGATTTTGCACTA
Organism: Borostomias antarcticus; assembly: GCF_949987555.1. NCBI lineage: Eukaryota > Metazoa > Chordata > Actinopteri > Stomiiformes > Stomiidae > Borostomias > Borostomias antarcticus. The sequence continues at coordinate 31,194,101 of NC_140238.1, read as the reverse complement.
GTAAACTATAGTCCCACATGCGGTACATCATGTGCCTTTATGCTGTGTACAATGATTGCCTAGTGTACCATTGCCAAACAGAAATACAGTAGCTAAGAAGAATAAGATACCACAACACATGGAAATAATGGAGGGAGAGAGAGAGAGAGAGAGAGAGAAAGAAAGAAAGAAAGAAAAAGGGAGAGACGGGGAAAGGGGGGGCCTATGGGCAACAGGGGTGACATCATCCCATTAAAGTTAATAGATTCAATCTGGTAGCGATTCCCCCAGCATAAGCTCCCCATATTATCCTCCCTTGCCCCGCCCGACTGAAAGAAAGGGTAGGCCTATGCTATAGTCAAATTCTTTGGGCATTTCTCATCTGCTACTCAGGCACAAAACTGGATGGTCCCTTTGTTGGAAACTTTACCACTGCAACACCACTCCAAGAAAGGAGTCGGGTTTGTGGCCTCAAATGTTGTTTCTGGTCTCAAATGTTGTTTCTGGCCGAGTGGCAGAGATCACGAAGAGTGCATGACGGGGCCTTCCAGTGAATAATGAGCAGGACAGATCAGAATGAGTTGTATCTGCTGTGGTCGCCTTGCTCCACATCTCTGACATCATCGTTGGCTTTAGTCTGTAGGTCCATTGGGTTCTCCAGTCTTTTCCACAATTAAGTATTTTTTGCTGGGTTGCTTTTCCACAGGTCTGTCCTACTCCATGTCTGTACATGGGAGAGGGGGGGGGGGGCTGCATCCCTAACCAAGGTATCTTACTTGTACTTGCTTCAGTCATAGGGAAATCAGATGGTGCTCGCAAGGTAGCAGGTTGTAAAATTCCCTTTCACAAACCAGCATGATTCATCTAAACCCCTGCAATCGTTTGACACCTGACGCACTCAGATGTTGACAACTCATCCAGAAATGTGCTTGGATTAAGCCTGAGGAGTATGTCTGAGCCGAGCATCTGGGATTTAGGGAGCAAATCAAGCCGATGTGAAAGGAAGTGGTAGATCCCAGATCAAATGGGTAGAAATATGCTTTCGTCTCCGTTCCACAGTGTGCCCAAAGCCACCGGGGAACAGTAGGCGTCTCTATTTCTGGGCAAGGCCAGCCACCCCCCTGTCAAAACAACCAGCTTCCTCTGCGCCGTGATGCCGACTGATGTGGTGCACTCGGCTCAGATCACAGCTCTGTCCTGGCCGCCGGTCCTAATCCAGACACCTTCACCTCCTACCCACTCCGACTCCAGCATTTTGATGGCATGAAGCGGACATGTTGTTGATAAACATTTCTCACCTCTTATCGTGGGAAAACATTTGGGGAATTCTGTTGAAGATATGGCTTCCTATGCTTTATTATTAGGCTATTACAGAAAGTCAACAGTAAACAAAAAAACATAGCACAAGAAGTATACAGGCCTGCATTCACTAGTTTATATCTGTTTGTATTATTGAATGGACGTGAGGTTTTCATTTGTACAGTGAGGCTGGACTGAATTTGGCAAAGAATTGCAATGTAAGCAGCTCCTCTGTAGACACACACTACAAGCACCCGGAGGGGTATGGAAATGGTCGGACTTCACCGGCCCAAATTATAGACTCGCAAGGACAGAAATACTCTCTAAAGGAAGTACCCAGCGAGACAGAAAAACGAGGGTCTCATTGTGGGGAATTGTGGGTGCGGTGGCAGTGACCCACATCCTCCCTGATCCTCCATCATTGCTCGTGCAGTTTTGAGAGGAATGGGCTCAACGGTGACCTGAGCACCACCACCCTGCCCTCCACCTCCTCCTCCGCCCTCTCTGTCACTGCTCTGCCTGTTTTTTGCTTCCTTAAATTAGTGCCAGATGTAGCCCACTGGACCCTTCCCACAGTCTTCCATTTATCAGCAAAGCTACATCTCACGAGAGATTTCCCTGACTAAAACACCGGATATGGTTTCCGGCTCGGTATGATGAGTTGGAGTTGGACATTTGCGGTGGCACAGTACATGACTGGGTCTTTCTGCTGTAACCAGGAAGAGCCAGACAGGGTGTTGCCATTAGAGATTTGGGGTCAAGTGGTCTTCAATGTGTGCTATGTGATGATGAGTCAACAGTCTGACGTCTGTCTGTAGCGCAACCTCAGTGAATGCACAGTCATATTTCAAGTGAAATTTCGGTGGTGGCTACGTAGGCTACCGTAATGTCGTTACTTATTCACCACAACAGGGGAACTTCTACTTTCACGAAATACCTCCATGTGCGTGCGCTTTCATCTAACCTATTACTAACACAAGGTCGACCAGGATATGACAAGGAAATTAACATCACTTTTCCTGGAGGGGGAAAGTACTTGACATTCACCAGGCATTTACTGATGTTAGGACATCGAGACTGATGTTGTGCAAGTGTGCGTATGAGTCATACTTATGTCGCCAGGGAGAGGTCAGGGAGGCTATGTGATCTTTTGAACTCAGACGACACATCAAGGCGGGGTCTCACCTGGGTCACACATGTTCTCCCCGTGTTCGCGAGGGTTTCCTCCCAAGAACCCAATACATAAAAACCCATTCAGATGAACAGATATTCTTCTGTCCCTGTATGACCAGGACCTGAACCGAGCACTTAAGACTTCCTGGGCGCCACTGACGAGGCTGCCCACTGCTCCCCCAGATAGCAAGCGGATCTGGGCCATATACAAGCCAGATCTGGCCCTTGTGGCTTAGTTCCGGCCCATATACGGCCCAGAATCATTACACATCCGCTTGCTATCTGGGCCTGGATGCCCCTGGAGGAGGACGGCTGGGATGGGAAAATGTAGAGGACAAATTCTACCGGTGTTGCCGTTTACCTGTGTACATGTGTGTGTCACTTGCTGTGTGGCTGATTAAAGATCCCTATACTGTAATTATAATTATTATTAATTATTCCCAAGGCTGTGATGATGGAGTTATACAGGTACATCACTGAGCTTTGGAGGTGTTGAGTCCTGCCTATCTGGTAAAGTTGTTGCAATGCAGTGGCTTGTAAATATCAATACAGAGACAAATATCTTACGAGTTATTACTGATAGCAAAACAGAAACATATCTGATTTAATTTTGAACTTGAAAGGTTTTTGAAATATGAAACTCTTCTGAGGCTAACAAAAACACACTTTGTCAAACGGGTGTGCATATAATTAGATGATTCATATACTCCATCATCCATCCTCACCAGACTAAACTATTACTTCCTGTATCACATCAGTAATATGCGGAGCACCTCTTCCCTCACGTACAGTGTAGACGCAATCCCAGAAACAACTGTGTTGTATTGCGTTGTACTGTGTTGTATTGTGTCGTGTTGAATTGCTTTGTACTGTGTTGTATTGTGTTGTGTTGTATTGTATGTTTTGAGCTGGATCCCCCTTGAAAACGAGATGATTCATCTCAAGGGGTTATCCCAATAAACTTTCAATAATAACTCACCCGTACGAATTCTTGTGATTCATGCTTTTTTTCCCGACCTGCTCAGACAAGTCCGCTTGCATCATTCTAAACCCTCTGACAATTAGAAATGGAAACGTACCATGACTATTGACTACTCACATATGCCTGGAATATTCCATGATTCAGTGATAAGAGAGGACACTTTCTCTCTCTCTCTCTCTCTCTCTCTGTGCAGACATGGGCACAAAGTTCGTGTCTGAAATAGCAAGGCTTGAATTGCTATTTTAACACTATATCGAGGTACTACACCCGTTTTCGGTGAAGTGCTGTGGTACTTTGACAACCTGCTCTGCTGCTGGGCAACATCTACAGCTGATGTCATGACAATGGACTCTCTGCTACGGATAGGGAAGAGGGACAGTACCACATGGCAGGCACAGGGAGACTCAGGAAGAGTTTCTTCCCCCAGGCCACCCGGTACCTGAATGACAGAACTATATGAAGTATATATTGGGTCACTATATACAGTAGTGTATAGTGACAGCATACCTAGCGTCATCATATGTGTATAGTGCGTATATGACAGATGGCAGAATATCACCCTCTAGTGGCCCATTTGGTATTGCTGCTGAAGAGGTCACATGATGAGAAACAACACTTTCAGGAAAATAAAAACATATTCCGCAATTAAGTATTGAAATGCCTTTATTTAGATTTCTATTAAATGCTGATCAGAGAACAGAGACATTTTATACATATTGTACTCTGCAATTAAGTATTGAAATCACTTTATTTAGATGCCTTTCTATTAAATGCTGATCGGAGAACAGAGACATTTTGATACATATTGCATCCAAGAATACTTTTCAACTGTAATCAATATGTTAGCGCTTGATTGGTGACAAAACATAATCATTTGATTGGAGGTACAGTGAGATCCTTGAGGTATCAGTGCTGCCTGACTACACTGCCATGTACCCTGGTCTCACCACAAAGCGATAACCATAATTGTCATTGCGACAGGGGAAGGTCAAGGAATGGCTACTATTACTACTGGGCAACAGAACCAGGTTCTCCTTGAAGTCCTGGACCTGAGACACATACTTGCCCTCGCACAGTATGAGCAGCCTGTTGCTGAAGCGAATGCTGCTGTACTGTCTGAGACTGGATCGGACGGAGAGGCTCGCGGCGGGGGTGGAGTCACAGTTGAACCCATTGTTTAAACATTCACGTTCGCTCATGAAGATGTCTGCTTTCCAGCCAATACTGCTCTCCTGGAAGATCATACTATTATGGACCGGTGTGTGGAAATATTGGCTCCTCCTGTAGGCTGGACTGGGTGTGGTCCAATAACGAAAATAATACGGGTATCTATGCCTGTTGTAAAATTCTTCCATTCCTCTTGATGCGCCTTGGGTTGACATTTCTTCTCTGGTTGCGTTGAGGGTGATGCTCCATGGCACAGCTGTGTAGATCCTGGATTGGTATTGAGCCATGTTGGTATTGAAGCCTGGATGCTTCTTCAGCGTGCCGAAGAGCAAGACGTTAAGTTCATATCCCCTCAGCATGCCGGTGATGAACAGCTTCTCGTGGTTCCAGTAGAGCTGGGAGGTTAACGGCAGGTCGTAGAGCTTCTCCACGGGGATCATGGGGAAGCGAACGTGGCTCAGCAGGGCGGCCTGGCTCCCCGGGCCGATGGAGGCGCCCCTCTCTAAGACCCAGCCCTCCAGCGCCTGCAGGAGGAAGGCCTCGTCTGGCACCACCAGGTCAGAGCGAGACAGCAGGGCTAGCAGCACCTCTTCGGGGAGATCCTTCCAGACAGGAGAGCTGGTCAGAGCCTCATAGTTCCAGGACAGGTACTGGAGACAGGTCTCCTGGAGAAGCAGGTCCCCGGTCTCCACAGAGTACTGGTAGAGGGACACCTGAGTCTGGAATGTGCTGTCCTCTGTGAGAAGCACGGGGAAGAGCCGGCCAGTGTCTTGCTTCAGCTGATCCACATCAAACTCAGAGGCCAGCTGATGGAGGCAGGGGGCAGAGGAGACGGTCACCTCTATCTGACGCGTGTAAAGGTATCTAAAGAGACGGAAAGTTAGCATAAAACAACAAGCCAATTCATTCAAAAGCCAGCTTGAGAGGTTGATAATGCCGTAGAAATCGAATGGAAATATATAGACCGCTTAATATCCACAAGAAATGAGACAGAGTGTCTCTCAGAGGGACCACAGTACCTGATGAAGTGGGTTACGTATCTATTGCAGGACAAGCTCACTGCGATGGTTACGTTGGTGGATGCGCGAGTAACGTTGAACTTTGGGAGGCGGGAGAAGACCAGTCGGTGTGCGCAGATGTTCGTCTCCTCCATCCCCAAGGAGCCATTATTCGATGTGTTCCCAGTGGGGCTACGGATCAGGACGTTCAGGTCACATCCGGACGCCGTGTCAAAGAGCTCGCCCAACTCCTCAGACAGGCCCCAGCTGTGATCCAGGAAGTGGACTGTAGTATCAATGCTCGGATTGGTGACTACGACAGCAGGAGGAGGAGGAGCTCTAGAGGCTAGGAGAGCACAGGAGGTCAGAGATGCAGAGCGGTTAGTCAGGGACATTGTTGGGTGAGGATGTTGATCGGGGAAGAACAGGGACCATAGTGTGAATTAGGGATGTAGTACGTACGTACAGACAGACAGACAGACAGACAGACAGACAGGCAGACAGGCAGGCAGACAGGCAGACAGACAGACAGACAGACAGACAGACAGACAGACAGACAGACAGACAGACAGACAGACAGACAGACATACATACATACATACATAAATGCGCCGTGTCAAACAGCGTGTCGTCCAACTCCTCAGACCAGCCCCAGCCGTGCTCCAGGAAGTGGTCTATAGTAGGAATGCTCCGATTGGTGTCTACGACAGCAGGAGGAGTCCTAGAGGCTAGGAGAGCACAGGAGGTCAGAGATGCAGAGCGGTCAGTCAGGGACATTGTTGGGTAAGGATGTTGATAGGGGAAGAACAGGGACCATAGTGTGAATTAGGGATGTAGTACGTACGTCTGTCTGTAGTAAATCCAGGGTAAATCCAGTTTGTGGTACCTGTCCCACAAACAACCCCGGCATCCTCATTGTGGCTGCAGTCATGTTTTCCCCATCCTGAGAATGAACACCCAGACAGGAACTTCTCCGTTCCTTTGCAATTCATGTCATCCAGCCAGATTGGTCCAGAACCTTGCACACAAAAAACATCAATAAACAATTATCTAAAATTAGAGCAGGTAACGATCAATTACATCTTGAATGTTATGTACTCAACCTATTCCACTGAGATACACGTAGCACAACTGAATTTCCACAATAACCGTCTGCCCCCTGCTGGCTGGATGGTGTAAGAAGGGGACAGGCTGGTGAAATGCTCACCCTGTCCATACATCCCCATGGAGACTGCAGCTGTAGCAGCAGGGAACCGCAGCTGCCGACAGACCACCTGGGCTTCTTGCAGCTCCCAGGCATCGTCACACACCGTCCCCCAGCGGTGATCATGGTAGATCTCCACCCGGCCCGCTGTTGGCAGTGGACCCCCCACCAGCCTCACGTCACCCTCCCTAGGTCCCCTTTCTCTACCTGTCGACACAGGGAGGGGGCCTCAAAACCAACAAAGTGACTGAACAAACCTTTTTGGGGGGTTACATTCTATCTGGAGGTAGCTACAGTGCACAAGCTAAAGCCTAGCGGGCGGAACTCATCTCAACTTTTGAAGTTGAAAGTGTAACTTAGACGGTATTATGGCGTCGTCTCATCAATAGTGTTGTGCCACAGGCTGACTTACTGTATATACTCCCTGTTCTGCAGACAGAGACATGAAGCAGGAGCAGCAGAAGCCACGCAGGGGATGTGATTACACCAGTCAGCATGTCGACCAACCAGCTAGAGACCCTGACAACCCAGAAAAAGGGAAATTACATTTTTACCTCGACAATGACTGATGGGGTTGTTTAAGAATGCAGAATCACCAGTTAACTTTTCAAATCAATTGGATATAGCTGTTGATTTTCTGGTATAAATATGATGCTAAATTCTTTTCACATCCAACACTACATGATGGAATGTCTAAAAACAATTTAGATGTTGAAATCGAATACATTTGGAAATGATTCAGTCATTTCAGTGGATGACTTGAAAGTCTACACTGTAAAAAATAATATTTTGTATGAATTAATAATAAATAAATAAAAGTCATAATCCAAAAATCACTGAAGCAGACTTAAGTTAAATTCAGTAATTTTAGAATTATGCTTTTATTCGTTTTTGTCAGGGACAATACAAACAACATTGTAACAGGCTGCAATAACATGAAACAGTTGTGTTGCATAACCACAGTGAGTTTCTAGCCAAGGCTAATTTGTGACCCAAAACAAAAAATTAAAGGCTTTGTGCCAAATGCATAAATTGAATGAGCCAACGGTAGCAGACATACTGTGCAAAAGGTCCTATGATGATGAGAACAATTAAAAGACAGTACCCCAACAATAATAATAAACCAGCACAAAACCAGTCTGCAACTGAAGTATTCCTGCCGTGACATAGCTACAGCATGATCTTACCTCTTTATATCTGACCGCTGTCGTTCGTTTCAAGCCGTGACAAGGTCACACTGCTTATATACTCTCAAGGATGAGAGTGTTTGCTGATGTAAACAGTATCACTTCTGTAACTCAGTTCCTTATAGTAGGTTTCGATTCCATAAAACCCACGACGAGAGGAGCAGATCCCTGGTCATGCTCCACCTTGACAGTTGAAGGGAACTTATAGTTAATTGCATCACTTCCCAAATCGGCAAAACAGATACGACTCTGAGACCACCAAGAAAGTTGTTTGTGTGCAAATGTTTACTACATAATGTTTATTGGTCATTTTACACCCTGTAGTAATGGTGCATGTGTATGATGCTAATCTAACTTGATCTTTCTTGCACAGTATCCCCTTTAATCCCCCCCTCCTCCCCCCCAACACACACAAACACTTTGACTACTGCATGCTCTATTTTATCTCTCTCCCTTATTTTGTCTGTGTTCTCTGTCTTCTGGCCAACTGTGTTCTATATTGGTCTGTCTTTGTTTTAGTTTCGTGTTGTTTTTTATGCTGCCATTTTGGTCAGGTGTTGCTCGAAAAAGAGTTCTTTGATCTCAAGCTTCTTTACCTGGTTAAATAAAATAAAATACTTAAAAAATCAACCAGAACACATTTATTGAGGTGACAAGAGAATTGGCGCGTTGCACATTCCTTCAAAATCATATTGTACTTTCCAGAAAAGTCTTCAGTGAACCATGTGTTGGAGTTTTTTGATTTGATGCAATGAAAAGGAAGAATCAAGTGTGAGATAAAACCAAAGGAAACCTATCCAGGATGTGTGTGTGTATAGTATGAGCATGTTACAACAGTTGTAATTTAAAAAAAAAAAATCACAGTCTCTGATTAATCATTAATCATTTTGTACATTCATCATGACATCGTCTACAGTACTTTTGAGGAGCACGGTTGGCCTGGGAAGAGGACGAAGGAGCTACTGTCGCTGTGTGTGGCCCACTCCCAGTTCCCACTCACCCAAGTCACTCAACCTTTAGCCCCTCGGGTCCCAACAGAGACATGTGACCTGTTACCCCCTGCTGGGCTGCCTGCCCGCCCTCACAGGGACCGTGACAACAAGCAGCAAGTTACTCCAGCATTGAGTGGACTGGACTGTAAACAACAATCATAGTAGTGCGCCTGGAATGCATTCTGCTCTGCAAGAGTCTCTCCGTCTCTCCTCAACCTCCTATATGAATTCCAGTCCCTCGTACTTCACGTCCCCTATCTTAGTCTCCGGCAGGAGGATGCGGCCGTCCAGTGTGAAGGCCGTGATGTACGTGGCGATCTTGCCGGCGTCCTCTTCCGACTTGAGCGCCAGGACCATCTGGTCCTTGGAGTCGGGGACGAACTTGAAGGAGGAGAAGCCGTGCGTGGGGTTGTGCGGCCCCGCCCGGCTCGCCGTGACGTCGCCGAAGTCCGCCGAGCAGCTGAGGAGCAGGTTGGCGGCGCGGCGCTCGTCCGCCGTCTCGTCGTAGCGCTCCAGGCTGGCGCGCCGCGGCAGGAAGAGCCAGCGCTGCAGGTGGTCGCTCCACGCCGCCGATTCGTGGATCAGGTAGCCTGGCGGGAGAGAGGAAGGGAGGGGGGGCAGAGAGAGGAGGGAAGGGGGGGGAAGAGAAGGGAGGGAGGCACAGGTTGGGTAACTAACGACTCAGTTGGGCGGATTACACAAGAAAGTGGATGAGAAACTAGGAAGAAGGAACAAAATGCTCTTAGTCACTCGTTTTAGAAAGGAGATGCACTTGTGAGTTCTGCTGAGTAGGAGCACACTGGCTCTTCCTACATTCAATGCAATTATCGTTAGTCGCTTTGGATCAAAGCGTCTGCTAAATGACCGTAATGTAGCCTAATGTAATGTTATGTAACGTAAAGAGGACATGTGGAATAGAGAGACACGCCAAGCTTCAACGCACCTCACGCTGTTCTTTGCGCTACGAACAACCCTAATTACACACGCGGTGAATCCTAGCTAAGTGGCGAGTTTGCATGGTGTAGCTAGCTACTTCACAGCCCTCACCTGGAGGTTTGATCCCTGCAGCGGACTTCAGGAGGTTGTACCTGGCAACCCAGTTCAGGTGCTGAACGTCACCCTGATGACCCACCACCTTCACCCACTGAGGGTTATTGTTGACAAACTCCCCCGATGTGGTGGTCCACTCTTTCCCCAGGCCGCCCACGTAAAGATGCTCGTCCATTACGGCTAGCCACTCCGCCTTGAAGCCTGGAGGAGGAGGAGGAGGAAGAAAAAAAAAGCTATTTTGCAGACATCTTCAGTAGCGTGTTTTTTTTCCCGTATACATGGACTGGGCCTGCCTGGCACGGTCTGACTGGGCGCGTCTACCCAGCGCGGCCGGGATCTGCGTTTCCATGACAACGAGGCAATCCCGCCTGCAGGTGTGTCTTTGTAAAGCCCCCCGCAGACCGCATCCGACACCGCCACGACGCGACACGACGTTCCAAATAAATAGCTCCCATTGTTTCCTATGGAAGCCCACACACTGGCGGCGTGCCGACAGCTGCCGACAGCTGCCGACAATGTCGCCCCGGGTTGATTTCGACTCGGCTCTATTTTTTGGAATGCGGCTGCCGACACACGTGGCAATCCAACTGACGACACACTTGTCATGTTAGACTGAATACAGGAACTCAAAAAACAGCCTCCTATGGGATGACATTCACACAGGTCTGAGCTCAAATTAGATCTTTTGTTTATTTGTCATTTATAGTCACAATAAATCCCCAAATTGACAGGTATTATTGTTTTACATCCTACAAGATTAAACACAGATGCCGCCCAAAACACACATACCGTTGGCGTCCCAGGCAGACTATAGCCTCCTGTTTTGTAAGCGAAACACACAGCATTTTTCTGGATTTCCCTCACCTACTCATTAGTCCCTGAGTTTTTCAGGTTGACTCCAGCTTATCTGTGCCCGTGCATCCTACTTCCTAGATGCAGGGCTCATAAGACAGCTGCTCCACCCACAAGATCACATTGCAATGTCAATATCGGGTTCATGACACTATAACCAAATATTTGATCAACTCCTACCAGGCAGGTTAACTGCATGATTGAAATGAAATGTTTGCTCGTACTGGGGGGGGGCTCCTTCAAAGTAGGCCTATTTTCTTTGTTGAATGCACTGGTCAGGCTGGTGTTTTGGTCAGGCTGGTGTTTTGGTCAGGCTGGTGTTTTGGTCAGGCTGGTGTTTTAGTCAGGCTGGTGTTTTGGTCAGGCTGGTGTTTTGGTCAGGCTGGTGTTTTGGTCGGGCTGGTGTTTTAGTCAGGCTGGTGTTTTGGTCAGGCTGGTGTTTTAGTCAGGCTGGTGTTTTGGTCAGGCTGGTGTTTTGGTCAGGCTGGTGTTTTGGTCAGGCTGGTGTTTTGGTCAGGCTGGTGTTTTAGTCGGGCTGGTGTTTTGGTCAGGCTGGTGTTTTGGTCAGGCTGGTGTTTTGGTCAGGCTGGTGTTTTGTAGCCTGGTAGACCAGTTTTATAGTCTGGTTTACCAGGCTCCAAAAAACCAGCCTGACCAGTGCATTCAACAAAGAAAATACTTGTGTGGAAAAATGTTGTTTCGCGCTTACAAAACAGCCACCACGCCAACGGAATGTTGTACAGGTGGGCTACATTTGAGCGAAAGCTGCAGATAATGACACATTTACATAAAAAAATAAACATAAATTCAGTGTCACAATAAATCGTCAGATTGACAGCTATGTGCAATCTTTTTTACATACACAATTAAATATGGATGCTGAAGCTAGAGTGAATAGACAAATGGAATGAAGCCCCTCTGGTGTCACCGTTACCGGCGCGGGCGACCTTTGACCCCGCTCCAGAGAGGGTCCGTTCCAGGCGGCCGGCGCGGTAAACTGGCCAAGGGAGAAAAAAAATCAGCGTGGCACGGTTTGACCCGGCGCTTCCAAAAACGCCAACGAAAAGGGCCTGTTAGAACGCAAAGAGAACACTGAAGGAAGATTCTCTTCGTTCCTAGTTTCTGTATGGACCTGCACTAGGGATATTAATAATTAATTGGCTATTGATTAATTGTCGATAAGAATTAGTAAGATCTGGTTACTCGATTAATTGCTTTTTAATGGAACAGAACTTTTGGGGGGAACGAACGTTATCAACAGGAGTTGCGTGAAATGTTATCATGATTTAAGGTCCGACTGCACATGAGGGCGCCATGTAGTGGAGGCTAATTGGGATGCCGGGAAATTTCAACGACACAGCGGAAGATGACAAAAAAAATGAAGCGAGCAAAGCGCAGTCCGGCACAGGATGTTCTTATCAATTAACCGACTATCGTTTGTTAAGGTTAACAGTTATCGACGAATTAAATTCCTTGAAATTTGCAACCCTAACACTGACCTTTGGCGACGGAGCCGTCCCCGTCCGGCAGGATGACCCAGGGCACGGCCTTGTCCCCGTCGATGTGGTAGACCACGCCCGTACGGTCGTCCACGCTGTAGAGCTTCCCGTTGAACGCCACCAGCTCCGAGAGCTCCATCCCCCGGCCCTTCTCGGCCAGGTGGCTCTCCAGTATCACCCTGTCCTGGTCCCACTCCACCGACACCCTGTCCCCGCCCTGCGACACCAGCAGGTGGCCCCGCCGCAGGTAGCTGAACCACGTCAGCTTCTTGGCGCTGAGAGAGTCCGTGTCCAGGTCGGCGATGACGGCGATGCGGTAGCGCGTCCCCTGGGGCGTGTGCACGGGGGCGCTGAGGGGGTAGGTGGAGTTGTAGGCGCGGGGGCCGCCGTGCCGGGAGGCCCTCAGCTGCATGAAGGTCACGAGGACCAGGGTCACGGCAGCTCCCGACGCCACGATGGTCCGCCACTTGAGGCGGAAACGAGGGTCTACGTGGTTGGTCATGGAGGCCAGCATTGGGAGACCTCCGACGGAGATACGCAGAGGGCTCATAGGATCATTCTGGTCCAGATGGGAGGAGCCTTCTTGGGTCACAGGCATGGGGGAGGGGGAGGGACCTGAGAAGTTCGAGAGAGACACAGAGAAGGTTGGTTAAGGAAGGGTGGTGGAAACGCTGGTTTGATTAATTGACATACAGATGTTGCTGTCTGTCATTCTCTCTCTCTACTTCAAACTGTAAAATAACCATTCACTCATTCATCTGCTGGACTTGGATAGTTACAGTTCACAACCGTGTTGTACAGACTAATAGGGCCTATAATCTTTTGGAAGTGACTGTAAACCTGATCCTAATATCGGAAGCATTCAAATCAAAAATTGGTACATAATCAATAAAACCTGCAGAGAAAGCAGCCTTTTAGATACTGATTAGACTATTTTACTAGATTATTTCCCGCACAACTTGGACAAAAGTATCACTAGCAAGGTTTTCTCACGTTAGATCTCCGCCTACCAATCGTCTGGGGATTTGTATATTCAAGATAGTCTCTAGAACGGCCGCGAGAACCGCCGCTAACAAACCTACGCCTATGGCTTTGGATTGGTTAATCTGAACAAATTTACAACTACTGCTTTGGATTGGTTAACCTGAACAAACTTATAACTACTGCTTTGGATGGTTAACCTGAACAAACTTATAACTACTGCTTTGGATTGACAAACTTACACCCTAAAGACTGGATTGGTTCTGCAATGCAGGGTTTTTATTTTCTCTAATTATTTCCACAGAGTTTTAGTAATGAAAGCTTGGAGAATGTCCCCAGTCTCCAGTAGGGCAAAGCGTTAGCAAACAAACCTGTTAAAAAAAGAGCAAACCTGTTAAAAAGCTAGATAGGAAAGTCACATAGTTCTATTGTCACTGTATCGCCCTAGTCTGGACACTATACACCCAAGAGTGAGATTGGCCCTACAGTAACAAGACCATGGTCTAATCAATGTAGCAAACTCCTTAATTATGATAAATTATCTCATCTGACATTTCGAACAAAAGACAAACTTAGCTCCCATATTCACCCTAAAGATGTCTTCTTAAACTCCCCTTCGTCGAAATACAACAGCAGAGCACTAGATTGTTGCCAGGATCCTTGAGAAGACATTTATGTGCGAGAATGTCCGGCTCAGTCCCCTATGAAGCAGGCTGAGCTACAGCCTGTAGGCGAACAAACAGGTGGTCACAGGTGCCGTGTCGACGTGGAAGCGGGAGTGGCCCATTCAGGGACATACAGAGTGACAGGAAATGTGAAAATAGAACAGGTTAAACAGGTAAAGGTAGGGAACGGCCTACATCCAATACATCCAGAGGGGATCCACTCCTTGGACTATGCTACATCAGTGTCACTCAAAGTAAAGACATACTGTAGGACCTTCAACCTCTTTTAAGTAGACTTCTATGGCCTTGTATTGTGTGGGATTAATGGGATAAAGCCAACATATAGTTGCCTACTACTTTGGTAACATGTCTGTAGCTAGGCCTATTTATCTACCATTTTGGTAGTGTTACATTTCTTATAATGTAGTATTTATTATATGCTTAGGCTAGTGCTCTGTAAAATGAATAATGAAATTAAAAATAAAACTATAGCTAATTCAGTTAAACATTTTCCAGGAGCTTGCTTGATAGTCTCATTGAGAGAGGTAAGGGAATCATTTTAAAAGTTCTCCTATATTGTCCCAACTGGGTGAAGTTTTTATTTTTTTGCTTCCCTCTGAAAAATAAGGGGTAGGATCATTATGTACATTCTCCCTTTATTTCACTCTGTAAAGTGCATTGCGCTGCCTTTGTGTATGAAATGTGCTATATAAAAAAAGTTTGATTTGAAGTAGACTAGACTGAGTGATAAACGGACACATTTTGCAGGGGCTGCTAGATAGACAGCTTTAAAAAGAGACATTAGGCAACACTCTCAACGTGGTTTCTGCAGCGTCACATCCTGCGACCCCCCCCCCCCCCCCCCACCCCCACTGAAAGGCTCTTTCATAACAGGGCCCCCAACCAAACAGGACTTCATTATGGCACCATCAGAGCCTCTCTCTCTACAGCAGCTGGTTCAAGCTAGGCTACACAGCCCGGACTGATAATCCTGCACTAAAGTGTTTGTGTTCCAAGCATGCCTGCATTCCAACTGGAGACAGCGCAGGTAACGCAGTTTCCCCTCGGCATCCACTAAACAAGACAATCAGATAAGTCCCAGGGTCTAGGATCCAAATGTCACTGAAAGCAAAGAGCTTACTGAATCAGGCCTTACCCTTGTGTCTCCTCCTTCCCGACCGCCGAACAACTGTCATCTCACTACGCCTAACACCAGCACAATCTACACTCTCACTTTCTACCACCACAGCTCCTTTAACACTAAACTGGCAGTTCCTTTTCAGCTCCAATGTGGCTTTGCAACTGCACTCAAGGGTAATAGCCGAACAACAGCAGTAAACATGGAGGATTATGATTAACCACAAGTCCAAAGGGGCAAACTAATTCAGCAGTCTTTCTTTACCAGGCATGCACAACATTAAATATGATTAGACACACACATAACACACGGTGAGTGGCAACAGCACACAACACACACACATGCAACTACAGGGGTCGCCGGTGGAAATTGTTCCCTGCATTTCTCCGATCCAAGCCATCCAGGGGCAGCCGGGAGCAGTGGACAGCCATCGTTCATGGGGCCCGGTGACCAAGTCCAAGTGCTCAGTCCAGGTCTTGGTCAGGGACAGGCCTCAAGAGCATCTGTTCTTCTGCATGTTTTTCGTATTGGGTCATTTTGGGAGGAACCCCTTGAGAACAAGGGGATAACTCAAACTCTGCACAGAAAGGCCCGGAGAGTACTGGGTACTGTGCCACCGTGCCGCACGTGAGCGATTTTGGGGTTCAGTGTCTTGTTCAAGGACACTTCGGCACACTGCCGGGAGCTGGGATCGAACCCGGGAACTTGCGATCCCCACGCACTCAGAAACTGGCATGAATCACAAAGGATGTGTATACTGTATATGCAATTGCTTCATGATGACTGGGTAGATAAGCAGAAAAGTTGCTCAAAGTTTTAATTTAAAAAAACACAATGACGAGCTCTAGAAGTCTGAAGCTCCAGACAGACATTAGTGAAAAATTGAGGCTGACTGAAATTGCAAAGCTAAAGGCTCTTAGTGAGTCTCGTCCATGAAATTCCACAAAAGTTTAGGCTATCTTGAAAAGCGCAGCCAACCTACATGCCATTTAGGGAACAAGCACTCATCTGTGTGTTGGACCATAAACAGTTCACCGATTGACGTGGTGCTGCTGAGTTGAGGAATGACAACAGCAGCCTAATTTCAGGTTTAGCCTTGAATTATATATTTTGTAGATGTATGCCACATCTGATAAAGTCCATGATTTACATCCATCATACTGTTGAAGTAAGAGGGCTTACCTAACGTTAACTATCCATTATCAGAGCGTAGCTTTTATGATAAATTAAACCATGCGTTGATTTCGTTGTCTTTGGTCTGCGTATCAGACCAGTAGTTTGATAACACTAGCTACAGCGTGTGAGCTAATGGTGCGTTCGTTTATAACTGGGAGGTGGCAAATTGCGACTTGCTACTAGGAATGATTAAATAAAACACCGCATGAACTCGCACTTCCTCGTCGCAAATTCGGATATGTTTCTCAGCCCCCAGTTGCTCGAATGCACTAGATATAACTAGGTAACTGTGATATAATGGTATATAGATATAACTAGGTAACTGTGATATAATGGTATATAGATATAACTAGGTAACTGTGATATAATGGTATATAGATATAACTAGGTAACTGTGATATAATGGTATATAGCTCGAATGCACACAAGTCGGAGGTAGGTATTTTGCCACTTGCGACTTGCCACCTCCGACCACAAACGAACGCACCATAACTCAGTGGCAGGCATTCACTGCAATGAAGCTAGCTGCTGTAGCTAGACTAACGTTACTGTAGCTAGACTAACGTTACGTCCTTTGAGTGAGCGACACATCATATCAGCTCGAAACAGCTAGCTGGTTGGGTTGGTTTGGGTGCATAACGTTCACTCAGCTAGCTGGCTAAACAGTAGCTCTGACTACTACGTAGCTAGTTTACATTACGCAAATTACACCACACCAAGGTCTGACGATACTCACTTGTTTAGATCTCCCAGTTAGTCCGGTAATATGGCCGGATAAGACATGATTACTTAGACGTGGCTAGCTAGCAACTGCTAGCCATCCCCATCAACAACAGTCACAGCAGCAGCTGGTACGCTTGTGCTGTGTACCAACCGTACAGACTGTATAACCCATGTAGCATAAAGCTAGCCCCTTTCCTACTAGCCTCCTCTAGCCTCCTTTAGCCTCCTCTAGTCTACCTCTTCCTTGTCGCCTGCTGATTACGTCACAACTTGACTTCCCAAGTAGTGCGTGTCCGTGGCTTTTTGAGTAGAGACCGACAAATTACAACGTGTGCCTTTGTGCATCTCAATTACTTTTGATTGATTTCAAATCATGTCATCACTACTCAAGGTAGACAATGAACTCAAGACAAAGGTAAGGATCTTACCGCATTGCTAATACTAGCTAGCTAGCTAGCGAACTTACTTGGACTCTGGAGTGGCAAATGAAGATGCTCACAAGGCCTGGATGCATGGTCAGCTAGCTAGCTAGCATTTACTGTACAATTGTGGTCAGTAGCTAGCGAGGGATCTAGCTTGCTAGCTGGCTGTGCTTTAATATTGTTTCATATTCTATAGATGTGTATTGGTCACGCAGCTAGCTAGCATCAGTTGCTAATTTTGATATTCTCCACCATACCTGATGCACGTGCGTCAGTGTTTTGTAGTGAGCTAGCTAGTTAGCTTGCTAGTCAATGGCACTGCACTGAACTAAATTAAAGATACTAACTTACTACCTTCTCACAGGTCGACACTTTCAGAGAACGAATCACGGCTGAGGTGAGTCAAAGTAGTCAGATTTCTTAGACTTGGATCATCACTCATTTGGTTGTGTACTATCACCTTGGCGGACTGCTGTAGGATATCCAGGTTGTGCTAATGCTATCTCCATACTTGTTTTCTAGGCTGAGAACTTGGTTGCTAGCTTTTTTCCAAAGAAGCTGTTGGAACTGGATAATTTTCTGAAGGTAAGTGATATATATTTTTTTTTTACAGGTACTGTCATGCATGTAACCTTTAGATCCCAAAAAGTTATTAACTTAGTTCCTGATTTCCAGGAGCCCATATTTAATGTAGTAGACCTAAAGGATATCCACTCAGAGATCAACTTCAAAATACCAGACCCAGTTGTCATCACCAACAGCCATGATGGAATGGATCTGGTGAGTTGGTTTGTATTACACTAGGGATGTAACGATAACCAGTTTAGTGATAAACGGTGATACAATTTGATTAAATTTATCGCAATAAAAACTAAACTAAAACTGTTTGATTACCATGCTTTGAAAAACTCACAATGTAAATACTGTCCAGCTTAAACCAAAGTTAGTCTCCCAGACACATTATTTTAATGTTTATGCAGACAAAAAGTGCAGTGCTGCTAATTTTATTTGTTTTCAATATAAAGCTTGATGAAACGATTTCAGTTTGTGTATCAGTAGTTTTTGAACATTTTCAGCACATTTTAACAGTACCGCGATAATACTGATAACCGTGATAGTTTTGATCGCTCTAATCGTGATGTGAAATTTTCATACTGTTACATCTCTATATTACACCAAGTCTGAGTGGCCAATAACTATTGTTTTACTGGAGACAGAGGTTGTTTTCTTGTGTCAAAGGGAGAAATTAACTTGAGTATATGTCCACAGCAAAATGCCAAAAAACGCAAACTGGAAGATGGATTAGGAGATGAAAACTGCCAAGGTACACTTTAACCGTTTCCTGTCTGGAAATGTTGCGTCAAGATTTCTTTGTCTCGTCTTCCATACAAGTATAAGGAAATAAAATGCTTGGGTTCTGTCTCCTCAGCTTTACAGCAACAACAGAATAATAATTTACAAGATGCTAATAAAAAAGAACAGTGCAACTCGAATAGGACAGTATTATACCATACAATAAAAGTGAAAGTAAGATGCATGACAAGTGAAAATGTGTATTTGCACGTTTGTTTGTGCACAGTGAGTCTACACAGTCTTGAGTCTGATTGTGTCTGTATCACAGGCAGGCAGGCAACAGACCATTAGTATCTATTGTTGATGACACTGTTTGCCAGGTGGCAGCAGCTGAAACAGGCCATGACTGGGGTGGCTGGGGCCTTTGACGATCCTGTGGGCTTTACTGGCACTCTGACCTGTGTAGCTCTTGGATGGAGGGAAGCTCACATCCACTGATGCACCGGGCAGTCCGCACTACCCTCTGTGGCGCTATGCGGTCGAGGGCAGAGCAGTTCCCCCCCCAGACCATCATGCTGAGATGTTCCCAGTCAGGATGCTCTCTGTTGGGCCTCTGTAGAAGGCCCATAGGATCCTGGGCCCCATGCCAAACTAGGGAACCCAATCCAAGGGGGTGGATTTGTTACTCATGCTTCTCTCTGTTCTTCCACCTCTTTCCTCTCTTGTGGGGCGGGTAGGGGGTACCAAGGTCTTCGTCATGCCCGAGGGGATGATGAAAAGCAACGGTCAGCTAGTGGACCTAATAGAGCGTGTCAAACCGGAGATCAGGACCCTCATAGAGAAGTGCAACACGGTAAGGTGCAGGGGGGCGTGTCCCCTCTTTTTTAAATCCTGTTTGTGTGCCGCCCACTATTGACAGTCCGAAACGTTCTCTATGAAAAAAAAACTGGAGAAACTGCATGCACTAGGACCACGCGGAAATGACGCCCGCTCAAGCTTCGTTACCCACTTCCAACTAACCCCCCCCACTCCTTGTGCCCTTGTGTGCTCATTCAAACTAATTCAGACAGCCAGCCGGCAGTACATTGTGTCAATGCACATTGATTGTAGTTTTACAATCACCAGTAAACACCATGATCTTTCTCGTTGGATCCTTATTGATTACGCTAGCGAGAACAGAATATGGACCGTACCATTTCTTAACCTTGACATTAGTTGAATGTCACATCTGCCTGCCTCACTCATCATTGCAGTGGCTTTTTAAATCTTTATTAAAGCCCCCCCAACTACAACAGATACTGGAACTTTGGATTAGGGAATAACAGATCAGAGGTATGAAACAGATCTCTAGACCTAACTAGTTCATAATGTCATAATGTATTTGAATGATCTTTTGTAACTTTGTCTTATGTGATGTGTTGGCTAACATTAGTCATTGAACATAAAATTAAATTGGCTATCCTAGTCATTGTGCTAGATAGCTTTGGAATGATTGAGGTGGCTGCTAACTCTCTCAATTCTTCCAAAGAAACTGAATGCAAGCTAATGGTAGCTGACATTATCTCGCTATATAGCATTTTCACAGCTAGATAGCAAAAAAAGGTAGGTAGGTAGGTAGCTAGCTACGACTGTGAATGCTAGCTGGACCGAGTGAATGTTCGGCAACCCCATAGGAGTCCCAAAATGTCTGCGCTTTCTTAGTTTCGCCCCTTGCAGACACATTCTTTTGAGAGGACATCAGATTATTGACTGGATTTATCATCTCCCTCTCTGATCTCCCTCAGGTCAAAATGTGGGTACAGCTCTTGATTCCCAGGATAGAGGATGGGAATAACTTTGGCGTTTCTATTCAGGTAAAACACTGTAAAACACTTTAAACAAGTAAAATTGATGTCCAGTATTTTCTCTCTGTCCATTGTCGCTTTACTTTCTTTACCATTATTGATAAAGATGATTTAACTGTTGAATACTTACTAAGGCCGTTGTATTCCTTGCGGAACATAGGCCATTGATGAACAGTTTCCACCTTCATAAATGTTGAATCCTCTTCTTTTTTTGTGGTCCTTAAAGATCTAAACTCATTATGGCACAGTCATGTTTATGTGAAGGAGCCTATCTTTTTCTTTCATGATTTAAGGGATGCTGTTTGTGGTTTCCTACACTAGGGGGCAGCACTTGTGTGTTCTAGCTTGTGTGTCCTTTGGTTCTAGCTCTCCGTCAGTGATGACAAATGTATTATTATAGAGATTGTTACACCCCGAGATGGACCGAAGTAGCAGGGGGCAACATAAAGCAACAGAGTTGGTCAAATGAGGGTGCAGCTACACAAAACCAGGACAACAATAAGCAATAATTTTTTAATTACAAAAACAAAATGGCAACACAGGGAACAGAGGACTAACAGTGGCACCAAATAAAAACAATCCAAAATAGTAATAAATAATAAATAATTTGGTTCCTTTGTAAATGTTTGTGTGTTTGTCTACCCATATGTGTGTGGGTCTATAGGAGGAGACTGTTGCAGAACTCCGGACCGTTGAAGGAGAGGCAGCTTCTTACCTGGACCAAATATCTAGGTATAAATTCATATTCAATACAATGAACCTGCATCCATGTATTGTTTCTTAATCTTAAGAGTTTCTGCTTTCTTTCTTTCTTTCTTTCTTTTTTAAACAGATATTACATCACCAGAGCAAAGCTTGTCTCCAAAATTGCGAAGTACCCTCATGTGGTAGGTACTCGCTACACTGCTTGTTGCATAGCCCAGTTGTTGTCTTCCCATCAGGGGTGAAAATTTACTTTTTGTCTCATGGTGAGTCACCTGCCAAGGGGACTGTAGATGAAAAAATCTACCGGCCAAGTATTTTTTTTTTTTTCAGATAGCCTTCCGAAATCTAGTCGCCAATTGGAAATTTTACCTGCATTTGGCTGGTGGCAGGTGTTAATTTTCATCCCTGCTTCCCATTGATGACCCCCCCCCCTCTCTCTCCCCTCTCTGTAGGAGGACTATAGACGCACAGTATCAGAGATCGACGAGAAGGAGTACATTAGCCTGAAGATCATTGTGTCAGAGCTGAGGAACCAATATGTGAGTGGTCTGGCAGTATCTGACATCTCGAGTGTTCATTCCCGATGACCCCAAACCAGGAAACTATCCAACGTTTCAGTCTGTTTGCTCACACTTACACATCCTATCCCGCTCCAGGTTACTTTACACGACATGATCCTGAAGAACATCGAGAAAATCAAGAAACCGCGAAGCTGCAACTCCGACGCCCTGTACTGATGCTATTCCGCCTGAGACGCCCTGCACGGACACATCGACAAGAACTGGGACACGCACTGCTCCTGCTCCTGCTGGACTATCATAACTCAACCCACACCAACGTGGATTGATATCTACACCAAGCTAACAGAGCCTACCTTATCCCTGCATCCCAAATATCCTTCCCCATGTAACACACCCCCTCCCACCCCCCCACATAGATTTAAAAGCATGGAACTGGTGTAAGAGCCCCTCACTAACTCTCTGTTTATCCATGCGGGGGGAGTGTGAAGGTCTTTGAGACTTGGGATGCAGGCATAGTCGTAAGCCTGGCCTGAACAAGTTACAAGACTGAGAATCCTCCAGACGCCCCGCTCTGAAATACCGTCTCCAAGGATCTCCGTTGATTCCTGCGTTTCCAGGGACTTTGCGCGAGGGGCTACTCCAGGATCCCCGGAAAGTTCCTCGTTATCGACCAATCGAGCAGGCTTGAACTGAACTCAAACTTAGCTCCCACAAGGTCTGTAGGTGTCAGATGGAATGGTTTTCTGTTTTTATCATCGTCCCTGTCCTCTCTACACAAGTGTTTTACGTTTTGGTTGTCTTAAGTGTGTTTATTGTTTTTAGGTGTGCGAAATGCTCAAAGTTAACGTCAGGGCGTGTGAGCGTTCTAGATGTTAAGATCTGTGGGCGTGTAGCATTTTGGATACTGTGTTTATATTCAGGAAGAGGGGAACTCTGAATTGCATTGTGTACGTATAGGGGCTACGTGCACCAAAACAGATTATTTCAAAGTTTAAATTTAGTTAAAGGACAAATACACTGATAGCATTGGTTGAGAAAGTCTGTATGTCCCCATCTCCCTTGAATGTATCTTTGTTTTAAGTATAATTATTTTACTTAATAAAAGTATTCTTGTGAGAGAATGTTGGTTGTTGATTATCATTCTTTTTAAATACATTTTTTACGCTATGGTTGCTATCAATAGGCTGCTTGCTTTTTCTATTTATACGTATATGGCTTGTATATCGGTTTCCCATTATGACAGTTTTTTCTCTTGCTCAACCATTATACTGTAGTCCTGTAGTCCATGTCCATGAACCCTCGGGTCCTCGTGGTCATGCTGGTCACGCTCATTGTTTCTCTCCTGCAACCAGTGGATTCACCTGCTCTTTGACCACATAATCGGAATTCGTAGCCTATACTCAATAGCCTGTATACTTCTAGCCAGGAGATTTTAATGTCAGATGTTTGCAGATCTTTATCACTTTTTAGGTCGGCAGTCTTGTCAAGGTTGAACTATATTACTAATCGTGTTACCACACAGGTCTTATCTGATGTATCCCTTCCCAATGCATTGTAAATATAGCTAGTCTTTGATCAGCCGCGCAGTTGTGCACTTCGGTCCCGCCGCGGCCCTCCTTAAAGGCTCACAGTTCGCTCCTTAAGGCTGACATTCACACCTGATTCTAGCCACGAAATGGCTTCTAAACGGCGCACAGTTATCAAAGTGTTATTGGTTCTTTTGGGCTGTACCTCACTCATAGTTAACGCCGTTTTAATATGGCTCAACACGCGGCGCGTTCCAGCGTGCACGGAGCAACCGCTCCATCCCACTCCTGCGCACAACAGGCGCAGTGCTGTGTTTGCTGATCTGTCAGTTGAGGAACACAACCAAGTCCGCAACTACATGAGCGAAAATTCTGGATTGAATATTTCAAACGATCCGTTCAGCCTATTTGACAAAGATTACCTGTACTTGATAGAACTTTCGTTGCCAAAGAAATTGGACACGTTGAGCTACTTGGATGACAACGGGCCGAAGCCGCTGAGAGAGGCGACCGCGGTGGTTTTCCACGTTACCCAGGGGTTCGTCAGAGAGTATTTAGTGGGACCTCTCCCAAACCCGACCGACCATCGTGATGTCACCATGGAGAGATACAACAAGACAGCGATTCCTATTACCGCGCGTCCCGTGCATATTTCCGAATACATATTACTATCTAGTGTACTTTATTTCCACATTGTTTCGAGGCTTGATAAACTGCTCTATGAGAGTTTTGGAGTTAGTGGGAAAGAGAACCTTCACTTTTACGAGAGCCAGCCCCGGGGCCTCAAATCAGGTGATAGGCAGACATGGCTGGCATTCTATCGTAATGTGGAAGGATTCTTTATTCATCCCGTGGGGTTTGAAATTTTGCTTGACCACAAGAGCACCAATCCGTTTCTTTGGAATGTGACAAAATTGCTTTACAACGGTCAGTATTTTGACAGTGTACTGGATCTAAAAGAGCAGTATGACGCCGGGACAGTGAAGAAAATCGTCTATAAACGTGTTCCAAATTATGCGTCTCTTAAACCCAGACAAAAACCGACTTCTCTTGGGCCACAACAATATTACGCACGAGGAAAGCGATATAGTATCATGGACAACCATGTCGTATACCTAGACTGGAGTTTCGCGTTTAGATTAAATACCTTAGCAGGGATGAGCATTTTTGACATTCGTTTCAAGGGGGAGAGAATAGCCTTTGAGCTTAGTGTGCAGGAAGCCATGTCAGTGTACGGCTCATTTACACCGAACCTGATGATGACAAAGTTTTTGGACTTCAGTATCGGAATTGGACGCTTTGCGTATGAGCTGGTGCGAGGAGTTGATTGTCCTTACTCAGCATCATACATCGACACATATCGGTACATTGATACAGGTGGTCCACGATTAAGCAAAAAATCAATTTGCGTTTTTGAGCACGACACTGGACGTCCTCTTAGGAGACACTTTTCGGAATCGCCCTATCGAAGTTATGGAGGTTTGTCAAACAGTGCCCTAGTGTTTAGGACAATTACCGCCATTGGAAACTACGACTACATATGGGACTTTATCTTCTACCAGAGTGGTTCAGTTGAGGCCAAGGTGCATGCCACTGGATACATTGCGTCATCTTTCAATGTCAACGGTAGCTTACAATATGGACACCAGGTGGCTGAAAACACAATTGGAAACATTCACACTCACTTCGTCAATTTCAAAGTCGACATGGACATAGTAGGTGAGTAAGCAAGGCCTATTGGCTTCGTCCAGTTGGGTGTTTGGGTTTTCATGTAGGTTGTCAGTTAAACACTTAAGACATTTGACAGGTGGCAATAAATGCCTTCAAAGTATTTTGACCATAAACATTCAAATCTTTTACTAGGCCTACTTTGTGTATCTAGACTGATGATGTATTCTGCTCAAAAAAATTAATGGAGCACTTAATTATCACATCCAGCCCTCAATGGGTTAATGATTTGCGTTTCCACTGACCGTTCACGTCATATTGTTCTCGACGAATTACACAATGTAATCAATAAAGATTGTCAACTTAAATACTTCGCTCATCGAGATCCGCGATGATGATTGATGATTTAAGCCTTCCCTTAATTTCTAGGAACAGTATATTTCCGTCTCCTTCCTCAGGAGTAAACAATGTGTTCCAGACCAAGGACATGAGGTATGTGAACGTGTCGTTACCTTGGAAGCCGGAGCGCTTCGCCATGGTCCCACAGCTGGTGGAGGCGCAGCTGAAGACGGAGCAGGAAGCGGCTCTCCGCTACGGAGCCAAGACGCCACGCTACCTCCACATCGCCAGCAACAGAACCAACCGCTGGGGCCACCAGCGCTCCTACCGCCTCCAGGTGGTCAGCTCCACCGGGGAGCACCTCCCAGAGACGGAGCCAGAGGAGAGGGCCATGTCTTGGGCTAGGTGAGGAGGACCTGTCCCCTCTGATAGGCCTATATGGCCCCTGGCTGTACACACACACGTCTACTGGTTTTTGTGTTTTCAAATCGGTGTGTGATCAGTTGTTGGACACCAGGCGAGTTCCCAGCCTGATAATGTACAGGAAATATCACAAATAAATAAAAAGTACTAGGACAGTGTGGGACTAGGCTTGGTTGAATGGAATGAACCCAATGGCGGACTGGCCATCTGGACGCTCGGGACGAATCCCGATGGGCCGGTCCTCAAGTGGGCCGGCCTGGTTGCTGTGAGTGAGATATTCAGAGGTGCTAACTGGCCCAACCTGCTGTAAGTGGCCGTAAATGCCCCCCCTCGCTCAACAAATCACACGAGCACCCCCCCCCCCCCCCCCACCACCGCTCAACAACTTGCCAGCTGGTCGCAAGATCAGTGGGCTGACTGGGGCTACATTGCCCGACCTGAATTATTTCCCCAGTCCGCCCCTGAATTAACCCTTATTGGCTGGCTAGAGATGCTCTCCAAACTCCTTCCTCTGACCTATGTTTATTCACATATTGTCTACAGGTATAAAGTGGCCATCACTAAGCACAAGGACTCTGAGCAGACCAGCAGCAGCTTGTACAGTCAGAACGACATCTGGTCTCCAGCAGTTGACTTCAGCAAGTACATAGAGGACAATGAAAACATAGAGAATGAGGTTTGTCTTTCACAGTCTCTATACACATTCACACACACAATCTCTCTCACACACACAATCTCTCTCTCTCTCACACACACACTCTCTCTCTCTCACACACACACACACACACACTCTCACACACACTCTCTCTCACACACACACACACACACTCTCTCTCTCACAGACGCACTTTCTCTCACACACACACACACACTCTCTCACACACACACACACACAAACACACACACACACACACTCTCTCTCTCTCTCTCTCTCTCTCTCTCACACACACTTAGTTTTCTTTTTCTGTTACTTCACAGGACCTGGTTGCCTGGGTAACCACTGGCTTCCTTCACATCCCTCATGCTGAGGACATCCCTAACACGGTCACCGTGGGCAACGGGGGCGGAGTCATCCTGAGGCCTCACAACTACTTTGACGAGGACCCGTCCATCCACTCTCCGGACGGGGTTTATATCGCGCCTGGCTCCGAGCAGAGCTGTGAGTACAACAAGATGGCCTGCTTGGCTGAGGACACCTGCAGCCCTGTCCTCGAACCCTTCACCTACCACGGCTTTGGGGATGAATTATGACAATGTTCATGACGCAGGCACAGCAATGATGGTCACATGCTATGTAAACACAGTTCTAATAGGATACTGCGTACAGGAAGCTAACTTTCCAACAGACTCGCAATCCCATTTGAAATGACAGCTCCTTAGAGAGGCCTGGAGATTGAATATGCAGTTACATTTGAAATAAGAGCAGGTGTGTTTAAGATCAGGAGACATTTTAGGGCTAACAATTGATTTTGTACTAATTCTGAGACTGATACTTTTGAGATTAGAATGAAAAGTTGAATGTTGATGAATTTATTGTTTCATTGTATGTTTGGCTTAGATTTGTTTTCCTTGTAAATATTGTTGACGATCTCTGTCTTTGATGAACACAAGGTATTTTCTGTCTAGTGTACATGCCAAGTCCTTATGTTATATTTCATTCCGCATTTAGTCAATTAAAACTGCAATGACTGTCATATGGAAGGAATGGGTAGACAAAGGCACTCTTACCCTGGGGGACCTCCATGAAGACTGCATTAAAATCTTTTGAAAAACGTGTTCAACAATATAATCTTGTGAACAATAAATTTTTCAGATATTTATAATTGAGGTTTCTTGTCATAAGCACAAAGACCTGGCCTCCCTCAAGGTACAGATCTGCTTGACTCCTAGTTTTTAATATTGTGTGTGTGTGTGTGTGTGCATTGGCGATTTTATAGGGGGGGCAGGGGGGGCAAGTGCCCCCCCTGATTGGACAGCCCAACTCTGCTCAGATTCTTAAAAATTAAAAAAATTAACTTTTTTTTTTTTTTACTAATTAACACAATTATTAAATACATAATTGTGGTTTGTACCAGTTTGTGTTAGATCAGCATTCATTTTAAAAGTGTATTTATTACTTAAACTAGGCTACCTTTAAAAATATATATATATTCATAATCCACTAATGGCACAACTCGTCCGTCGAAAAAAATTAGATCTGACTGTACTGCTCAGTGCTCAACAAGCTACAACTAGCCAACCTGCTCATAATGGCAAAAAGAGCTATAAAACAATATACCACTTCTTCATAAAATAAAATCTGGCCATGCTAATGAAGAAGCTACCACTCGAAATTACAGCGCAGCAGGTGCAATCGAATGCAGAAGTGCTCCAGAGGCTATCGGAGCTAGCACTAGCACTAGCACTAGCAACATCACCATCGGCGAGGAAGCTAGCACCAGCAGACAGTTGCAGTTTGATGTTGTGATGTTGGGTATGGCCTAGTGCTCGGTCATAAAGTCATATTGACATGCTCGTGGTGTCTAGATGAAGTTTGATGCGTTGTACATATTGAATTGTCATACAGATTTCTTATTAGCATACTGTTCACAACTGGTATTCTTCGTAAATAGATGGGACGAGACGGCAGAACTGTTTTTTTTTTTTTCCTCACGTCAAAATGTTGCCCCCCCTACTCTCAGAGGGTAAAATCGCCTATGTGTGTGTGTGTGTGTGTGTGTGTGTGTTTGTCCGTTAGTAGCATGATATTTAGACCAATCGGGAGTCGCCAATACCGTTGCACACTAACACTAGAGGGCAGGCATGAGGAAAGCATGGTCGGGCTTCAGACAGCTTGCTTCTATCTCTGGTTTACATCTCATGCTGAGAACAGACACACAGACACGTCACGTAGGCTATAGAAGCAGCTGCCACGCTTAAAAAAAAAACAACTAATGGGAGTGGTAGTCAAAAGGAAGAAATGTAGGCCTACAGATGACATAGACATCCGTACATGATTTACATGGCGTATTTTAATTATGGCTGTCAATCTATTAAAACAATTCATCGAGTTAATCGCAATTATAGGCTGTGATTAATAATGTTTAATCTCACATTTAAAATACTAGTATATCATTTTGGGGAGTTAGGCCAATACATGGTGTTAGAATAAAGAAATGCATGACAAAGTGGTTAGTAGCCTTCAGGTTCAGGTACTGGAATGTTGTTTTTACTGAACTTGTTTGTTTCGGTGGAAAAACATGATATGCGCACGCAACTCTTTTATCTAAACTTCCATCTGGAAGCTTTTTGAAACGAAATTCACCATGCCGAATGTCAACGTCTGTTGAAAGTCCAATGAAACCAACTCTACGTCGGACCATTGTAGGCTATCTAAGCGCAACCTGCTCAGCGAGTCCTTTGACACCCAGATAACTCATCAGCGTTCCACATCCCTTTGACAAACACTCGCGTTTGGAATTACGGGAGGAAGTTGGGGTCTTATTTTGTAATATGCTTAATTTGCGGTAATTATTTTTAAGTTTCCAGATTAATGGCGAGCGTTAACGCGTTAACGTTGACAGCTCTAATTTGAATATGTTCATTATCAATATCAATGTAATGATGTAGGCTAGGCCTACTATGTGATTCCCTTTAACGGTTGGGCCCATGGAGTGTAAGGCCCAGTTCACTAATACTAAATAACAGGAATTGTCTGTGGCGGAGAGGAGAGTCTCGCGGCTGGACTGTCAAACGTTAAATTATTCATTAAAAAATATAATTCAAATTCATAAAATTATTCATCCATATCCCCATAGGATCAAGAAAACAGCGGGCGACAGGACATAAAAGATGAACATGTCTTTGACCTTATGAGTTGTTAGAGGGATAGCTGTCTTTGACCTTATGAGTTGTTAGAGGGATAACTATCATTTTAAGCTTTACGAGAGCTTTACGAGTGTGTGAGGTTCCCAGACAACTGGCAAAAATTAAATTTATAGGCAAAGAAAAAAAACACCTGGCCAATATTTATTTGAACTGTAGGTTGTCTTCCAGGAGGGCGTCCATGAACTTATAAATTGTGTTCCAATACTAATCCTTTTTTTTTTCTTCTAATGAACGATTCACAGAATTATACAGCTCCCCTCTGGGTGAACTATAAGAAGGAGAGCTTGCGCAAGCTGCAGGTAGCTTACAATCAACCTGACCTTCAAATTGATGTGCAGACTTGACCGCTCTCTGAATGACATCATTGAACTGATGACAGATCCTGGCCGTAGCTCTGTCAGGTACTTGTCTACCATCCAGGAACACTGGCTTGAGTGCCTCTTTTAGCCTTCGTGCCTGTTATGTGCTTCTTATTGTATATATATATATTTTTCATTTTTTATTTTTTAATATTTATATGTAATGTAGTACTGTCTTTACTATGTGGGCTACGAGCCTGTTATAAAGTTTATATATATATAGTCTATTGTATGTTGTAGTATATTTTTATACTGTATTATACTGTATTACATCAATACATTTGTATTACTCTCATGTAGTAATCATTTTATTAAGAATAATTAATAAACTTCACTTTAGGTGGAACTGTGTTAACTTAAGGAGTTACAGGTTAGTTACAACAGATGTCCAGTCCTCAGTCAGCATTCCTTTCTCTGGGTCAATAAGAAGGCATCTTTGAAGTCAGTTAGCCCACAGTTGTAACATGATCCCAGGAAGAACCCAAGCAGCCCCATTGTCCGAGGAAGGGGGGCAAGAGCTCAGCTGATGCAAAGACCAGCTGACACATTGACCATTTAGAATACTAGTTGACCGTTTGTGACCATATTAGTATTCCTTGTATGCAAATTTGTTTGTCATGTGATCCTTGGCCTGAAGCCAGATATAAGCTCGCCACCTGAGAAAGTAGTATTGCCGAAGATTCGACCCCTGTGGTAGGCATGCTCAATAAAGTGATGATTCGACGTTTTTGGCCTCCTTGAAGTTCTGTTCCACAAGAAGATTGTGCATTTGAAATACACTGCAATGTTGCGCGTAAAACGTTACGCACGAATGTGTGTTGATTCCAAAAGCAACTGGATGAAATCCTGGCGATTTGATAACTACAGTCAAGGTTTGGCAGCACACTGAATGAAGGGACTGTAGCAGGGTGGGACCAAGGGACGGGTGGGGCTTCTCACAATCCCGTAGACCTCGCGCGCATCGGCTCATTCCCATCCATCGTTTCCTCCAGAGCTCGAGCTCCCATTGCGTAATGGTCGCTCAGAATGAATTCATTACTAAAATGGACAGCGATCATCTTCTGCCTCTTTTCAGTGATACTGAACATCGTGCTACTGTGCACCAATTCAAGTAAGGTGCCAAAATGCTCTGTGGTCCCGCTCGAGGCTAAGCACAACGAAAAGAGCGCCGTCTTCGCCGACTTGACAGCCGAGGAGTATCTCCAAGTGCGCGACTACATGCTTAATTTGAAGGGCTTTGATATTTCGAACCGTCAATTGACCGAGCCCTCCAAAAACTTCCTCTTCTTAATAGACCTTTCTTTGCCAAAGAAAACGGACGTACTGGGCTACCTGGATAACAGCAGGCCTAGGCCGGTGAGAGAGGCGACTGCGGTGGTGTTCCACGGCACCCTGGGGCGCATCAAAGAGTATGTAGTGGGACCTCTCCCAAACCCGACCTACCATCGCGATGTTACCGTGGAGAAGTACAAGAAAGAGCTGCCCATCAACGCGCGCACAGTCACAATTGGAGAATATGCACTTCTCTTCCAGTTTATATACAAGGAGGTATTTGCGAAAGTTAGTAAAATCATGAAAGAAAGTTTTGATGCCAGCAAAGAGAAGACATTGAATGCGTTCGAGGGAATGCCCCGAGGTGTCCAGTCAGGCGACAGAAACACATGGGTGTCTTTCTTCAGGGATTTGAGCGGGATTTACATTCATCCTGTAGGATTTGAAGTTCTGATCAACCACAAAAGCACAAACGCATCCAACTGGAAAGTTGAGAGGGTCCTTTACAACGGTGAATACTTCGACACATTGGAGGACTTAAAACAACAGTACGAGTCGGGGACAGTGAAGAAAATTATCTATAAACCTCTTCCGAATTATGCATCATTGAAACCTAAAAATAAACCAACAGGGTTGAGCCCCCAGCAATATTACGCACAAGGCAAACGCTTTAGCGTCAAGAATAATCATGTGATATATCTTCACTGGAGCTTTGCGTTTGGTATGAGTTCACTCACCGGTATGAAAGTTTTTGACATTCGTTTCAGAGGGGAGAGAATAGCGTATGAGCTCAGTGTACAGGAGGCAATGTCGGTGTATGGTTCGGTCACGCCAGGGATGATCCTGACGAAGTTTCTTGACACCAGTATCGGGATAGGGCGCTTTGCCCACGAGCTTGTCCGAGGAGTAGATTGTCCATATGAGGCAGCATACATTGACACTCATCGATACATCGACATCAGCGCCCCCCACCGATTCAAGAATTCGATATGTATTTTTGAGCATAATACCGGACGCCCACTAAGAAGACATTTCTCAGACTTTTTCCACAATAGTTATGGAGGCATGGTTAACAGCGCCTTAGTGTTCAGGACAATTACAGCCATAGGAAACTATGATTACCTGTGGGACTTTATTTTTTACCAGAGCGGTTCAGTGGAAGCCAAGGTGCATGCCACTGGTTACATCTCGTCTTCTTTCAAGGTGGCTGGTAGTTTGAAATACGGCCACCAGGTGGCGGAAAACACCATTGGAAACATCCACACCCACTTCATTCATTTCAAAGTTGACCTGGACGTAGGAGGTGAGTGTCTAAAGTTAGCTTCACTTTTATTGTCGATTAAAATAAATGAGAGCAATGGTCTCTAAACAGTCAATCTCTTATCTGGAACCCGACAACCAGAAGTTTATTTTATTATGAAATGAGGCAAACTCTCTCTTCAGTCATCCACTACCATTATACAATTTATGAAGGCCCTCTAGATATGATCATTCTCCTTGACCTGTTCTTGTGAATACAGTTTAATGCGGTTTAGTAGTTTGAAGAGTTTCTCTGCTCCTCAGGAGTAAACAATGTGTTCCAGACCAAGGACATGAGGTATGTGAACGTGTCGTTACCTTGGAAGCCGGAGCGCTTCGCCATGGTCCCACAGCTGGTGGAGGCGCAGCTGAAGACGGAGCAGGAAGCGGCTCTACGCTACGGAGCCAAGACGCCACGCTACCTCCACATCGCCAGCAACAAAACCAACCGCTGGGGCCACCAGCGCTCCTACCGCCTCCAGGTGGTCAGCTTCACCGGGGAACACCTCCCAGAGACGGAGCCAGAGGAGAGGGCCATGTCCTGGGCTAGGTGAGGTCCCTCTTTCCTCTGGATGTCTTTACTGTTAAAACGTGAGTTTTTTTAGGATAGATGGGACATATTTCATCTGGTAACCTGATGCGCCAGATGGTTTGCTTCGCATAACCATCTGGGAACTGGGAATCTTTGTAAATGGGCAGGTACTTTCAAAAATAGCCGTCAGGTGATTGGACGAACCATCTGTCTATCACTGTCTATCACACGTGAACGTCAACCGCTCGTCGCATCACACCTAAGCCCGCCCAGTGTAGCTGTTTGTATTTCCTCTTAGAACGCTAGATTGTTTTCCGATCTGGCACAAACCGATCTAGTCTAGATAGTGTAGGACAGTGAACTTGTAGGAGCTGCAGACTGGGAAGGTTTGTCCGGATGACAACACATCATCTCAAGCTTAGTTTGGACAAGACTGAGCTGCTGTTCCTCCAGGGGAAGGGTTGCCCTCAACTGGCTTCACCATTGAAGACACAGTGGTGATGCCGACTCGGACTGCAAGGAATGTAGGTGTGACACTGGACGACCCACCAACTGTCGTTCTCCGCACATATCACATCCGTCACACGGTCCTGCAGATTCATCCTCTACAACATCAGGAGGATTCGCCCTTTCCTCACTGATGAAACGGTGCAGGTGCTCATCCAGGCCCTGGTCATCTCCCGCCTGGACTACTGCAACTCCCTCCTTGCTGGGGCTCCGGCGTCAGCCATTAAACCCCTGGAACTTGTCCAGAAAGCTGCTGCTCGCCTGGTGTTCAACCACCCCCAAGTTCTCCCACACAACTTCCCTTCTCTGTTCCCTACACTGGCTCTCTGTAGCAGCTCACATCCAGTTTAAAGCTCTGGTACTAGCCTATAGGGCAATGAAAGGAACAGCCCCCTCCACCTCCAGGCCATGGTCAAACCCTATACCCCCTCCCGACCACTACGGTCTGCTAGCTCGGGGCGATTGGTTGTCCCGTCACTCCGAGGCCCCTGCGGTCGATCGACACGGTCACGGCTCTTCTCTGTCCGGGCCCCACAGTGGTGGAATGAGCTGTCCACTAACATCAGGACAACAGAGTCGCTGCCCATCATTCGCCGCAGGCTCAAAACTCATCTTTTCAAGAAGTACAACCACGATTCTCCCTCTTAAGCACCTATTGTATTTTAGATTGCTATTCTTGCACTTTGCTTTCAGCACTAGATTATGCTTTTAGTCACTTGTTTTAGAAAGGAGATTATGGCAAGTAGTAGTACATTGGCTTTTCCTATGTTAAATGCAATCATTGCAAGTTGAATTGGATAAAAGCTAAATGATTGTAATGTAATGTAATGTAAAACTTTGAAGAAGTTGTGGGGATGGGAATGATGTGTGGGTGTGTTGGTGAGTGAGGGTCTATGTACGTACAGTATGTTGAATGTGATTGTGTTGTATCGTACTGCATGCATGTTCTGTGTTGGACCACCTCGAAAACGAGATGGCTTCATCTCAAGGGGCTATTCGCTTAAAGGACAGGTTCGGAATTTAGCATTATAAGCCATGTTATAAAGTTAATTACGATCATATACAACGGCGAATATCAACATTTCGTCAAACGGTGCACTCTTGAAATATAACCCGTCGACAAAATCCCTCAGAAACACCATAAACTCTCGTTTTCAAAGACAGGAAACTCACCGAGTGGTCACTGGTGTCCGTTGAAGTATGTTTCTGATCTTTGTTTTTTGGGGGGGAGAAGTTGAAAAGCATCTGACTCACTACAGAATCCATTTGGAAATCAAAGGCTATTTCCTCCACATCTTCTCCACACTCAGGAAGAACCTTCACAATCCTGTTTTTCTGTCTGAGGTGGCACATTTTTATGTTGTATTGTCTACCACAGGTATAAAGTGGCCATCACTAAGCACAAGGACTCTGAGCAGACCAGCAGCAGCTTGTACAGTCAGAACGACATGTGGTCTCCAGTAGTTGACTTCAGCAAGTACATAGAGGACAACGAAAACATAGAGAATGAGGTTTGTCTTTCATAGTCTCTACACACATGCGCGCACACACACACACACACACACACACACACACACACACACACACACTCTCTCTCTCTCTCTCTCTCTCTCTCTCTCTCTCTCTCTCTCTCTCTCTCTCTCTCTCTCTCTCTCTCTCTCTCACACACACACGTAGTTTTCTTTTTCTGTTACTTCCCAGGACCTGGTTGCCTGGGTAACCACTGGTTTCCTTCACATCCCTCATGCTGAGGACATCCCTAACACGGTCACCGTGGGCAACGGGGGCGGAGTCATCCTGAGGCCTCACAACTACTTTGACGAGGACCCGTCCATCCACTCTCCGGACGGGGTTTATATCGCGCCTGGCTCCGAGCAGAGCTGTGAGTACAACAAGATGGCCTGCTTGGCTGAGGACACCTGCAGCCCTGTCCTCGAACCCTTCACCTACCACGGCTTTGAGGGGACCATGAAGTTTGAGGAGGAGTGAGACCATACAAACTGCCAGATCTGTCAGTGGGTTCAATTTGGGATTTGAAGCTCCCTGACTCCAAGGCAGTGTGCTTGATTTTATCTTTATCTCACATAAATGAGGATAGTCAATTTCAGAATGCACAGGTAATAACATAGTAGGTAATAACATAGTGATGTCTTAATTTGTCTACAATAACACTAATATAATTACTCTGCAATTAATGTGTAGCAACATGCTCCTGACTAGCTACATAGATACAAAAACATTAATGTAAAGTTTTAATGTGGAGAGAACTTCTCTCTAACACCTACTGTTAACGAGCTAGCGTTATGCCTTCTACCTACTGACTACTTTTTTTGTACTGAGCGTTTGCTATTCATTTGATGATTACCACATACTTGGATGTTGATTGATTATTTTGTTTTGCATATATATTTTGTACTTAAAGTATACACACAATACACACAGAGTGTTTTTTCTTTAAATAAAATAACGGAGACTGTTGAAAAGGGCCGGAACAGCCGTTGTTGTTTTTATACGTCTTTTAAGAAGCTCCCTATGGTGTCCAGAGAAAGTAGTGAACAGAAATCAGACCCAAGAGGCCCACACACACACACACACACACACACACACACACACACACACACACCCTCACCCTGACCTTCCAATCTAACGCACCATGGGAACAGAACGCACTAAATAGAATGGGACAGACATCTGCACTTGCAGTATTTTGTGTGTGTGAAGCTGAACTCTTTTTTGGTTTGTTTGTGGAATCCAAGCCTTGAGCCGGGCTTGGATTCCACAAACCAACCACTCGCTACCTACTCAAGGACTCACAAGGACCCAGTTTCACTCAGTTACACTCACCCCCCTAAACTCACTCCACATCCACAGGGCATCCGGGTCACGGCACCAGTGTAACCCTTATGTTGCCTGCCCATAGCTAAAAGCTGACCCGGGCCTTGAGCATGTTTTTGAGCATGTTATACAAGGCTAGCGCTGGTGAACTCAGTCAAACCATGATGATTGGTGGAAAATCATAATCTATTGGTTTGTTAATCAAACACATTATTCAAACAAAATTTTGCTGCCGCCTTTACTTCCTACAGAGCCTTGAAGGACTGGTTTGGTATTTAGCATTATAAGCCATGTTATAAGGTTGTTTATGATCATATACAACCGCCCATATTAAAGTTCCGACAAACATGGCACTCTCTAGGTATGACGTGTCACTGCTAACACACACAACGGATCAATAGATGCATCTAGAAAATCGCTCCAAAACACCATCAACTCTCGTTTTCAAAAGACAGTAATCTCCGTCCGTTAATTTATCATTTAGAATATTTAATAATAACATTTAGAAACTTCCGCTTGAACTTTGGGAGGACTTGACTGAGTTTAGAGGGTACCGTAGAAGAAGAAGAGCTGCTTCCGGGTCACAGTTCTACAACAACAACAACAACAACAACAACAACAACAGTGGAGAAGCCAAGGATTGCTTTGCAATGGTTTGCTGGTATTTCATTGATAGTGTCAGGTAGAAGTGTTTGTTGATCAAAACAAATATGGAACGCAGATGAATCTAAACATCTCCTGCTTTGTTGTCAATGGATATAATTCATAAATATGAAACGAAACAACATTTTTATGTCAGGACACCAGTGACCACTCGGTGAGTTTCTGTCTTTGAAAACGAGTTTTATGGTGTTTTGGAGTGATTTTCTATGCACCCATTGATCCATTGTGTGTGTTAGCAGCGACAGGTCATATCTCAAGAGTGCAAGGTTTGATATTTTAAACTTTGATATGGGCCGTATTATATGATCATAGATAACCTTATAACATGGCTTATAATGCTAAATACTGAACCAGTCCTTTAAGAAGGCCCACCTGTGACCTAGGATACTGGTGGACTTCCAGCACTGTACCGTTAAGAGCATACTCAACCGCATCCTAGTGTGTTATGGCAACTGTTCTGTATCAGACCGTAAAACATCCAAACCGCCCAACAGATCGCCGGCACCCAGTTTCCCAGTATTTCTAAGGGTTATTGCAAGCGCTGCTCCCACCCAAACCATGGACTTTTCACCCTCCTCTCATCTGGCAGGCGTTACAGGTGCTTCCGCTCCCACAATGACCGGCTCAGGAAGAGCTGGTTTCCTGAAGCTGGGATCCTACTGAACTCCACGCTGCCACTTTAATAGCATCATTGCACTCATTACTGTTCTGTTCACATACCTTAACCAACACGTTATTGCACAGAATATACTATTCTGTTTCCACTTCTCCTCTGTATGTATATATATATATATATATATATATATATATATTGTAATATATATATATATATATATATATTATTATTTATAATTTATTTATAACTGTACAGTCCAAGATATAGCCGTCTGCACTTGTCTAAATAATACTATATTGTTGCACTTTTGGTTAGACGCTGACGGCATTTCATTGGCTTTGTACCCATACTCTGCACAATAAAATTCAATCTGATTTAATCTATTCTGGTGTCCTGGAATCATGGCACTGAGAAAGAAACTTCATGCAGCAAAACAAATTCCTCTTTATCTTTGAGCACCATTTTGTTATTTAGTGTTGCACAACTCTGGACATTCATAAGAGTGTCTGTTTCTACGCATTGAGACATTTTGTAACATCTTGGCAGTGGCCATGCGTATGTCAGTCGCCTAACCCTGAAAACAACCTTCTCTCATTGGTCATTTTAAATGTTTCGGAGAATGTTTGTGCAGCCCAGATGTTGTTAACTTTATGCAGAACAGTCCAAATCCAGGAATGAGGAATTGCAAACTGTCAAACTGTCTCTATCTCTCTCTCTCTCTCTCTCTCTCTCTCTCTCTCTCTCTCCCTCTCTCTCACAAATATATATATATATATATATATATTTATATATATATATATATGCTGTAGCTGTCTCTCTCTCACTCTCTCTCTCTCTCTGTGTCTCTCTCTCTCACACACACACAAACACACTTACACACTCGCACACGTCTGCTTTCACTTACAGAGTTTCATTTGGCTTGGCTTGGGTGATAAGATTTAAAGCTGATTTTAAAGAACACCCTCCCTCCCACAGGAACTGCATTCCACAGATTCCTAATTCTGTCTCTGACCCTGTGTGACCCCAACCAGAGAGTACATACAGTACAGTACTGTAACTGCATCGGTGTAGATGTTTATTTTTTATATTTTTTTTACCCCAGTACATTTCTACCCCAGATGCTAAACTGCTAGCTCACACTAGTCCCCTCACTGAACCTTACCAAAAACACATTAGTCCTCTAATCATAGATCATGTGACCTCTGAAAGAGATGGATTAAATCAGCCATACACACACACAGGCCTGAACGTCCTGCATGTATCCAACTCTCTTTTCTCTGAGATGTGCACTAGCGATGTAAGCAAAATGAATAAGAGTCAAATGGTTACACTAATAAACGGAGAGCACTGTAGAAAAGGGGGAATTATGATGCAAGGTCAGCTGGTATTGAATTAAAGTAGTGGTGAAAAAGCAAGAATCTTTAGACGTTCAATCTAATTGATCTTACTTATCAGTATCAATTAGCTGGCGAAAAATAGAGAACCGTTTAAACACCATTAGTGTCAGCTGCAAAAAAAAAACACTTAGTTGCAACTTGAAACATGTGGACTAAAACTACCTCTAAATACCTCCCGATCTTGAGATTTAACAGGGTAAACAGCCCTGTGATGAGTTGGCTTGGGAATATATACAGTGATGGGGGCTTCCGTGTTGGTTATTTCTAGAATGAATCCCACTGTCATAACAAAACTCTATCTCTGGGATGGATGGCAAAGACTATACGACCTCCAGAGCTCACACGCTACGATTGACCCTGGCTTGTCTATTCTCAAGGCCTGGGCAGTTCAGCAGCCCCGGCCATCCAAATACACAAGCCCCCACGATTTTAAAAGCACACAAACTGGCGCGTGTTCTTTCAGACCAATCTAATGTTTTTTAAATCCAGGAGTAACTACTAAATTGAGGTTCACAGTTTATCTCGGTGATAGAGGACATGGAGGGGAGAGTAGGAACAACAATGTATTCAGATACGTCGTCTGCAGCCGCTCAAACTATCGGCAGGCTCACGTCGAAAACAATGGGAGGGGAAGGATGGAAGAGGGTGATGACATCGATGACAGTCGTGCTTAAGTTTACACGTAGCCTCCCCATCTGCCCATCTGTTCACTCTGCGCTAAGCATTCGGAGTGCATGAGAGCAGACTTCATAAACTATGTGGACTTTACTATAAACAAGACCTCATCTTCATCGCTGGCCTGTATTGTGCCACAGGAG
The DNA here is from genome assembly GCF_949987555.1 of Borostomias antarcticus. NCBI lineage: Eukaryota > Metazoa > Chordata > Actinopteri > Stomiiformes > Stomiidae > Borostomias > Borostomias antarcticus. The sequence continues at coordinate 31,154,130 of NC_140238.1, read as the reverse complement.
AACCTCCCTGTTGAAGACAGTTATTTACAGAGCAGATGTATTGCGGCCTATGTATGGCGTGAGACTCCCCTGTGTTTGACAGAGTGCTGGAGGTTCCTCAAAGCACGCGGCCCCTGACTGATGGGAGACTGGAAAGCAGCTGAGTCCAACCTGCCTCTCTAGGATTTTTTAATCTGCACGCTGTCAGTGATGGAAGTTTTTTCCACGCAGGACAACATGGTCCATCAAAAGGTCATCAGCGTTCACCCCCCCAGGCCTTGAGAGGAACAATCAGAGGAAAAGCAAGTGTGTGTGCCTTGCGTGTGCGCGTGCATGTGTGTGTGTGTGTTTCTGTGTGCGTATGTGTGCCTCTGATGAAAATTGACATTCTTGACAAACAAAGTAACTCTCAAGTGGATAAACTGCTCACTTTCATTGCTACCCATGCTGCTTTAGCACGTTAGCTTCTGCACGACATTATGCTCTTAGTCACTTATTTGGAAATGAGATGCATCTATGAGTTCTGGCGAGTAGTAGGGCTATTACACTGACTGCGGTAAATGCAATTATTGTAAGTGGCTTTTGATAAAAGCGTAAATGTAATGTAATGTTATGCTGCTACCACAAAACCTGTCACTTTATCCTGGCCACTGATGGTACCTGTATTGAAGAAGATTGGGGCTACAGGTGTATCTGTAACACTTATGTTTTTTGCTATATAGAATTGATAGAGGCTTGTGTGCCTAAAATAGTTAAAGGGGTAGTTCAGAATTTTGGACCTCATAATGTTGTTGATTGATGGAGATCATTTCCAGCTGATTCCATGCTGTCTCTCGTTCGGGCGTTCACGGCATGTAATCGAACCCAAATGGCAAGCAAATGAAATATGAGGACAGTCTGTCGGGGGCTCATTTGAGTTTTGTACACCATATTTTTTGAAGTCCAACTATCAATGAACCCATTCATTTGTTTGGACCTATATGGCTCTCTCTGTAAATAGGGAGGCGGAGCGATACATAACTAGGGGGTGGCTGTAGCTCAGTTGGTAGAGAGGGTCGTTCAATGATTGAAGGGTCAGTGGTTCGAATCCCAGCTCTGACTGTCCACATGTCGAAGTGTCCTTGAGCAAGACACCTAACCCCAAATTGCTCCCAGTGAGCAGGTTAGCACCTTGCATGGCAGCTGCCGCCATTAGTGTGTGTGAATCGATGAATGAGAGGCCATTGTAAAGCGCTTTGAGTGCCGCTAAGGTGGAAAAGCGCTATATAAGTGCAGTTCATTTACCATTTACCATAACTAGCCTGCAGATTTATGCTACCTATCGAGCGGTGCTACCTAGCGGTTTTGCACATGTGTGTATATAACTCTTGAGGAGAAAAACAGCATTATGACATCTTAATTCATGTTTGTGATTAAACACAGGTGTAAGTGTACTGTAAGAATATGGGGAGCATATTTTGATAACATCTTTATGTTTTTATTTTTCGGGGACCTTCAATATCAACCAATATCCTCATCAAATAATGCTCCCTCTACAAAATAATTTTATATTTCACCACTACTCATTACATGTATATGGTAAGAATATGGAGAGCATAATTTAATACTCTATTATGACATCTTCATGTACGATTTAAAGGGTAGCATATTTCGATGCTGGTGGAGATACGAAGACAGCTGATGGTGATGATAGCACGTTCAAGTGTTTTGATAGGAAGGATAGAAGGGAAACCAGTTTTTGACGACGAGAGATAGTTTCTTTAGGAGAGGGGTGACTGTCAATCTTGAAAGCAGAGGGAAAGCATCCTGATACAAGAGATGCCTCTCTTTCTCCCTCCTACCTTCTAACCAGGTCCAATGGACACCCCATTGTCGCCCGCAGACCACCCTGAGTTCGATAGATACCCCCGTGTCAGCTGTGGATGTTGTAGTATTTAGTTAACACACACACACACACGTACACACAGACACACATCAGTCCACATCTGGCTTAGGCCTGGACCTGGGCCCAGTCCCCCTTCCCCTCAACCCGGGTCTGTATCCTTTTCCTACCCCCACCCTACCCCCGACCCCTGCCTCTACCTGGACCCAGGCACACTCACACTCACGCTCACACACACACACAAGACATACTCCAGTCTTGGGCTCGGATCTCCTCCCCCTCACCCTAACCCGAGTCGGTATCCTTTTCCTACCCCCACCCTACCCCAACCCCTGCCTCTATCTGGGCCCAGGCACAGTCACGCACACACAGACATACACCAGTGTTTGCCATACCTCTCCCATGATGCTCTTACACTTGCTCTTGAAAATTTAATTTAATGTAATTTATTGCTCTATAAATGTTCTTAGCCGTTAGACAAATATATTCCAGGATCTTGCTCCAGGTTGCCTGTTTTTATATCTGTGTTGCTTTTATGGCTCGGTGTGCTACTAACCCTGTTCTGCCTTCATCTGGTCTACATTCACGCAGACACAGACATACACCAGTATTTGCCATGTCTTTCCTATGATGTTTTTAGCCTCTCTTACTCTGAAAATGTAATTTAATGTATGTATAATTTTATAAATGTTCTTAGCTGGTAGACAAACATACTCCAGGAGCTTGCTCGATCGCCTTGTTGAGAGGGGTCAGGGAAGAATTTTTACAGCTCACTTATCTGGCCCCTGGGTGATACTGTTTTTTTGCTTCCCTCTGGAATATGTAGGGGTGGGTCGTATGCCCACCTCCCTTGTTCTCTGTAAAGCGCATTGTGTTGCCTCTACACAAATAAAGCTTTGATTGATTGATTGATTGATTGATTGATTGATTGATTGATTGATTGATTGATTGATTGATTGATTGATTGATTGATTGAGATGCGTTGATGAGGTGGGTTAGGAAGGGGAGGAGTTCAGGCGCAACAGACTGAAGGAGAGTCAAGGGGACAGTTTCTAGAGAGCACATGGGGGGGCTAGATGTAACAAGGTTGAGGACCTCGTTAGGGGAGAGGGGAGGAAGATAGGATAAGATGGGATATGGAGTGGGGGGGGGGGGCAAAGAGGGAGAGAGGGTGATGGTGGGGAGGCGGGGGGTGGAGGGGTGTGGTTGGTGCATGGAGTGTCGACCGGGGGAGATAGAGGGTCTGACATTGTTAACTTTCTTGTCAGAGAAGTTGGCGAGATCGTCAGGAAGAAGGGAGTAGGGGTAGAGGGAGGGGTTAGAGTAGTGAAGAGAAAGTTTCCTAGGATTGGAAGCAGAGGTTAGAATGATATAGTGGAAGGAAGCAGCTTTAGCAGAGGATAGGGAGGAGGAGAAAGTGGAAATAAGAGATTAGAAGTTAAGAAGGTCCTCTGAGTTTGCCTTTTATCCATTTACACTCAGCCATTCCCAGGCTCTGTCTATAGTAAAGCAAGCACAAATAAACCAACTTGGACTTGCTAGAACCAGAGAGGGAATCAGAAGACCATATCATTTCTTGGGTAATCGCAGTTACACAGGAATAAACAAGAGGCCCTTGTTTAAACAAGGTCCAAGTAGACATTCATAGCAAAAAGAAACTCGGTCTAAAGTGGCTTTCACAACAAGGTAATTTGATACTGATAACATCGGGGTTGTTAGTTGAATTCCCATTTGAGACACACCACGCAGATGCAGGAGGCAATAAGGAGCGCTAATCAGGGCAAAGGGAGCCCAGATAGCAAGCGGATCTGGGCCATATACAGGCCAGATCTGGCCCTTGACCCGGCCCATATATGGCCCAGAATCATTACACATCCGCTTGCTATCTGGGGATGTGGAGGTCATGTAGAGGGGTGGGTTGTTAGTTGATAATTATGTTTTAGCTCCCAAGAGAATATCATAGTTTGTGGAGCAACCAGACCACGTGTCACCATGGAAACTTGTGTCCCTCGTTACAGGTGTAGAGCAGCCAGGTGCACTAGGCTAGAAGAGCAGAGAGATAAACACTCACATCTCCTCGCCAAATAGGGCAGGTGCTGAGCCGAACGTAAACCAGACTGTGACCAGCAACAAAAAAACGATCGCACACCGCTGGGCTCCAGTATCAAAATACTCGGATAGAAGTACACAAGACGGAATCTTCCATCTCTCTCTCTCTCTCTCTCTCTCTCTCTCTCTCTCTCTTTCTCTCTCTCTCTCTCTCTCTCTCTCTCTCTCTCTACCTCCCCATCTTCTGCTCCCCACCAACCAGAACTAGAACTCTAGGATTATTGCATTGAATTGAAACCTCTCTTTTTCAATGCCGCCCTGATTACAATAAAAAAACACATACAAAATAGGAACATGATGCAACAAAACGCCATCAAATCATAAATACGAAGTCATAAGATCCTAAGAACCTTCAACCTCTCCAGCGAGACAAGTTGGTCAAGCTTTAAGGAGTCCTGCAGCCTGTTCCACCTATCAGGACAGACTTTCCTGCATCCCAGATAGCAAATAATAATTCAATGTTGATTTAACAATGTTGGCTATCTGGGTAGTCAAAGACAGATAGCATTGTCGATTGCACAATGGTTTTCTTGCTAACAGTGGAACAACAGGACGTACTGCTTCTGGTGAGGTATTCCACGTGGGTCTATCCAGCCAAATACCCCGGTATTTCTATTTCTATTTGCATCCCCTGTGCAGTGTGAATACTGTACCTATACTGGCATCAGTTCCATGAGACCTTGAAAATAACATACATTTTGTCTTGTGGGAATTTAGGACAAGCTTATAGCCAGTAAGAGACAGCTGGAAAGCATCAAAAGCAGACTGCAGATTTGCAGCGGCCGTTCTATGAGTGGATCCTGCACTGTAAAGTATACCCACCTCCCTTGTTCTCTGTAAAGCGCATTGTGTTGCCTCTGGGTATGAAATGCGCTATACAAATAAAGCTTTGATTGATTGATTGATAAAGGACTGTCATCCACATAATAATGGACAGAACAGTGTGGGATGGGCTGCAAATACCAATGACTGTGAGGTGAACATCACCTCCCAGATCAATATCTAAAACAACATATTCTAAATTCTTAGGAACAGAGGAGGCAGCCAGTTCTCTAGGTGGTCTTTAACATAGATCATAACCCCACCTCTTTTTGACTTCCTATCGATTCTAAATATCTTGTAACCAGCCTTGGCAATGTTTGAATTAGACACTTTCCCCGAGAGCCAAGATTCCATCAGGACAAATATGTCTGGGGAGGCTTCGTCACTCAACACATTAATAAAATCTATTTTCGCTAACAAACTCCTAATGTTTAAGTGCAGTAGTTTTAAATCAAATCAAATCAAATCAAATCAAACTTTATTTATATAGCGCATTTCATACACAGAGGTGTCATAGAAATTGCAGTTTCACTCTACCTCCCTCAACCTTTCACATGCCAAACACCCCTGTCCCCTACCTTTTATAATGATAAACACCGCTGTCATGGTTTTATCATTACAACACGAAGGCATCTCCGGGGGGGGGAGGACACACCCCAGACTTTCAGTCTGGCCTAGAGTAACCTTCCATTGTTCTATTGTCCCTACCTGAAACCAATTCAAGATTTACTGCCCTTTCTAATATCACGTGTCTGAACTCTTGACCACTATTGATGATGTCTGCCATTTATTATGACCTGTACAGATGGGTTAGCCAATCAAATCTCTCGAAGCGTCATACCTGTGTATTGCTTGAATATAAGACCGCGCAACACCTTTCTGTTTCACTTCTGTTGGATGAACCACTCACGTGCGTTATCCTGAAGTCCTTGCGCTCGTATGTTTTCTAAATAAATCAGACTTAACCTCTTTAAGCGAACCTTGGCAAATCCGTTACTTTCGATCAGATTTATTTCCACTACAGAGGCAACACGATGAGCTTTACAGAGAACAAGGGAGGTGGGCAGAGGTCCCACCCCTACATACTCCAGAGGGAAGCAAAAAAACAGTTTCTCCCAGGGGGCAGAAAAGTGAGCTGTAAAAGTACTTCCCTGACCTCTCTCAACGAGACGATCGAGCAAGCTCCTGGAAAATGTTTGTCTATTGGCTAAGAACATTTACAAAGCAGTAAACATGGGCTAGATACTTCATAAGAGAGACATAACTAACAGGAGAGTGCACAAATAGTTACAGAGAAGTTGCCTACATGGTAGGCCATAGCTATCCCTTTAGTCTCTAATATGATATTTGAGTGAATCATATAACAAAGCACAGTTAGCACTTAGCAGAACAGGCTCATAGAGAATGCTGAAAGGCAGAGCCTGTCACAGGGTGGCCTGCAGGAGACAGGGGGAGTCCACAGGTCACTCTACTGACCTGTATAGAGTATAAGAGGGAGAGACACTAGGGAGGAGGACAGGGTTAGTGGCTGTACTGGACATCCACAGCAGACACAGGGGTTTCTATCGGACTCAGGGTGGTCTGCGGGTGACAGTGGGGCATCCACTGGACCTGGTTAGAAAGTAGGAGGGAGAGAGAAAGGCACTAGGGAGAGGGGAGGCAGAAAAGGGTTAGTAGCATGCAGAGCCATAAAAGCAACACAGATATTAAAACAGAACGTGCCAGTTGCAGGGCAACCAGCATCTAAATATACATCTAAATATACACACAGTGCATAACGGGATATACCCCAATGTAAACAGAGGATTCACAGGCAGGCTGGAGGCTGCCTTTCTTTGTCTCTAGGTCCTGGCTAGTGTAGGCTAGGCTGAAAAGGTACGTCTTGAGATCTCGCTTGAAGATTTCCATTGTTTCAGCCCTTCTTAGGTACTCTGGCAAGGTGTTACAGAGGTTGGGGGCATAGAAACTGAAAGCTGCCTCTCCGTGACATGCCTGAAAATCCTGAAGCGATTTTAAGTCAGCTGAATTAACAGCAGAAGGGGTAGACACATTTTCAGTTAAATTTGCATTGAAATGTAGGCCTACAACGTTATTTACGTTCACACCATGCAGCCTGACGCAGTACACAAGCAAGGGTGTGATGACAGGAATCGGCCTACTATTACTATTTGCCTCCAATTGGAGTTATTGGTGACATGTTGTCCTGTGCAAGCGGCAGTACTGTACATCTATCAAAGCTTAACACACCAGGCCTATGTGGACTTGTGCCATCAGCACTAAAAACACTAAAATCACTCAAAACAGGATCAATGCCCTCTATCCTACCCTGGGTTAGGCGAGGAGTAGTTCAGTTGGGTCCAGCACAGGTCCAACCCCCCTCTTCCCCACTAGATGTGCTTTTTCATGGTGTCCCTGGAGGCAGTGCTCAAATAAAGCTGAGGATACACTACAAGATACAGTATTATGCCTGATTTTATACACGATTCACAATCCTGCCAAGTCTGTCCTAGTCGGCAGCAGTCTGCACTAGTTGGGGGTAGTCGGAGTGGCAATTTGGCACAGAAATATGTAAGTGTATGAGGGGTACAGATTTAAATCGGCAAGTGTATGATGAGAACAGACTTCTCCCGATCCGAGTCAGAGCATATCAAACATATTTGATATTTTTGAGCAGATTCTGGACGCAATCGCGTAGTGTAAACCCGTCACCACCCAGTCCAGTCGTTAAATGTGCAATACCCAGTTTTTCATTTGTAATACAAAAATCAGCAGAAGCCAGTCGTCTAGTGTATACTCTCAGAAGCCAGTCGTCTAGTGTATACTCTCAGAAGCCAGTCGTCTAGTGTATACTCTCAGAAGCCAGTCGTCTAGTGTATACTCCCAGTCATTTCATAATCTGTTAGTGAGAAGACGTGCAGCCAAGAATCAGTGGACCAGAAGATAAGGTGCCAGTTCCTCACACCAATAAAATATTTCAACCTTTATTTGCTTCTCAGTTTGAAAGCAGCATCATAACAGGGGCCCTTGTTCCTCTTTCCGTCTGACACACCTTATCAGTCTGTCTCTTTCTCTTTCTCTGCGGTTTTCCAACGTTTTGTGCCAAAGGCACAACAAAGAGAAAGCCAAAATCTCAAAGCCCACCTGTGTTCATATCCGAAAGTCTGCTTTATCTGCTTATCCTTGGGTGGAGGGAATTCAATGAGCAGTGTGTTATGGAATTCACAGTCGTTTGGACATTTTTATTTTTTTACCTTTTTAGATTTTGTTGATAAACATTTTTATTGGAAGCAAGAAAGTGGTGATTTTGTCTTTAATTTGCTCACCTGCGTAAAATTCACATTCCTTTCCTTTTGAAGCCTTTCAATTATCATTGAGATTCATTTAAAAGTAGGTTTTCTAGTTCTTTTTTCAGTAACATCACATTGCACTCCTGTTCTGTTGAATCAGTTTCAAGAGTAACATGGTGCATATCATACATTTTCAATAAATGCGCACCATTGCTTTAAGTGAACCGTTGAGATGATGCTGGCTTCAACATGATGCAGTAAGTTGAGGGCTTGCTTGCGCACGAGCTGCACTAGAGTTTGTCCAAACAAGCCAAAATCTCAAAGCACACCTGTGTTCATATCCGAGAGGCTGCTTTCTCTGCTCCTACTTGGGTGGAGGGAATTCAGTGAGCAGTGTGAGCAATGAAAAATGAGTTGAAAAAGCACTCATATGATGTTGGATTCTGGTACTAGGGGTCGGACACACAGACAGATGCACCAAAAAACTCTGGGAAACTTATAGTCCCCCTTTTCAGCTGCCACAGGGCTGGGAAGCAATAACAGGACAGGTGACCTTTGCTTTGACAGGAAGTCCTTCTGGTCAAGCCACGGGGGCTGCAGGGGTCTATGATGTAAAAAGAGCATGGGAGCCACAACGAGAGAGAGAGAGAGAGAGAGAGAGAGCAATATTACTTCATTGATAGAAAATGAATGTCCTTGTAGCAGACTTCCAAGGTCAATGTGCTCAGGTATCACCTTTTCTGTGCCAAAAAAGATTTAAAAAAAAAAATGAAATCGAAAGGCATCAACAGTTGGTGGTGCAATGGATGGAATGCAATTGGCCTCAGGTCCTGACAAGTTGTACTGTGTACTGGCAGACTGTGGCAACCACGCTTCCGCCTCAGAGAGTGTAAAAAGTTCAGATGGAGATGTGGAAGACTTGGACAATTATTAGGTTATGAAAGTATATAAAACAAAATATGGAAAGCTGTTTTTGAGTAGCCTAAATACTGTAGGCTATATTCATTTTACAACCAATCGGCTGTGTGGAACCCTGCATTTGAAATATTGTAATTAATTCTATGCTATGACAAAAAAGCTGAAACAGACGTTTGAGACCATCCAACTTCAGTAGTTTGAGTATTTCCGAGTCAAACATGCTATTCGGACAGGACAAAGTTTAGAGGTATTTGATTGGAACATTGACAAGTGGGTGGGTTATATCAACTTCAGATTCAATAGACAGATAGCATTGATTCATGGGTGCATGCCATGAGATTGATTGACTTTGCTCTTGCACTGCTGACATAAGCACTCGGGAGATTTTGTTTTACAGGTAGAAAAAATTCATAGAGCTTGATATAAAATTACAACAAAACTGTAATTGTGCAATTTGAGGGCATGCATTGTTAAATAGGTGCACACCATGACCAAGGATGTGATCCAAAATGGGGGAAAATCTTTGTTTTATTGGTGTCTTTAATAGTGTCGACCATGAGCCAGCACCCCAAATTTGGGCCACCGGTACCATGGGGAATAATTCTCATAGTGATTTTTGGCAAGGTACAGTATACACCCCTAGTGCTGGAAAATACATGACAATATTGCAGCAGCTGGAAGCTTTCTGTGTTATCACTCAATTTATGCCAAAACACACTTTTCAAAACTATACATTGTCAATCAATGTAGCACAGTGCTTTACATAACAAGAGATGGATAAAAAATTAAATCATGTAAATACAGTGCGAACAGATTTAAAAGAAACAATCAAATTAAACACATTGAAATTTTGAAAAATAAAAATCTAAAAACAGAATACAAATTAAGAACACTATGATATTAACACAAGTAAAGCTATGTGGTAAAAGCAATATTAAAATGCATGTTTTAAGATCTTGCTTAAAAGTTACCACAGTGTCAGACTTTCTCAGGTCCTCTGGCAGGGTGTTCCAAAGGCTGGGGGCACTCAAGGATGCCTCCCCAGCAAAAAGGACATGGAAGATGCATGGTAGCACTCACCAATAAAAGATACATGGACAGATCCTCTATTTCACCCGTTTATTTTTAGCGTCAATGAAACATGCTAACGTTTCGCCAGAGGCCTTCCTCGGAGCATGAATGAGCTTGGAATCAGATGGTAGTCTACAAGTACTTTTTTAAGCAATAACTGAAGAGGCAGTTTTAAGCAATAACCGAAGAGAGTGATATATTGCCAATATACAACAGAATGTAACTTCCCGTTGACGACATGAGTTATTGCTTCAATGAAATGTAAATTATAATTATGTACTGTATTGGGTGGTTTATGCGTGAGTGTGCCTTATGTTAAGAGGTACAGGACCTCTCCCATACATGCTAAGTTTTGTATTAGGAAGAAATGTTTTTTTTTCACACAACACAAGACAAAACATTCATATGAACACAAGACATGACAGTCAACACAAGGTTTACAGTAGACCTAGATATGAAAACATAAGAAAACAAACATATAGGACATTTGAACACATTTCAACAAAATGTACAGCATCTGATCAATAGATTAGACTATAGTTCACTGAGATCATACTCTGTACATGATCTAATACTGGCATCTAGTGGTGCAATTCTCTTGTTTTGTTGGGGGCTTGGTCTGATTGTACCCTAATAGGTGGTTTATTTTCATAAAATAGGGATATTCACCCAATCATTTTCAATTATATAAAATCACTGGATTCACTTGGTCTTGTGGCTTTACACAAAGTCTGCCCATTGTCCATTACTCACTTGCTGTGTGTGCCCATAATCTCCTATGGGGGGCGACGTTTTCAAAGGACATTTTTACTCTGTAGCTAAACGAAATGTAACGTTTACAAACGTTTGCTTTTTGAATGCAACCCGGAAGTGCAGACAAGAAAAATTGTTGCGCATATTGCCCCCTACGCAAAGATTTCTCTTAATTTATCAAAGACGCATTAAACAACAGTGTAGCTTTTCACGACTATTACACGCATACACTCTTCTAAGGTCGTTGGGGAAGGTCTGGCAAAAGAAACTACCTCTGATGTGAGAAATGCCTCGGAGAAAGGTGAGTTACGTTAGCTAGCTAGCTGGCATATCAACATTATCCAGCTAGCTAGTTGTAGCATAACGTTAGCTGAGCTAGCAAAAAAATGAATGAAATTAGATTAAGCTTGCAGTTCAGTGTGCTGCATTGATTAGCACTACCACGAGAGTATAACGTTAATCTACAAAAGCATTAATGCAATGTTATGAATGTGCACACGTTGCAAGTTAGTGCATAGCTCGGCTTGATTCATGCCTCATTTGTTGTTGGGCGTTGCTTGTTGCAGAACATGACGGAAAGTGGCAACTTTGGATGTGCATGAGTCTTCTTGACAATGCTCGGCGTTTGCCTCTCCCTCACTTTAGAGATCAGCTCGTTCATATGCAGTATCATTAGTATAAACTAAATGACAGTTAGCTGCAAGCTAGTGTTACCGTAGCTGAGGATGGATGGAACAGCGTGTTCCCTTGGAGCGAGGAGGAGCCTTTTCCTAAATGATGATATGATTGGATTGGGCCAGGATCAACATTGTGCCTATTGGTGAAATATTTTAATGTCCTAACTCTTCGCTTACGATTGGTTTACAACAAAGAAGGTTTCTGCTCACCCTGTACGCTTCAGAATGTGTAACCGTTTTGGTTGCTTACCATGGATTATTTGCATGGTTGTTTACGCAGTTGTTTACGCATCTCTCTCCATGGCGCTGGTTGTGGGCTTGCTAGTTTGTTTTGGTTGCGTTCATGTTGTAAAACGTGATGCGGAAGTGTTCGGAGCGACACTGAGAGAGCTGACCTCCGCATCTCACAACATTCATTCTGCAGGAATAATCCCGCCCCCTCGCCTCCTCACCCCTCCCCTTAGTTAATATTTCTGAATTTCATGGAAATTAACTTAATACCCGATAGATCGCCTACATGTTTTTGCTCTGAAAATCCCTAACCCTAACCCCATCTCTGATGTAAAAATTATCAGGTTATTTTGCATCTAGAGCTTTCTAAAGTAACGTATTGCCGTTATAACTCAGTTATATATATATATATATAAAAAAGTTTACTTCTGAATGATTGAACTACATGTATATCATTGTCACTTTGCATAACAATAGCCTACTAATCATGTCCATGCTGTGTTGTAATGCCAGAGGAACGCGGGTAGCAGCTCCGACGGCACTGAGGACTCGGACTTCTCTGCAGACCTGGAACACACTGACAGCTCTGAGACCGACGCGCACAGGCGCAGGAACACGCGTCTCACCCGAGCCTCGCTGCGACTCAGCCAAAGCTCACAAGGTAGTCTTTTTCCACCATTATTCATGCAGTTTAAATGAATATAGACTAAATCTGATAGAATGCATAAACCTGATTACTAATTCCCTGAACTCAGTTATTCCGCGACTGTGGCGGCGGCCGTCAACTCTGTACATTTGCGCCTGTATCTCTAGATGCTGAGGTTTGCTAGCGTACGTCATTTCCTACATTGAATGTTGCGAGGAAAGATTTGTTACAAATACATTAATGAAAAGAGTCGAATAGTTTGCTGTTTCTCTTTTTTCTGCCCAATAACAAACCTATAGAGATTCTTTGGGGGTTGTCTTTCTTTAGACAATATAGCCATTGTGTATGGGAACGGGCCAGTCATAAACTGTGAGTACGATCATTAGACGGATGAACCATCCCCCATCGTGACCTCTTGTTCTGTCTGTCTGATGCTGTTTCTACAACGGATGACCTAGTTTCCACTCCTTTGCTCATTGCGAAGTACCACCTACACAGATACACTTTGAAGAAGTTGACAGTAGCCTAGGTTTATTTATTTATGCATTTATTTTTTCGATTGTATGTTCACTTGCAAGGTAACAGGAAGTGGTGTTGTCTGTTTACTCTTTTTTTTTCCTCCAACACCCCAATTTTACTTATGTTTGATTAATTAACAGGAAATGCATTATCTGTTTTCTGATGTTGCGGGTGGTAAAATGGCAGCTCAACAATGTTTTCTAGCCCCGCGTTGTAGAATGCAGAGCTTCACTCCGAGTCCATCTGTTCAGTCTTATAGTAACTTTTGGGCTGTCTGTGGATAAGATAACCCCTTCATTAATCCTTCAGAACCTCAAAGGGGCTGTAGTCCGCCTGAAGACGCCTGTTTAAAAATGTCTTTTTAGATTCCAGCCCTGCCCAGAGAAGCCCACCAACAACAACCCTGGGCCCAGAGGAGGTGGTGGCCTTCTCTGCCCGCAGAGTGACCCGTAGCCAGCAGGGGCTGCTGGTCACCCCCAAGAAATACCCGCTGCGCCAGAGTCGCTCCTCTGGGTCGGACACGGAGCTGCCCGGGGAGCAGGCAGAGAGGGGTAGGAGGCCGAAGGGAGGTGGTGGAGGAGGAAGGAGGTGGAGGGTTGAAGGAGAAACATGGCAACATAGTCCCTCAGTTCACAGTTGAATGTATAATGCTCCATGGTGCTCACGCCAGCACTCAGCACTAGTCACCTGCTTATTTAATTTTCTATTTGGGGCTAAGACATTGTAGGACCATTACAGAGTCATCCTGTTTTTGTGGTGGTCGCATAGCTTCGCTTCTACTAGAGTCTGCTTTGCGTTTTGTCAACAGGCAATATGAAGCATCCAAAGTCAGCTTGTTAACTTGAATTGAAACAATCTGGCTTTTTTGTTGTTTTTTTGCCTGCCTTATGTCATAGAACAGTTCAAAGGAAGAGAGATTAGCCATTTGGATCCCTGAATGTGAAAAAAAAATTGCATCACCACCACAAACCTTTTATTTGTGCTTTTCCATGGAAGAGTCGTATCCATTGTGTCATTTCAAGTTCTTCAAATTGATCATTATGAGAGGGAGCATTCATTGCTATTCTCATCTTTAGATTTGCTTCCTTTTGCCCCCGTAATGTCTTTCTGGGCTTGTGTTGTCATCCACATGCTATGACCTCATTTGTGATGTTCATGCCTGTTCGTTCTTGGCTTGGAGTGCTAGGATGACAAAGCATTCTGTGCTTGTGTCACCGTGCGCTACACCACTCTTTATTGTGGTCACCATTGCTGGCGGGGTTGGTATTGTTCTGTGCTCATGTATGTCTGTGCCCAGTGTCATGATGTGTATATCATACTGTATATCCCCTCTCTGATATGAAGGAAGACATGAGATGGTGTTTTGACATCGTGCGTTTGAACAACCTTGATTTACATACCCTCGCCTCATTGGTTTCACAGACCAGAAACAGGGCGTGGACCAGGACGAGTCTCCGCCCCGCACGCCTACAGGCAACGCCCCCTCGTCTGAGTCGGACATCGATATCTCCAGCCCCAACGCGTCCAATGACGAGAATCTGGCCAAGGAGCTGTCACTCAAAGACTCCGGCAGCGACCTCTCCCACAGGCCCAAGCGCCGGCGCTTCCACGAGAGCTACAACTTCAACATGAAGTGTCCCACGCCAGGATGCAACTCCCTGGGTAGGAAAACTGAACCATCAGTGCCACCCTCTGGGAGAACATGGCGCGGATTCCCATTTCATCAATGCCGCTCAACAAGTGTCCTGTTTGTCTAGCCTGGGACAACCTGGGTCTCCAGAGCTACATGTCACTCTTTAGCGGCTCCCTGGCTTTGACAAAAATGATATGGAAATGAATAACTAAATACATACTATTAAATACATGTATGCATTACTAAAATAAATGGTCATGTTGGCATTCAAGTTAGCTAACTAGCTAGATAGCAGCAGACTGGATAGAATCAGAATGCAAGAAATGTAATGTTTGACACTCAAAAGGGAGGACCTACAGTACAGACCCTCACCCCCCTGCCTTAATGTGTCCCCCCCCCCCCCCCCCGGGCGCGTACCACCAAGCGTGAAAATAAATATAGGCTAAGGGCAAGACATTGCCTTCATTAAGGCTCAAACATTTTTTGCGGCTTCAGTCATATTTTGTGTTTATTTTTTGGCCAAAAACGTCTCTTTTGATAGTAAAGGTTGCTGACCCCTGCTCTAGACCATGGGTTCCCAAACTTCATCAATGTGGGCCTCCCCTCTGAAAACAGTGACACACCCGTGCCCCCCCAACCCCCCAGATTTGTCCATTTTGCAAGGCAGCGTTAGCTAGCCCATAACATTACACAGCTAAGTTAGCTCGGTGGCACCTGCTGCTAGTTAACGATATGACGTTTTCGCACAATACATTCATGCCTGTGGGGGGAGGCTCTCGCTGCACTATCCACACATTTAGGATACATCTATCCCATTATTTATTTAGATTTTCTGACCTTTAAAATCACGTTTCATTCATAAAAACCATAGAAAATTCAACAACAACAAAAAAAAACTTTTTTTTTTTTTTTTTTTTTTTCTAACCATCCCTCCGCGCCTCCCCTGAATTTCTTTGGGGCCCCCCAGGGGAGGCCCGCCTCACAGTTTGGGAATGCCTGCTCTAGACTGACCCGCTCGTTCATCCTCTCTCAGGCCATTTGACAGGGAAGCACGAGAGACACTTCTCCATATCGGGCTGCCCTCTCTACCACAACCTCTCCGCTGATGAGTGTAAGGTAAACACACTGATTCATTCCTGGGACAGCTGTGCAAGGACGGATGTGGCTTAGACTCTTAGAGCGTAGAGTCGTCGTGTGTTTTGCTGAATGCGCCGTGTCTTGCCAGGTGAGGGCAACTTCTCGGGACAAACAGGGGGAGGAGAGGACCCTGTCGCATAGACAGGATGAGAACAGACACTCTACGCGTCACCAGGTACCGTGAAACACCAACAAACACACTATATACTATCCGATCGCTAGGCACTTTTGGAATCAATCTGAGTGAGTTAGAGCATGTTTTTCCTGGGTAAACGGATGAGTACTGGATTGTGGAGTTTGTTCACGGTAAACTTGACTATCTATGAGATGAGTGTTGATGGTTGGTCCCCCTCCTGGTCTCTAGGCTCCAACAGAGCGCCAGCTGAGGTACAAGGAGAAGGTAACGGAGCTGAGGAAGAAGAGGAACTCTGGTCTGCTCAAGGAGCAGAAGGACAAGTACCTGGTGCGTATGTGGAGGTTCACCGCCACCCTTAAAGGAGAATGCTCGTTTTTGACAACCTGGACCTTATTTACGGCATATTATAAGACGTTTCACTCACCGAGATAACTTTGGTGTAATTCGGAGGCCTGTAGAAGAAATGTAAAATCCAGCGCAAGCCAAGTATATCCATGTAATGGCGGTGGACGGGGCACTGAGAATGTAGCTTCTAAAAAATCTATTTTCTGCCGCGAAACGGTTGTTTTCATCAATCTGTCTTTATGAATCGCTAGTTGTGCTTACATAGAGCGAGGGCTTGTTGTGATTTTTCACATGCCTCTGTAATATGATCTTTAGAAACCTCTTTAGAAACAAAATAGCTTCCCCACTTGCTCCAGCACGCATGCGCACAGCGCGCAAGCGTTGCTCCAGCACGCAAATTTCTTCTACAGGCCTCCAAATTACACCAAAGTTATCTCGGTGAGTCAAACGTCTTATAAAATGCCGTAAATAAGGTCCAGGTTGTCAAAAACGAGCATTCTCCTTTAACCACCGACCTCAACTCAAACAAACCTCGGACCAAAGTAGTTTTCTTTAAACTAATTCAACCTTGAGACGTTTCTGTTTAGCTCCAAGCCGAACTCATCTCATTACATTACATTAGTCATTTAGCGGGACGTTTTTTATCCAGAGCAACTTCACAATAATCCCTCTCCCTGTCGGTTTCCAGGAGCACCGCCAGACGCACGGCAACCAGCGCGAGCCGCTCCTGGAGAACATCACTAGTGATTACGATCTGGAGCTCTTTCGAAAAGCCCAGGCACGTGCTTCGGAGGATCTTGTAAGAGAGAAAACTCATCGCCCTCTCCCTCCCATCTCCTCTTCTCCCCGCTGCACTCTGTCCCTCTGCCTCAGTCTGTTCTGACCCGTCCGGACCGGGCCAAAGGACACCCAGGCTTCTATTCTCTCGCTCTCGCTCAGCACTTTCACGGCGCCGCAGTGCACTCTGGGTAAACCGGGCCACCCACACGTGTGGTGCTGTGGTGCTGCTAGTAGACGGGAGATTGATCCGATAATCATCCCGGCGTTACGGCCTTCAAATCAAACACATGGAATCACATAGACGTGCTAAAACTGAAAGATTAGATTAAAGGTTCTTTTTCAAGCGGTGGTTCATCGTCCTCGCTTGAACACTTCCGAATCAAATCTTTCTCATTCCCCCGCATTCAACTTCCAGACCTTAGTTCTCTCTCTTTATCTTTTTCCAGACACTTTTCTGTTTTTAGATGGGCTTTCTCTATCCTTCCTACACAAATTCCAGACCTCGTTCTGACAGCAAACACATTCTGCGGTTATAGGTCCACCTCTCGGGGCCCTCTAGCCCCTCCCCTTTTCCACTTTGGTCATGCCTCTCTCTCTCGCCCCCCCTCCCCTTCCCCTCACGCCCTCTCCCCCACCTCTCTGTGTCCCCCCCCCCTCCTCTGGTCTCATGCAGGAGAAGCTGCGTCTGCAGGGCCAGGTGACGGAGGGCAGCAACATGATCAAGACCATAGTTTTTGGCCGCTATGAGCTGGACACGTGGTACCACTCGCCCTACCCAGAAGAGTACGCCCGCCTGGGCCGGCTTTACATGTGCGAGTTCTGCCTCAAGTACATGAAGAGCCAGACCATTCTGCGCAGGCATATGGTAAGACAGCTCGCTCCTGTAAACTAGGCGCTTTCGTAGGTATTACCTCAGCCCCAGCGACAGCGCAGGGCGTGAGGTAATGTTTTCGCTGGCGTGTGTTTGTATGTCCGTCTGTTGGCAGGATTACGCAAGAACTACCGCACCGATTTTCATGAAACTCGGCGGAGGGGTGTAGCATGGGCCAAATTAGAACCCATTCAATTTTGGAGCGGATCCGAATCACGGGGATGGTTCATGAGCCACCCAAACACGGCTGCCCATTCACCTCCATTCATTGTCAATGGGGGGAGGTGGGGGGGTGGTCTTGAAATGACCATATTTAGACATTGGAAGGTCTCAGAGACACGGGGTTTGGACTGGCATAAAGCTCTCGACCGAACGAATGCAGCAATACCAAACACATCCTGCTCGCACGTACGTGCCCGAGCACAGAGTCACAAAATGCATTCCTAGGCGGAGGTCTGTGCTCTCTGAGCACCATTTCTAGTTTTTGTATACTTTTGGTGTTCTTCACTGTAAAAAGTAAATATATCTGTGCAATGACAGTGTTATATTGGTTAGTATCAGGTGCTGTGATTTATTTTGTATGATGTTTCTCATGTTAATGGAACCACCCAGAGCATAAAGCCAAACTCTTCCTGTCTAGGCCAAGTGTGTGTGGAAGCACCCACCCGGGGACGAGGTCTACCGCAAGGGCAACATCTCCGTCTTTGAGGTGGACGGCAAGAAGAACAAGGTAAGCAGCTCTTAACATGTGGGTTTGAGTCTACTATAGAACACTTCTGTTGATTAGTAAAACTATGTCGTTTGGGATGGAAGCGTCTGTTGACTTGACTATGATGTCTCTCCAGATTATTTATTTATTATTTATTAAAAGGATCCCCATTAACTGCCACCTAGGTGACGAACTAGTCTTCCTAGGGTCCAAACATGTAATAACGAAACACAACATACAACATTAACATAAATGCATACATTAATGGATTAGCCTACTTACATTACATTTACATTAGCAGATTATACATGATATGTTTAAGCAATTGACCACGAGAGGCAGTGGGTTACAGGGGATTTTACCACAGCTACGGGGCGTTGTTACCCACTGCCTCGAGTGGTCAATTGCTTTTTTACGGTTTTAAACGGTTACTACATATATATATTCACAAAAAAACACTCAGTAGTAACATTCAATCATTTATTTGCTGATCATTCTTATCATTTTAGTATTTACAAAATCTTCCACGATAGGCTATAGTTCTGAATTAAATGGTTGCCAGGCAACATAGGCTATCTCGCCTATTTGGGTTGGCCTTGTTCACATAAGCCATAAGGCACAATTCGGGTGGTTCACGTTTATTTGAATATTTCCAGCCATGGTGCAGTTATTACACAGTTCTCCAGAGCAGCAGAGAGCTACGCAAAGCATAGCCTACCGCTTGATCTTATCAATGGCCTCGTCAATGAGATTGACGGCGCATTAATACTAATTGTTATGCGGTCGCAGCCGTGGGTTACAGAGTATTTTACCACGGCTGCTAGCCAATCAGAATCAAGTATCCAAACTCTCCGTTGTAGAATATATGTTCTGTCCCTCCAGATCTACTGCCAAAACCTGTGCCTTCTGGCCAAGCTCTTCCTGGACCACAAGACTCTGTACTATGACGTAGAGCCCTTCCTCTTCTACGTCATGACCGAGGCTGACAACACTGGATGCCACCTGGTTGGATACTTTTCCAAGGTCAGGATGGGGGCCTTGTCTAGGGAGCAACGGTCTTCATGCCTCGGAGGCATTATGTTTTTGGGTTGTCCCTCCATCTGTCCATAGGTACATCCATCGTCCGTCCATCCGATTCTCACGAACACGATATCTCAGGAACACCCTGAGGGAATTTCTTCAAATTTGGCCTAAACGTCCACTTGGACTTAAGGATGAACTGATTAGAAGGTCAAGGTGACTGTCCCCTCACAAATTACGTTTTTGGCCATAACTCATAATTCGTACACTAATTATGACATTTCTAATGTCTAATAGGATAAAATGTTCAAGTGATGACACTTCCAAAAAAAAAGTTTATTCATCTAATGTTCAATGTTTGGTTTCTTTAGAATTACCCTCAAAAAAAGTCCTCACTGCATATATTCTATGAGTCTGGACAGACATGGATGTACAGTAAACTGCAACTTGACTTGCTGGCGCAGGCGAATACAGTAACGGAGTTCGGGCCTTTCAAATGTCTCACTGAAGAGATAGTAAGAGTGTATCAATATGATTCTCCTTTGTCGTGCAGGAGAAGAACTCGTTCCTGAACTACAACGTGTCGTGCATCCTCACTATGCCCCAGCACATGAGACAGGGCTACGGCAAGATGCTCATCGACTTCAGTGAGTACAGATGCGCTTCCACCTTTGAGACCAATACTGGTTTCTCTCTGAATTCGGTCTCTGTAACTTGTGTTCCTCTTATCTGATCTCCATTTACCTGCTGTCCCTGGGGATCTAAGCTGTGTCTCTCTAACCCTGGTCTCTCTAACTCTCTCCCCCAGGCTACCTGCTGTCCCCGGGGATCTAAGCTGGTCTCTCTAACCCTGGTCTCTCTAACTCTCTCCCCCAGGCTACCTGCTGTCCAAGGTGGAGGAGAAGGTGGGCTCCCCAGAGCGTCCCTTGTCTGATTTGGGCCTCATCAGCTACCGTAGCTATTGGAAAGAAGTGCTGCTGCGCTACCTCAACAGCTTCCAGGGCAAGGAGATCTCTATCAAAGGTCAGCTGGCCCCTAGTCGACCCCTGACCTCTCAACTGCTCGGTAACCGTACAGATCTGTGTGCGCGTGTGTAGGGATGTAACGATAACCGGTATAATGATAAACCGTGATTAAATTTGATTACATTTAGCGTGATCATTTTATCATTAAAACCGTGCTTGATTGCCCCCGCTTTTGAAAAACTCACTGTAAATACTGTCCAGCATCAACCAAAACTAGCAACAGTCTCAAAAACGTATTATTTTATAATAAGGTGGTTTTCAATATAAAACTTGGTGAAATTATTACAGTGTGTGTATCAGTAGTTTCAGCACATTTTACAATACCGCGATAATACTGATAACCATGATAATTTTGGTAATTATAATCGTGATATGACATTTTCACACCGTTACATCTTTACGCAAGATCATGCGCGTGCGGTTTTGTAGTCAGGTTATTTAGGGCTCAGCGACAGACTCACAAAGGGTTAAGTTTCACACACATCAGTAGAGGTATCAGGATATGTGTCTCAAAGAGACTGGCACCCCGACAATTACCTCTTAACAATACCTCTTAGAGGTCTGGTAAATACAGAGGAAATTAAAGATTGTATTGATGTGTAGTTCTGTTTCACCCACTAATTAAAGCTTAGTCAGGAGACAGCCTTGAACGCAGTGGACATTGTGGTCTGATGTTCTAATTCTTAATCGGGCGATCTAACTCTAACCTCCCCCTAACACCAATGTTCTAATGTTTTGATCAGCCGATGCGACGCTGTTTGTTGTTTGACGTTGTTGATCCTTATTCCCCGACCCAGAGATCAGTCAGGAGACGGCGGTGAACCCAGTCGACATCGTCAGCACTCTGCAGTCTCTTCAGATGCTCAAGTACTGGAAGGGCAAGCATCTGGTCTTAAAGAGACAGGTACACACCTTCGCAACACGCGCGCATACACACACACATACACACACACACTCTCTCTCCACTACAGCCGTGTACCATAATTGGGGCCAAATAATCATACCACTGCATTTGTGGAGGAGTAACAAATTAACACCTCAGTGTAGGTGAATAATTCTGGATCTCGAGGGTCTATTGGTCACCTGTGACACTGTCCAGATTTTACCAGACTAGGCTACTCTGTCTAATAAACTCCCCTCTGGAAGGGTCTTCAAGAACGGTACGGCGGATTGGCTACAACTCTGGTTTCTTTGTAGTGACGTTTATTGCGCTCATGCACACGCACACATACACGTCTCCCACAACCGTTAGCTACAGTTGGTAACTTAGAAGAAATAGAAATCGTAGTTAGGTTGTAAACCTGCAATACAACACAAACACACAAAACATACTTGGTATTAATAACAGGAATTACAACAATTAAATCGTGTATATACATTTTGTGACCCGAAACACTAACCATGCTAGCCTCAACACTCACCGACAAGCATACCGGTCCTGACAATCAGGTTAAAATGAAAAACCAACTGAAGTTAACGTCACCTAAAAATCCCTACGCCCCGGCGAACTACGCATGTCCTAACAGCCTGGAGATACGATATAGTTCCAATAATTAAGAAAGCATAATCAATCATAACATAACTTATTCGTAGATCACTAACTTCCCTGGAAAGTTCTACACCTCCCACTTGGTCTACTGATTTTCTATAAATCCAAGGAGACCACTATAAGCGGTCCAAACAAACTATTAAACACAAATTCACCCCATACTCAGGCATATAACATCACATTCTCAGATGTGCTTCATCACAATATAAACAACGGTTCAAGGTAGCCTTAAGGTCCATAAACAACACACATTGTCCTTAACTTGTCCTTGACTACAACACTGTCACGTCCTCCACCGAAACACACCACCAGCCTCCGGGGAGGATAGTGGTGGGGAGGTCTTGGTCCAGTACCGAAACACACCATGGTGGGGATCCTTTACTGTCCACCAACCGAAACACACCATGGTGGGGATCCTTTACCGTCCTTTACCAACCGAAACACACCATGGTGGGGAAGTCTATTGTTGCTCCTCCACTGGTAGTAGAACCACCAGTCTCCTCACATCTCTGTGGAGAATGGTGGAGGGGCATTTCTCCACCCCTTGTCTCCTCTTGGACTGTCCATCAAAAACCGGAAGGCTTTGGCACGTCCTCACCTTCACGTCTCGTACCACGCCCTTCTCATTCGAACACGCCTCCACGACTCGACCCAGTCTGAACCGGCCCCTCAGTGCATTCTGGTCGGCTAACCACACCAGGTCCCCTGCCGCGACGTTCCTAGCAGGCGTGTGCCACTTCTGTCGGATGAAGAGACCCGGGCCCGCCAGCTGGCTCCACCGCTCCCAGAACTTGTCGACCTCGATCTGGATGGCTCTCAGCCGTACAACGGGGTAAGTTGGATACTCAAACCCTCGGGTGTCCCCGCTTGGTCCCGCACGACCAAGCAGAAGGGAGTTGGGAGTGACGACTTCTACTGTATCATCTTGGACCTGGGCCCTGGCACCAATTGGTCTCTCATTCGCCAGGTTAGCAGCCAGGTAGAGGAGGGTCTGGAACTCCAACGCCGTCAAGTTACCCTCTTCACCAACGCTACCTAACGCTTTCTTGAGCACACGGACTGCCGCTTCAGCTGCCCCATTTCGGTGGGGAGAGTCAGCCGGATGAAACACCCATGACCAGTCAGTCCCTGCAGTCGCTGCCTTCTTCTGGACTTGATCCTTGTCCACGTTACTCAAGAACTCGTAAAGCTCTTGTAGCACAGGCCTGGCGCCAATGAAGTTGGTTCCTTGATCCGACCAGAGCTTCCTTGGGTGACCCCTGAGAGCTGTGAAGCGTTGGTACGTCTTCAGGAATCCATCCGTCGACAGGTCTTCCACGATGTCTCCATGAACTGCTCTTGAAGCCATACAACTAAAAACCACACCCCAGACTTTCATCTTGGTTCGTCGTTTTGCCGTGTCTCTAACGATGTAGGGGCCGAAGAGATCCATTGCCGTGAACTCAAAGGGTGCAGCTGGTTCACTTCGTTCGAGGGGAAGCTCACCCATCACTTGTTTGCACATCCTCGCCCTGGTCTTTCTGCAGTGTATGCAGGAGTCAATAACACTCCTGGCGATCCTGGGTCCCTGCGCCACCCATGCTTTGGACCTCATTCGGAGGAGTGTACCAGCAACTCCTTCGTGGTTAGCCTCATGAGCCTCTCGCGTGAGAAGGGTGCTGATCCACACTTTGTAGGGAACCAGGGGCACACCTGTCTTTCCCTGGTTATCGGCCTGGACTCTACCATGACAGCACAGAAGCCCTGACTCTTCATCCCTACTGACAACGAGTCTGTTCAGTGTTGTCACAGGAAATTTCACTCCCTCTTGGGCAGCCAGGCACAGGTCATTGAACGCAGTTTCGAGTTCTCTCACTGTCAACACTACCTCCCACTTTGCTGACACAGGGGCTCTTCCTATACTGGCCAACCACTTCTTCACAGCCCTGCGGACATAGCCGACTACTCCACAGAGCTTAGCTAGAGAACTGTACTTCGTTGGATCTACTTGGTCTATGAGCGCAGCTCCCCACAGCTTCTCCTTTTCCTTGGTCTCAGTCGGAGTTGACTTTGCCTCATTCTCTGAGGACTCTGGAGACCCACTTTCACCATCTGTGACTACTGCACTCTCACCACCAGAAGTGACGGGGCTCAGCAGACTTTTGGCTTTAGCCCTAGTGAGCACTGCAGAAAAGGCCTTTCTCTGGAGTTTGCTCACCGTCTCCCTAGCATCGGCTGCCACTTCCGAGGCGGACTTCATGGGCCAATCTTCGACTGGACTAGACAAGAACCCGGGACCATTTTGCCATGCAGAGTCTTCCTCCAACAGTTCAGGAGAGCACCCCCTTGTGACAAGATCAGAAATGTTGACCTCACCTGGGATCCACCACCAGTCTGTTGTAGGTCCAGCCCTCTGAATCTCTCCGACTCTGTTTGCAAAAAACGTCT
This sequence comes from Borostomias antarcticus, assembly GCF_949987555.1. Lineage (NCBI taxonomy): Eukaryota > Metazoa > Chordata > Actinopteri > Stomiiformes > Stomiidae > Borostomias > Borostomias antarcticus. The sequence goes on along the minus strand of NC_140238.1, from coordinate 31,129,604 downwards.
GGAACCCGTAACTCTCTCTTTGGATGGCTCCCAGCACTGTCTGTGAGTCGATGAAGTGATACCACTTCTCCACGTCCAGTCGCCCGTGCTTCAAGATGTATCCCTTTAGGCGTGCAGCAAAGACTGCCCCACAGACCTCAGACTTGACCGCGTCGCCCTTTTGGTCAAGGGGGGTCAACTTGGCCTTCGATTCCACCAGCCGGGTGACCACACCATCTGACGTCTCCCATCGCAAGTATAGCACAGCGCAATAGGACTCGCAGCTCCCGTCAGAAAACGTGATTCCCCAGGGTCTGCTCATCCAGCCAGGGGGTGTGAGGCTTCTATGGAACCGGATGCAACTGAGGCGAGCATACTCCCTGAACAGCTCAATCGCCTTCCTGCGGAGCTCATCAGAAAGGGGCTGATCCCAGGTGTCCTTCGTAAGCTGGCCAGCTTCCTGGAAGGCTCTTCTCACAAGAATCACTCCTTTCTGTTTCACTGGTGTTGCTAATCCGATTGGGTCGTACAGACCTGCAACCTGGCTCAGTAAGACACGACGAGACAGTGGGTTTGGTGTCTTTGTTTCCACCTCTTCCTCAGTGAGGTCAATCTCCGTTCTAATTTTCTTGTTCCTTCTGGAGAAGTTGATAGAGACCATCACAAAGAGTTTGTCCTCTTGCACGAGGTAACCAACCCCCAGGGCTTTGTTGTCGTCCTCCCTTAGCTGGTTGGGTAATACCAGGGTCTCTGGCTTGGGCCCTGTCCCGTCTCGCCTCCCACTTTGACCGGACCTGACCCAAGGCTTGAGGTAGAAGCCTCCTGTTTCCAGTATCTTCTCCACTCCCTCTAGGATCTCGTCCAGGCACTGCGGGTCATTATGGGATGTGAGGAGATCATCGACATAGGAGTCTTCTTCGATGACCCTTCTTTCCTCTTTCATGTCAGAGAACTGGGGCAACCCAGCGGTCTCTCGCATGGCTACCTGCGCGATGCATCCCGCCGGTTTGTCTCCCATGTTCACTCTCACGACAGCGTAGTCCTCAATCTCGTCTTCTGGTGAGTCTCTCCATAGGAATCGATGCACATGAACCTCCTGTTCCTCCAGCCACACCGAATTATACATCTTGGTGATGTCTCCGATGGCCGCGTGTTCCCCCTCTCGGAACCTGAGAAGCACTGCCCTGATGGGATTAAGGACGTCTGGGCCTTTGAGCAATATGCTGTTCATACTCACTCCTCTGAACTCTTGACTGCTATTCCAGACGAGGCGCACAGGCGTAGATACTGAGTGGGGATTCGGTGCGGTTAGGTGGCTCACCCACCACACAGCACCATTCCAGCCGTCCATCACATCCTTGGTGAGCTTGATAGCGGCTCCCCTCTCCACCATCTCATGAACTTGTCTCATGTAGGCCTCTTTCCACACGGGGTCTTTCACAAGCCGTTTCTCCGCCCTCAAGAACGTTGCTTCCACAGCCTTCCGATTATTTGGGAGAGAGGCTGGGTCCTCCTTCCAGGGGTACTTTGCATCCCAGTGTGGCTGATTGCTGTGCTTGTCGCTCTCTCTGAAGGTCAGGCCTGCCCTTATTATCTCCAGCTCCTTCTCATCAGCCAGGGACATCTCCTTTCCTCCCGGAGGACACCTACCACAGCGACACCCTCCACAGGCAGGGTTGCAGGCGGCTCCTATGCTGTCCCATTTTAGCCATTCAAGGACCTCTGCATTGCATGTTGCTGTCGTTCGGACTTCCACACTGCTCCCCGTCTCTCCTATGAGGTGCTCTTCGACCTTGACAGCTACCGCTCTCATGGTGCGTGCGAAGTGTGTTTTTGAGTGCCGTATCGTCACTTCCACTGCCTCGAAGAGATCTGGATGCGTACCACTCACGATCTTGCCAAGAGGACCATCCCACAGTACCAAGTCCCCCGCCCTTTGAAGTCTCTGCGGAGCTAACCGACCTTCTCTGGTACTGATCAGTAGATCGATCTTCTCTGGGCGAGCCAGTTCTCCTGATTTGACTCCTGGGAAAAACTGCTCCAGCCGCTCGGACGTCATCACACGATCCACCCTGGCGATGTCTTCCAGCCCGTAGCAGATCATTTCGTGGAGCTTCAAGGTCCCTTTTGAGGTCCACACTTTTATCTTCACAAGATATCTTTTCGTATCCACCTTCTCTCTCATCGTGCCCACACCATACACCACGAGCGAGATCGGTTCACCAGCCAGCCCAAGTCTTTCTGCAGCTTGGTGCGTAATGTAGTTGGTGTCGGAAGCGAGATCCACCAAAGCACCGAGGCTGTCTCCTCTCTTTGACGTGACCGGCACAAGCATCATGAGGACTGGATGCTCCTTTAAGCCACTCTGTCCTATCAGGCTCTCGCTGGAACACACAGTTGATGTTGTTTTGTTTGTACAGGCTTTGCGGACAACTTCAAGCTGGTGAGGGGTCAGTCCTAGCTCAGCGAACACAGCCTCTTGCTCCTCTGTTGGACCACGAGTTCCCCTCTTCTCCATTTTATTTTCCCCCTTAGCAGCCTCCTTCGTCTGTGCCTTCGGGCAGAGGAAATAGTGATGGTCCACTGAAGCATTGCCTTTCTTACACTCCTCCTTGCGACAGAGGAACTTTGGAGTGCAGGCGCCGTCGACCCCGTGAACATCCAGGCACTTTGTACACGCTCTCACTCTTCTCACCTGAGCTTTCCTCTCCGCCAGTTCGGCCTTCCTGAAGGTTTTGCAGCGAAACAGTTTCCCACCGTGTTTTTCATCTCCACACAAAGCACATGGCACCTGCTGAGAGTCTCTTTTCACTTCACTAGCTGTAGTCTTAGTGAACGACTTCTTCTCTTTCCACCTGTCTCCCAGCTTTTCTCTGTAGCTAGGTTTCTCGGGAGCATTAGCAGGCCATGGTTTGCTGGGCAGCAACTGCTCCAACCTCACGAGTAATGACTTTTGGTCTTCCAGGAACAGTAAGAGCCTATCAAAGCGGTTTCCTGGTTGGACATCATTGATGGAGTTTCTTACATACATGAGCCACTCTCGTTTCATGACATCAGGGAGCTTGCTCTCTAAAGACCGAATCACAAGCTGGTTCTGCAAAGCGTCTATGCACCCCAGGTCCATTAGATCTAATGCTGCTCTCTTCACTGTTAGGATCAACTCTAATGCCTCTCGTGGCTGATGGTTCTTTACAGCAGGTCGCGATTGTAGCTCCAACACAATCTCTTCTGCAGTTTGAGCTTTATCTCCATAACGGTTTTCTAGTTCCCTGAAGATATCGTATGCATCTCTGCAACGCAACAGCCTGAGTTCACTCTTCACAGTCTCGTCTATACTGTCTAGTAAATGTAGTTTCTTACACTCACGTGACCCCGTTGGCTCCGCTTGCGCCTGGATACTCTCCCACTCAGTCTTCCAACGCCAGTAGTCCCTCCTTTCCCCGGAGAACTTGGGCAGGCTTATGGGAGTTAGCCTTATCGTAGGCCGGGCCCACTGAGAGCTGCTATTAACCCCGGCGTATGCACCGGAGCCGCTGTAAGGTGCGCTACTCCCTTGTCCCATGCTGAGGTTGGCAGGCGGAGCAGCTGGAGCGCTCAGTGCTTGTGACGTGCTGGCGTGAGTCGGAGGTAGAGAAAACCCAATATTAAGTCCATCGTCAGACTGTCGTGACTGCGGGGTGGGATGTAATGTCTGTTGGGGAGTGCTATTGATGTTGCTTGCTCTTTCAGTAGAAATGAACTGAGGGCTTGTGACGTGTATAGTTCCCTGCCCGTAAACAGGCGGTGTGACATCAGCAGACCGGGTGTTAACGGGTGGAGTGGTAATAGCAGGAGTTCCAGATTGAGTAAAAGTAATATTATCTGCAGCTCTATGGCTGTCATTGGCTGCTGTGACAGGCCCGCTGCCTGCATTATCTCCTCCCACATCTTTATCCTCTTCTTCCTCACCCCCATCACCGTTACCATCATGCTCTGTACTGTCCCTTTTAATACGACGTCTGCATCCCCACTCATCCATCAGTTGCTCCTTGTCCTCTTTCAATGACAAATAGAGCATCCATTGTTCCTTTCCGTGAGACCAATAATCTTTCCACAAACTTACAGTGTTTCTCAGATCATGGAGTTTTCTATCCAATTTGTTGGTTTCGACCCCTTGCTGCATCCATGATACTACTCTGTCTTTCCCGAGTGCCTCAGCCTGATTAAAAGCCGACTTGAACTGTTTTACAAGAGTGTCTATGTCTGGCGCTGCATACTTGGACCACAGCATGTCCATGATCGTGTCCTCGGCTCCAAGGAATTTCTCCTCACTGGCGTCTCTCCTCGCCAGGGCATCCCGCATCTCAGTGTCGTTGCCTGATGGATCTGCTTGTCCCAATGCATCAATATAGTCATTATTGGCATCAAGGAGTTTGTTATAATCATTCCTCAATCTTGCTAACTCATCTGATAAATCACCTTCACGTAAACGGCCAGCGCAGACACTTAGCCGGTTTATTTGTGTTGTGAAGTTTTGTTGCACATTTGAACGCCTCTGCTTAAGTGTCTCTAGGTTTGACTTGTCCTCCATCATTGTTTTCCCCAGATGAATAGAACCACCAGTCACTTTGTTTCCTAATCACTAGAATTACTTCAGTAAAAAGAGTCGTTCAAAAGATTCAAATCGGGCAAAAAGAATCGTTTAAACGATCCGAACCAGGCAAAAAGAGTTATTTAAAGGATTCGATTCTTTTGATCAGCCGTCCGGTTAGTTTGTCCAGAACGCAATTAGCCCCGACAACAGTCAGTTTTTAGCGTTTGCGTTTATACTGTCCACACAGCCTTATCTACGACTGGAAATTACTTCAGCCTTTCGGCGACTTACTGCCCTTTAACGGCCCCGTTAGCTCTTGGCTCCGGCTCCTCCGTTGTGATGGCGTTGTTGACGGCCGCTGGGGATGGTCTCTCAGCCTCCTGCTTCAAGCCTCTAGTCCCGCGACGGTCTTTTCGATGTCCGCTCGGGCTCTCGTACTCGCTGGCACGGCTCCGACGACGGTTTACAACTGTCCAGATTTTACCAGACTAGGCTACTCTGTCTAATAAACTCCCCTCTGGAAGGGTCTTCAAGAACGGTACGGCGGATTGGCTACAACTCTGGTTTCTTTGTAGTGACGTTTATTGCGCTCATGCACACGCACACATACACGTCTCCCACAACCGTTAGCTACAGTTGGTAACTTAGAAGAAATAGAAATCGTAGTTAGGTTGTAAACCTGCAATACAACACAAACACACAAAACATACTTGGTATTAATAACAGGAATTACAACAATTAAATCGTGTATATACATTTTGTGACCCGAAACACTAACCATGCTAGCCTCAACACTCACCGACAAGCATACCGGTCCTGACAATCAGGTTAAAATGAAAAACCAACTGAAGTTAACGTCACCTAAAAATCCCTACGCCCCGGCGAACTACGCATGTCCTAACAGCCTGGAGATACGATATAGTTCCAATAATTAAGAAAGCATAATCAATCATAACATAACTTATTCGTAGATCACTAACTTCCCTGGAAAGTTCTACAGACACAAACAGGCTAACATGCTGCTGTCTCCCGCAGGACCTTATCGATGACTGGAAAGCAAAGGAGACTAAACGAGGCAGCAGCAAGACCATCGACCCCTCAGCTTTAAAATGGACGCCACCCAAAGGAACATGAGAGAGCCCGCCGCCCTCTTTCAAGCTCTGACCCCGGTCATCCCACCGTAACTACTCAAATACTCCAAACCAGAGCCTGGGTTCAGCACTCACCATCAGAGTGGCTGTCCTTACACAAGCCTCGCTCATCTTTCAGTATAGCAGTACTCTAGAATAATTGATCAACAATACAGGTGCATCTCAGAAAATGTGAATATAATTTTGTATATTCAATATTGAATTCAAATTCAATATTGTGGAAAGTTCATTATTTTCCGTAATTTAATTCAAAAAGTGAAACTTTCATGTATTCTAGATCCATTACACAAAGTGAAATATTTCAAGCCTTTTTTGTTTTAATCTTTATGATTGTACAGTATGTTCAGTATGTTCATTTATACACCCAATACTTGGTGGGGGCTCCTTTTGCACAAATTACTGCATCAATGTGGAGCATGGCATGGAGGCAATCAGCCTTGAAATACATGTGTACATGTGACTACATGTGTAATGAATCTATAATATATGAAAGTTTAACTTTTTGAAGTAAATTACGGAAAATAATTAACTTTCCACAATATTCTAATTTTCTGAGATGCACGTGTACATTCTTTAGGAATCAAGGAATCTAAAACGAAGCAAGGGGCCTAACCTCAATGTTTAGCGCACGCACCCGAAAACATTTAGCTAAGCGCTATATAAACATGATGTCCGTTGGGGTTTCCAGCAAGAACACCAAATCAGGTCCAACCCATTACATCAACAGCTATTTGACATCCACTACACAAGCTATCTGAGGAAATACAGTGTGAATCAACCAATATCAACCAATATATCAAACGTTAGTTAGTTAACAATGCAACAAATTACAGATGATTCAGCCATCCGGGGTTGTAACCTGTTCAAATAAAATCTGTTCAAAAAGTGGAAAATTAGGAGCTGGTGATCCCATTCAATGACGACTGATATGAACATTTTCACACTTCGCACCAATCTGCGTGTACGCGCTACACAGTGACACCAATCTGTGTGCATGCGCTATGCAGCGATGTTATGTCCCTTCCTTCGTTTTAGATTCCTCGTGATGAATCGGGATATACTACAAGTTCTCAACATAAAGTTTGAAGCGTCACAACTTAACTTCAACTTTAGCTAACATAATTAATATGGAAGGTGAATCCTGATGGTGGGTAGCTTTAATCTAGGCCTAAACGATCCATTAATCTAACAGCTCTGTAGAACAGTGTTAAAATAGTGAACCAGTCACTCTGTAGACAGGGAGCTATAGCTGCCAGTGGACACGGAACACTCCCCCTGCTGGTGTGACGTCAGCAGTACAGGACTTCCCTGGATGACGTCACAACATTCTGTTTAGATGAGGAAGGGAGCACCATTGCTTGTCTAATCTTGTTTTGCATTACGTGTGTATGTGTTGGTTTACATTTTTTAACTTTTTCTCTTCCTTTTTTCTACCTCAGAAGCTTATGTCCCTTTTGTAACCTTGTTTTAATTCTTGTTTTTATTCTATGAAAGTATGAATATAATATTTACGTGGGCCATGCCCAAGGTCAAACAAAGTGTGATTTTGATGTCAGGTTCAAGTTACTTTGTTGATATATTTAAATGAAAAAACTGAAAAAAAGTTTCTATTTGGCCAGACAAAATCTATTTGAAAAAGTGCAGGACTGGATTCCTAGCTATACGAAAACGATTTATGTTTTAAATTACATTCTTTGTGGGATGTAACGATGGAACAGGCAAACACATGTAGCAACCAACACAATAAGCAATATTGGTTTGTCAATATTCAACCCCTTTCATTTCTGTTTTATGTTCATGAAAGTAAATGAATCACTGGATGTATGTAATGTTATTACTTACATACAAAATGATGATTGTGATGATAGTATTCCTAACGAAATCTATTTTTTCCAGAAAATAAATTATATATATGCCCTCTTTAAGCCCATCAGCATTTTAAAGGACCTATCTATCAGTTCTGTATTTCTAAATTGGCCAGCTTGTAACATTATGAGTCTCCTTTAGCAGCTGTTGACAAAAACAGTTGAAAAACAGTTTGTTCATGTCTTAATCCTATAAACCTATGGCTTCCATTCCTAGTCTCTCTACCATTGCCTTTCACATTTGCCTCTTTGCCTTCCATTGCGTTTCATGGCCTGTGTTGACTCTTCCTTCTGTGCCAATGGCAGCTTTAGGTACCAACTCCAGAATCTAGTGTGTGCATCTGGTGGAATACGAAACATCACCTTCATGCAGTGTTCTAGAATATAGGCATTCCATTCATTCTGTAAGCTAACAAAGGGTAGACCACTGTTCTGACCTACACACAGTGAGTAGTACCTCTATATGAGTGATGTACTAGCGCAGCACCCCTGTATTGTTCAGTTGTACACCTGCTTTTGTACTTGCTTCTGCTGTCCAATAAATACAAATCGTTGAACACGTATGACTGTCCTCAGTGTTTTAGCTGACATATAATGCCGTCACTGTATTACATCGTGATTTTCTATACCTTTTGAGGAAAATGTTTCTGTTTGGATGAGATGCAAAGCAGGCATAGATTTGAAGTACACTTCATGAATCTGTTCGACCAAATTAAGATTATTTTATTAAGGGATTAGGCCTAATAATAGCATGTTGCCATCTTAACTCATTGACATACAGCAAGGCTGAGTTCAGTAGGTATTTGTTAGGTTCAGATATACAGTAAGTGGGATGTAAACACAAATCAACAAGTGGCACAAATCATTTCAACTCTATCCATAACATTTCTACATCTCAACGTTCAATAAGTTTCACCTTCCATAACATGAGGCTGTTGTCAGATATGGGTACAGTATGGCAAAGTATGGACAGGCACAAGGAGGGGTAAGAGAGGAACTCAAGCAGATGCAGCAACGCCAGGTCTGCGCCTGCTCCAGCTTTGCCACATGGATGAATCTTGAGCTACAGCATATGCATGATACACATTTCCACATAACGAACAGCATTATGTTAATTCACAAAATCACAATGTAAAACTATATCGGTTGCTGGATGGAGGTTATTTGATTGTGTGAAAAAGCTGATCACCCTGAATTGTAAAGGATGACAGTGATAGATATCTGCATTAATGAGTAGGCCTATGTCACTTAGCTGCAATATGTCTCTGATCCCGTTACTTTTAACATCCACCACATTCCTTGTTTGTTATGCCATTTAAGATTTGATATAGCCGTACTATGTATTGGTTATTGAATTGCCTTGAGTGGAATCAACATTTTATTGAAAGCTGAAATAGTATCTTTGAAGGGTTGAATTGTATCTTCATTTCTAATAAAACTTCGGCTTGTCCCATTCTTCTTCCATCTCTGCAAAGAGAGAATAGATACGAATATAAGTACTGTTTTTATTTTTTCTGTCTTTAAAATTGCAACAAAATTATATCAAAATATTTTATATAGTTATTTGACACTACCTCCACTGGAGCTTCTTCTACCCATGAGTCCTACGAACGTCTCTCCTTTATTTCCTAGTGGGGCACACACACACACACACACACAGAATTATAAAGTAGTCTATATAAAAATACTAAATTATTATAATATCATATTTAGGCTTTACTCAAACGTACTTTTCCCACCCACTCGCACAGGTTGAGAGGCTCCTAAAATCAAACATAAGAACAAAAAAAAAGTATTAATCAGAACAATCCATAACAAGTGGTATATATTAATGACTTAACCGAATAAATAAGACGCATGACTAAATGTACTGTCAGATTCAATCATAGCCTCAGGACAGGAGCCGTTGCCGCTTACCTGAGCTTCGCCCCATCAGTCCATGGAACTGCTGAGATCTGGACCGCTTGATGATATCCGCCAGACGGACGACAACTCCTCTCTCCGATGGGTCCCCCTGCACCACCAACACACATAGACGACGCATATACTCAGTATTCAGTTCTGAGCAGAAGACTTAAAGAGACGAATTTAAATCTATATTAGAACTGAACAATTTTCAGAAACTTTTAAAACATCCGGAAAAAGGTGTGGTGTGCGGCTCGAGCCAACGTTCCCCTCGCGGCGCGCCACGGAGCAGAGTAGCTGTCCAAGGTTCAAAACCCTGGACCTCTAAACCCTGGACCTCTAAACCCTGGACCTCTAAACCCTGGACCTCTAAACCCTGGACCTGCTGCTGTGATTCAGACGCGCGCGCTTTTTACCGGCCAGTTCTCGACTGTCCAGATATCCGCCTCCTCACGGCTGGCTGGGGACCCCAGAGCACCGCCGTACACTTGCACAAAGACTGCGACCATTAGAACCACAAACTTCAAAACTTCCATCACCGCCAATTCCTGGTCTGCGAAATGCGCACGACCTCACTGACTCAAGAAGTGATGAAAATTATAAGCAATGTTTTTTTTCTTGGAAACACGAGATGTCTACCTTATCAAAGCAGGTCCCGTTCGTCGTTGAGTGAGTTGTATTTATACGCGCTTGCTCCTCCCCATCACAGTCGTAAACTCTGCATCTGCACTGGGATAGCCTGACGCATATAGCCTCCAGTACACTTGTGCGCCACTGGTGTGGGCAAAGAAGCTTGTCAGCCACCATCTGACCGATTCCCAACCATGATTGATGTGTTAATATGAAAATCTTTTGTTTTACAGGATCCTATTGCTCCCTGAACAGCCGTTCTTACGTTCATACGTGGATAAATCATATCCACACAGTCTAGGTAAGAATGTTCATTTTAGTTATGAAAACCAGGGGTGCATTCACGTCATGACTAACGTGAATGTCTGGTCCAATAGCCTAAATTGAAATACACACATGGGCTATTTGACCCCCGTGTGGGCCTTCCTCGCACCCTCCAATCTTATTGTGTCTAGGGGTGATACTGACATCATACGATATGCTGTATCCTACATAATTATCTATCGGATAGATGTGTCACATTTCCATTTCCCTGCAACTTAACACACACACACACGTGCACGACCCACGTACGCTTACATGTGCGCACACACACACACACACACACACACACACACACACACACACACACACACTTTTCTTGACCTGCATTTTTGTATTTTGGTTCTCATCCCCCTAAGCCAGTATTGTAGTCGAGGGTATACACACGTATACGGAGTATACCCACTTCTTGTTCACCTCTGATATAAAAACTGAACAATTTCAGAATATTTGCTGTTATCGTGTACCCACTTCCACAGTCACCACCACACCACCGCCCTGAGCCGATGGACCACTGGACCACTTTCTCAATCTAGGTGTTTTATGAGAGCGACAAGAACAACACGACAAACAACAACACAATCAACACAGATCCCATACGTCTCTGCATTCACCATACCCTCCGTCAAGCCCAACTGATTCCCTGCCTCATTCTCCCACAGTGCACTGGGGTCAGCGCTGGGGGTGGATGAGACCGCTGCTCTGCCTAGCTCAATTCCACCCAGGGCAGCGAGCCCGTTTGTCTGTCTGAGTACAGGTGGCTGACGACATGTAGTCAGGCTCTGACATTTAGCTATCTCATGTCTGATAAAGTGAATACGAGGTTAAGCATCTCTCATTAGTGCAATTGAGATTCTAAAGCAGGGTCAGGTCTGCTATGATGCATGTCTCTGAGTGCGTGGAAGTCTAACGCTTTTAAGCTTCAGTTGTAATCAAGCTTTATTGAAAATCAAATTCCTCTGAGGGGGGTCAGCAGACATCATCAGTGGAGGATCAGTGATGGATAGTAAGGGATACTTGAAAGACGGCACGACAAATGTACTGTTACAGTACTTCTAGCTGGTACCAAATTGCACTGAAGCTAACTGTTCACGCATTCAGGTGTGGCACAGTGAAAAAGAGTGATTTGCTTTGATGTATTTAGGAGTAAAGCAATCAAGGCTGTATTCAATCACATAGATACCATTTTGCACTATGAACAAAGAACCTTTCAAACAACCAACAAGGAAATTGTTTAGCTAACTAAAGTTAGCTTGCTAGCTCTGGGTCCAGTGCAGCGCATGAGCTCAATGTGAGCTAACCCAAACTGTTTTTCCATGCAGAATAAAATGAGTAAAAACATTGAACAGTAAATTGCCAAGGCAGCTTGCTTTATTAAGGGTGATTGGCCAAAAACATATACAGTACATTTGTGAGGTTACTGTGGGTTAATATGTCACTCCTAGAAATGGGTTTGTTGCACACGTTGGCATTACAGAGTACCTTCATGAAAGGACCAGGCAAGCCTGAGATTGAGCAGAGGAAAAACATACCGTAGTTATCAAGTTTTACTAAAAAGTAACATCTCAATTATTTCAAATGATTAATCTGTGATTTGAGCCCATTTCCTTCTCACTCTTTCTTTCTCTATCCCTTCCATCCTTCTCTCTATCCTTCCATCCTTCTCTCTACATCCTTCCATTCTTCTCTCTACATCCTTCCATCCTTCTCTCTACATCCTTCCATTCTTCTCAACATCTTCTTCTTCCTTCTTGTTATTACCTCCGCCCAGGACAATGTTATTACCTCCGCCCAGGGCAATGTTATTACCTCCGCCCAGGACAATGTTATTACCTCCGCCCAGGACAATGTTATTACCTCCGCCCAGGACAATGTTATTACCTCCGCCCAGGACAATGTTATTACCTCCGCCCAGGACAATGTTATTACCTCCGCCCAGGACAATGTTATTACCTCCGCCCAGGACAATGTTTTCAGTGACCCGTGTGTTGGTCTGTTAGTCTGTCAGTCAGCAGGATTGTGTAAAATCCAGATTGATTTTCATGAAACTTGGTGGAGCGTGGTGGCATGGGCCAATAAAGAACGGATCCGAATCATGGGGCACATCTACAAATAATTTTTCACTTTCTTAACATTGCCAATTAGATCAGACCACAGAGCACATGTTTAATACATCCATGGCTTGTTAACTTAATGTAATCAATAGCACGCTGGGAAATATTGATTCGGCTAGCTAGCTACCTAGCTATTTTGCGGGTATTACAGTTTTTCCCGATTGCTTAAACATAAAAATCAAAAGCAACACAGTTTGTAAAACCTTCCACTCAATGAGCAAAAGCTCAACCCAGATCATTACAACTTTAAGCACATTCTCAGCCTCACACTCTTTGTGAAACTCTACACACAGTGCTTTGAAAAACATTAACACACTTCTCTACAATAGACACAGAAATCTAACACGATGTCAGTTCTTTGCCATTCCTAAACACTACCTCTGAAATACCACACCCATGAACCAATAATCAAACACGGCCTTCAGGTGTGGAGACACTCAGGTGCTTAATTGTAAACTATCCAATCAGGTGTAGGAACTGTACATTCACGTACTGTAAACAAGAGTAGACCTGTATTGAGCTACACAGTTTTGCGAATGGATGTTGATGCAATCCCGCACAAATTCATCTTCATAGATGAGGCTGGGTTCAACCTCACAAAGACTAGAAGAAGAGGGAGAAACATCATTGGCCACAGAGCCATTTTGAATGTGCCAGGCCAACGTGGTGGTAACATCACAATGTGCGCTGCAATTTCCCAGAATGGAGTTCTCCATCGCCATGCCAACTTGGGTCCTTACAACATAGCTCACACGCTCACATTTTTAGACCAACACAACATTGTCACAGCAGGACAACAGATGGATGCAGACCAGATACATGTCAGATACATGGTTGTCTGGGACAATGTTCCTTTCCACTGGTCTGCTCTGGTCCAAAACTGGTTTCCTCAGCATCCACCATTTTCCGTTGATTACCTCCCACCATATTCTCTTTTCCTCAACCCCATTGAGGAGTTTTCTTCGGCATGGTGGGGGAAGGTGTATGATCTCCAGCCCTATGTGAGGATGCCCCTTGTGCAAGCCGTGAAGGAGGCCTGCAACCAAATTGATGAAGGATCTGTGCAGGGATGGATTTGCCACGCAAGACGATTCTTCCCTTCCTGTCTGGCCAGAGAGAGCCTTGCCTGTGATGTGGATGAGGTACTGTGGCCAGATCCAGCTAGGCGAAGAGATGATTAGGCGATGAGATTTTGTCTCAACAAATGTTGACTGTGTTCTGATTGCATCTTTCATTTTTTGAAAATCGTGTTTAAGCAATCGGAAAAAACTGTAGGACCGAAATTATTTAATCATGGCATGATGGCGAAGATCAACTGCTTTGAACTAGCTAGATTACTGCTGTCGGCCCTGTCATCTACAGTATCTACTGTACAGTAGCTAGCTAGTTAGGTAAGCTACATCAGAGATCACAGTGTAGTAAGCCGGCAGGCCAGGTATGGTGGAGCACAGTGATTGAGGTCGAGTCAGGCTGCTACTACGTGCTGTCGTGCACTCATTCAACCCCAAAAAAGCAAAGAGAAACTTTCAACAAAAAGTAGCTGGTTCTGCAAACGGCCTTCCGACTCCCCCAGCCGAGCTGTGTGGTACCGCTGTGCGGGTTCTGGGGAGTCCTGAGACTCCTGTTTGCCCCTCCGGCTGGGCTTTTGTGTGGTTGTGACTCATTAGCTGATTGCCGCCAGCCGGTGTCACAGCAGTCTGAGGTTGATGAGAATCACCTGCAGCTGTGAGACAGGGTTGCCTGGGTGACTAGAAAGGACCAATAGATGCCCTCTACCACCTGCCCACGCTGTCCATGGTGCTGAACCAGAGTTGCATATGCTGCTGTGGTGGCTAGGGGTGTGGTGGGCTGATTGCGCAGTCCGTGGTGCTGAACTGGGGTTTGGAGCTCTGAGGCGGCCTTCAAGAAGCGCCCCCCGTGGTAGCCTCCCGCTGACCCTCGGTGGGGTGGATGCCACAAGAGCCAAAGAGATACTGTTCGAACCCTGCTGTGTCAAACCCAGCTGCCTGCTCATGACCTGCAACGGTGATGCATCACCAGTATATTTTTGACATTTGTCACTTCTAAGTTTCAGTACACTGATGTATCTGCACATGCTGACGACTTGCATCATGGGCCGAGGTCTGCACTCGCCGACTGCGCTTCTAGTTTCACTTTATTTTACTATAGTCTCTCTCTCTCCAACATATCCAACATGTTCCCTTCCCTCTCTCTATCTCTTCATCTCCTCTTTCTCATTCAGTCTCTCAGAGGTGAAGCAGAGCTGATACTTGGCCCTAGTGGGTCGGTCTCCGTCCTCAGTAATATCACCACTTGCTCATGCTGGTTCAGCACGTTTAGGCACAGTAGGGAAATGCCAGGTCCTGGTCACACATTACAGCTCCTGAGAGAGACACAGAAAGAGAGACGGGCAGAGAGAGAGATAATGAGAGAGATTAAAGCTAGTTACTGACTCTTACACGGCCACCAGGTCACAGATAACTCTCCTGGACATTATTAATTATGTTAATCACTGGTAACTACCATGGGAGTAGTTTGTATGGTTAAGTGAATGAAGTACATCAATGTGATTTGGGGTTACTATTACATGAAGTTGTTTGTGCTCAACATGCCTTGTCTTTGTGATCTTTTAAAATAGTATTCAACCTACAAAGAAGAGGCCAATCTTCACTCCTTGGTTTTATCTGTGGTCATTGTGGCCAGTGACGCTCTCACCAAGACACCAATGTCATCTGTCAGAGGAGCCATCCTTCCTGGTCTCCTCTTCCCACCAGCGCCCTTCAGATCATCACCTCAATCAGCCTGTGTCTGATTACACTCCTCTCATCTGCCCCTCCGTTTCCATCGACCCTTCCCCCATCCTCCTCCATCCCTGCGAGATCAGGCCGTCGCTCCGTATACAGCCAGGCGCACAACTGCTAGATCTCCCAAATGCATTCTTACGTCGTCCATAGATGTCTTCATGACAATACCAGCCCCATAGTCAATGATGCATATCGATGAGCCATGCTGATGTGGATGCTCTATTGTTGTGTCTCTCATTAATCTCACATAATGGGATTTACCCATCATCTTGTGCTTTCCTCAAATAAATTATGACTGCTTTTTTCAATTACTTTACAGAAACAAACTCTCTTACTGTGCTAGAATTTACTTGTTTTTTTAAAAGCGCAAAGATATTGTCCCCATTCTTTCTGTTTCTGTCATCTCTGTAGATTACACACTAATGAATTCTGATCAGAAACGTAACGGGTTGGTTTCCTCCATGATTAAATGATTTAATAATGTATGTGTGCGACATGGTGTGCGTGTCTACTAGGCATCTTTCCACTAAGGCGCTGTGTAACGGTGACTCGGGAGCACTAAAACATAACTAACTGCCCTCACTTAGAATGCCTTTGTAATTGCTATGGATGCGATTCCATTTGTCTTCAGACTCGAGGGAAGGCCATGTGGAGTAGCCTACATACACGTGTTTTTTTTTTTACTGTTATTTCTCCGTTTCTGTCCTTGAGGATCTATAAGGGTTTAATTTGTGTTGAAAGGACTGTGAAGAGTACTGGAACACAGCTTTGGCCTCTTTTCTCTACAGATGTAGTGTGTGTGTGTGTGTGTGTGTGTGTGTGTGTGTGTGTGTGTGTGTGTGTGTGTGTGTGTGTGTGTGTGTGTGTGTGTGTGTGTGTGTGTGTGTGTGTGTGTTCTTAAGTCTATACACCAGTGTTTCGCACACACAGATGGGCCGGATCTCACACCCTGCCAGACTGAGACGCCTATACCTTATGTAGAGATGATCTTTTAAACAGCGGATTACCCAGAAGACCAGCATTCATACTCCCTCTATGATCAGCTATCATCAGTGTGCCAGACTATTGACCGAATGAATGGTGGTTTGTGAACCAAGTCAATATGTTTCCACTTAACTGTGACAGTGAAACCTGAATTGTCACGTCTGAGGATAAGCAGTATTTATTTTCACATCACACACTGGACTGTCATTATTACAAAGAGTAAACGAATGACCTGCGTGATCATGTTGATAATTCATGTTAACGTTCTTTCCAACTGACAAATGATGTAAGGATGTTATAGTAAAAGTTATTCAGTCCTGGTTTCATATTGCTATCTAAGCTATATGACAAAAAACATTTTATCCTTTCTAAATGTTATTTCAAAACCCCAAGCATTTATTTTTATGTATTGTCAAACAAAATGAATTCTGCAAGGGCAAGCTTTCTACAGTAGTAGGGCTGCAACAAACGACTATTTCAATAGTCGAGTAGTCACCATTTATTGAAACGATTAGTCGACTTGTCGTTTAATTTACTTCTTAATTTTTTTTATTTTTTTTTTACAACGATAACTGGGTTAATGTCATGAATATAAAATGTCTCTCATGGTATTTAGCCATCAGCTTTAAATTTAGCAAGACAAGAAAGAACAAACTTCCATTCAAAAATGCTTGTTTTACCATTTTGTCCTGCTGAGTGAACTCTGAACGCTATCCCTCAGGCTATCCAGACGACAATAACGACAATTAAATTTGTTGCCGACTATTTGTATTGTCGATTAGTCATCGATTAATCGACTAATCATTGCAGCCCTATACAGTAGAGTGTGATGAGCAAGGGTGTTGTTTAACAATAACAAAAGTATCACAAACCACTGACAGATATTTCCTGTACTATAGGTCTGGAGCTGGGAGAACTGATGGTCACATAATGATAGTGAGGGGCATCAGTAGTTTTGGTTTATGGAAACAGCGGGTGGGTGATCCTATACTAGTGTCTGGGGTCTCAAGCAGCCCCTCTTCTTGTTTCACAAGCCTTGACTAGTGTCTGGGGTCTCAAGCAGCCCCTCTTCTTGTTTCACAAGCCTTGACTCAAAGCGTACATTCATTCCTGCTAACCTCAAAATAGACTGGGAGTTTTCACCATTTATTCCATAGTAGGCTAAGAGAGAATTACAGCTGCTGGGCAGCATTGAGTCAGGGCCAGGTGAAACCGCCAGGAGGGAGGAATCAGTGAAGCCAGTCATCAGTTTGATTACAGTCAGCTGCGACGACGGGCGAAAGCACGCCGGGCCCGTGCAGAGGTGGAGGGGCATGCAGATGAGGGGGAGGGGCATGCAGATGAGGGGGTGTGAGAACGCGCGCCTGCATCAGGGGAGACAGGAGGAAAATCAGGGGAGGCGGGGCGCTAAGCTGCCGTGCGTAGGTAATGCGGGAAGGGCGCACGGAGGTCGAGGGTGGAGGTGCGGGAACCTGAGCTGTGTTCGGAATCGCTCCCTATTCACTATATAGTGCACTATATAGGGCGTCAGCCATTTTGTTTGTAGTGTCCGAATTCTCCACGGAATCTTCATTCAGTATATAGTCCACTATTTATTACCCACAATTCACCTTGATTTGCAGGGAACAGTGCATGTACCCTACATTTTCACCGTTACCTAGGTAGTTCATTACATGGTGAACCTTATATAAGGAATAGGGAGTGAGGGAACGAGGGAGCGATTCCGAACACAGCTATAGAGCCTCATTTACGACTTACCCATAATGCTGTTGATTGATGGAGAACATTTTCAGCTGATTCCATGCTGTCTCTCCTTCCAGTGTTAGCGACATGCTAATGCTAGCTCAATGCCATAGAAACAGCTATAGCGTTCAAAGAAAACTCACTGTAACACTCCACAGTGCACCCAAATCAAATGGGGGCAGATGGAGGACACTGTCGGGGGCTCATTTGAGTTTTTATACCATAATTTCTTAAGTCCAACTGTCATTGAACCCATGTGTTTGTTCGGACCTATATGTCTTTCTGTAAATAGGGATGGATGGCTGTTCCATCTATCCGTCCGTCCGTCTGTCTGCCTGTCTGTCTAATCTGCTCCATGCATGACAAACTGTCTGGGGTTTGAAAAGTTTTGGGCTTGTCTTGCCAATTGCAGATTAACTGCATCTATGCTCAATCAGTGGCCAATCAATCAATTTGGCCAAATGTAGTCCTTGGCGGGGGTTGGGCGGGGTTGACAACAGTGACGTCTCTGATTGGTGGCGCTCTTGCTGTTGCATTATAGGATTGTGTTTTTCTTCTTGAGGAAAATAGTTTGAGGGGGACAGAATAAGGACAGAATTTTTTTTTTTTTTTTTTTAGATATTCTGGAAATTTTTCATGAACATTGGAGATTTTTTTGTAAGAATTTGCAGCAGCTGCATACAGTAGCCTACTGTTTACAGTAAAACATTTTGATGCATTGTGGGCTCAATTTTTTATGTTTCAAATATCTGTGTAGATCGTCTGAAATCTGAAGATGCAGAGTAGCAATTGTGGTGTCAATTGACCAAAAATATGGGAGGAGATGGGTTTGATAGATTTACAGTTTTTGAGACAAAAGTGTGAGTGATGGACTTTATAATTCCTGCTAGCTCGAAACATATGGATGTTTCTACTCACTGGGGCCTACATGTTGGTGGGGGTTGCAAAGTGATTGCACGTACAGCTGATTTTAATGATTTTCTTCTAAAGTTTTACACTTTAGATGGCTGCTGTACTGCCACCATCAGGATTATTGGCCCACAATGCCAGTTGAGGACTTTTGGCACAGGACTGGACCTATGTTCAAGGTTTGGTGATTTTTCATGCATGGGAAGTCAGACTTCCTAGGAAGATTCAGAAGAAGATTCAGAATATTGGCAAATACAAGAGGGACCCACAGCTGAGCTGCTCAGTCCCTAATGAGGAGGTAACTCTGCTCAGACTGTTGTCATGCAAAATGACATTCAGCCCCCTCTGCTGGCAGGCTGTGGGTACGGCAGCTTCTCCCACCAGACTGCTCGTGCTTTCAAATTTCCAAAACTGTTGTGGATGACTATCATACAAAGATAGACTATTAAATAATTACGTTATTTACTGAAGAACTGTAAGTAAGAAACCATTCCTGGTGGGTCAGATGTCCAGGGTCCTCCAAATACGTTTGTTACTATGTTGGGTCTTATAGGGTTAAATATTTAGGGAGGAGAAATGGGCCGTTCTGCTGAAGTGAAAGTAAAGTTACTGTTGTAACTCACAGACAACGCAGGCCAAAATATATATCGACTCCAGGTAAGTGTAAGGAAACAAATTATAACGATTTTGATGAAAGGACAGGGAGTGAGTGAGGCTCTGACGGAAGGAAAGAGGTCCATATGTGTTCTCTCTCTGTGTTTACACTGTGCTATTTTTATCTCCGAAAAGCACATTTTCCATAGGCCTACCCCACCCATACTGCACCACTGCGCACATTCAACCTTTGTCCATTCCTTTTAGATACATGATATTGAGTGAGTGCACATGTTTACAGTGAAGTATAAGTTTCAGTCGGCTCAAGAAACCAACATTATGACTCTATATAGCAATGTAATAACTGATCATTTAGACATTGTGTAGATGGCGTCTTGACAGTACTCTGTGTAAAACTTTAAATTTGTTTGATTGTTTGTTTATTTGTTTGTCTGTCTGTCTGTCTGGTCAGTGATCTACAATGGCAACCTCCACCAGAGAGCATCTGCTGGCAGTGCTGGAGGATCTTGTTAGCGATGAGCTGAAAAGCTTCCAGTGGTTCTTGAATAAGAAGATCCTGGAGGGTTTCGACCCTATCCCCAAGGCCAGACTGGAGAACGCAGACAGACAGGACACGCTGGACAAGATGCTGCAGGCCTATGGAGACGACGGATCTGTAACAATCTCCTGTGACATCCTGAGAAGGATGGGACAAAACCAGCTGGCTGATAAGCTACAGCCAAGCAGCGAAACAGGTCATTCAGAGCCCTGTCATTGCATGTCATGTCAAAGTCTTATTCAACTGCCCATGGTGGCCAACTATGACTGATCTTTTAAAAAATTTTATGTCAACTTTATTAATCCAGGGGAACCCATTGAGACAAGGTCTCATTTTCAATGGTACTCCGGTTACATAGCATTACAGGCACAAAACAGCAACATATACAAAAGCCAACGACATACAGTACAAACAAACAACAACAAACACACACAAGACTCGACTTTATAGTCCAGTAGATTATTTTTAAAAGTACCCAAGGTGACTGAGGCATCCATTTTGAAAGATTCCTGGAACTCGTTCCGTGCCCCAGGAGCACCATAACCGAAGGCGGTCTTTCCTAATTCAGTGTTGACTCGAGGGACCTCGAGAACCAACCCGTCTCGAGGTCCTATCTGCGAGCACACGATGGCTCTTATCTTTCCCAATGAAACGATTGAAGATTTTGAACTGGTCTCTCACTTTATAGGGGCGGCTGTAGCTCACGAGGTAGGGCGGGTCGTCCAGGGGTCGGCGGTTCGAATCCCGGCTCCTCCTGATAACATGTCGAAGTGTCCTTGGGCAAGACACTGAACCCCGTTGCTCCCAATGAGCAGGCTGGCACCTTGCATGGCTGCTGCCGCCATTGGTGTGTGAATGAGAAGCCTTCATTGTAAAGCGCTATATAAGTGCAGTCCATTTACCGTTAACTTTCTCTTTCTGTCTCTGATACTCAACAGATCATTCCCAAATGGAGGAGATGCGACGGTACTTGTCCTCGGGATGTTTCTCCACTGAATACTTCAGCCCTGACCAGTGGCCAGTTCTAGTGTCGGTGTTGTTGGCCTCGGATCTGGAGGTGTTTGACCTTAGAAAATACTGTGCATCGGAGGAGGGGCTCCTGAAACTACTGCCTGTAGTAGATGCCTGTAAAAAAGCCTGGTATGAATTCATTTTGGATCAATAAACAATCACAATACACATCTGATCTGTAGCTTTAAGTTGAATTGTACTAAAAGCGCAAATTGTACATGCTTAGGGCCTATCAGAATGAGTTGCTAGTGCTTGTACTGGGGTGGGGCTTAGGCTTGATTGTATATAAAGAAACTAAATACTACATGATACTCAATGATCGAAGGGTCAGTGGTTCGAATCCCAGCTCCGACTGTCCACATGTCGAAGTGTCCTTGAGCAAGACACCTAACCCCAAATTGCTCCCAATGTGCAGGTTAGCGCCTTGCATGGCAGCTGCCGCCATTGGTGTGTGAATGTGTGTGTGAATGGGTGAATGAGAGGCCATTGTAAAGGGCTTTGAGTGCCGCTAAGGTGGAAAAGCGCTATATAAGTGCAGTCCATTTATCATTTACATGCATATTATTTGGGCTGAATTCTAATTATTTTCTTATTTCAACATATCATCTAGGCTCAATGGATGTAATCTCACTGATAGATGCTGTGAGGACCTGGCTCGTGTCCTCAGATCAAAGTCCTCCCGACTGAGAGAGCTGGACCTGAGTAACAACGACCTGCGAGATTCTGGAGTGAAGCATCTCTGTGCCGGATTGGGCAACCCTCTCTGTAAACTGGAGACGCTCAGGTCAGCTCACTAAGCCTACTCAGATCAGGCTGTGATCTGATCAGCTGATGAGGTTGTAATCTGGTCAAATCGAAAAGGCTACAGTTGAACTACAACGTCAAAGGGCCCATCATTTCCTGGTGCAGAGCAACCCAATCATTTTCTGGTGCAGAGGACCAAAAGGGGTGTTGTGTCATACACAGCTGTCATTCTCTCTTTTTGCCACATGGGGTCAGCAAAGCGCTTTTCAACTTGTGTATCAACTCCCCCTGCAGGTTGTCATGCTGTGGAATCGGTCAGGAAGGCTGTGCTTCTCTGGAATCAGCAATGAGGTCAAACCCCTTCCATCTGAGAGAGCTGGACCTGAGCTACAACCACCCAGGGGACTCAGGAATAGAGCTGCTCTCTGCTGGACTGGTGGATTCACGCTGGAGACTGGAACAACTCAAGTAAGCAGAGAGAGAACATCACACTGCATGAATAATAAATCAATCTTGTGTATTTGTCATATTTACATAATGTGATATGGGTAATATGCATGTGTGTCTGTGTGTATTTGTGTGTGTATTGTTGATTAATTTATGTTGGTTTTCTATTTTACAGTGTCAACAATTGTGGAGAGTACTGGTTTATGCAGGCTTGTGAGTTAAAAAAAGCATCCACACAGATAGCTATGCTATCTTATTTGTAGTTGTCAAATCACCTGGTAAAGACTACAACTCATGGAAGGTGTAGATAAATGAAAGTGAGTGACTCAACATGATGATGACTGATAATGATGGTATCTTGGTCTCATCCCAACAGATGTTTGTAAACTCACACTGGACCCCAAAACAGCCAACAAATGCATGTCTCTGTCTGAAGATAACAGGAAGATCACATGGAGTAGCGAACAGGGGTACCCTGATCACCCTGACAGATTTGACCCCACGTGGCAAGTGCTGTGTAGCGAGGGTCTGACTGGCCGCCACTACTGGGAGGTGGAGTGGGGTGTGAAGACTGCCTTTATTGGGGTGACATACAAAGGAATTGCCCGGAAAGGAACAAACGATGACTCTATGATTGGGAAAAATGACAAATCATGGCTTCTTCGAGGTTCAACTCATAATTATCTTGCCTGTCACAATAACAAAACGGTCATGCAAGCCCCCTCCAACAGCT